>NC_043984.1:28460514-28791451 GCF_902150065.1 Myripristis murdjan
TATCCTCCACAAACGATGCAAAAAATCTAAATCAAGACCCATAGTGTCTGACATAGGTCGGTAATGTTAGCTGGATTTGTATATCATATTTCATGTAAAAAAGAGAGGTAGTTGGGGCCTGTCAAAGTCTAAATTTTTACCTTTGTTGTTAACACGGTTTTGTCAAAAGCGGACAGTGGTGTCTGGGTTATCACCTGAGTTAAAAAAAAAAAAATAAAAAAAAAAAAAAAAATATATATATATATATATATATATATATATATATATATATTTATTTATTTATTTATTTATTTATTTATTTACAGTGGTGTCTGGGTTATCACCTGAGTTAAAAAAAAAAAAAAAAAAAAAAAAAAAAAATATATATATATATATATATATATATTTATTTATTTATTTATTTATTTATTTATTTATTTTTTTAACTCAGGTGATAACCCAGACACCACTGTCCGCTTTTGACAAAACCGTGTTAACAACAAAGGTAAAAATTTATATATATATATATATATATTTATTTATTTTTTTTTTAGTGACCGTTAGGCCAACCAGCTAAATTAAAGTCTTAAAATGCTGGAACACAATGCAGATATTCATCACCCCTCAAAGATCAGCCCCTACATATTTAACATATAGGCAGGCAAAAAAAATTGTAGATCTATCTTGACTGAAAATACTTTACCATAAAATCTGTTGCCTCCAAACACATCGTTTCTTGGTCTCTGCATTTCACTGTGAACACGATGCCTCCCAATTATGGATGAAGCCTCGACTGTGGTGCCATCACTGCCACTAACATATGCTCCGGAGCCTTGAGCTGTACTTTAGCAGAATGGCAGTGGGCAGCGGACATTACCGCATGGCTGACCTGTTCTTTGCCCTATAGGCTTTACAGATGGTCACCACCCGGCAGGAAGCATCACTTCCTCCTCACAACCCAGCCCTCTCAAAGGAACCCGGAAGAAGCATCACACACTGTCACAGGTCAGGTTCTTTACATTGTGATAGCAGGAACTGGAGGTGCCACCTGCTCTGACTGTGGTCGGCTGTGTGTGGTGGTTGTGCAGACCTCCGCAGATCTGATGAAGCCCTGAGACGGTGACAGGACTCGGCAGTCTGGGATCCTGATCATCAAACCACTAGTTAGACAAACCTCGGTGCCCTGGATGTGCTGATGCTGACAGTCATGTCACATCAAGGCTGGTTTCACCTGAGGCACTGCATTTGGGAGGCTTAACAACGCCAGATGCTCTGTCCTGATTTTTGCACCACATAGAAGTGTGGATATATGTTCACACAGCCATGTAAATGGGTTTTTAATGGAGCTGTTTTCAGGCTGAAGCAGTTACTCTCTTGTAACCTTGGTACCTTACTGATACCAGTGACTTTCTCATGCCTCTTTTGCACTGATTTAAAACTCCACTACACATCCAAGAGATGAGCTCAGTGTAAATGGGTTAACGTTTTAGTCTCACACTCTAAACCCTGCAAATGTCCCAGGTAATCACTGGTGTCAGCTCAACAAGTCATCTCTGAATTTGTGACCTATGTAGACATGGTTATAAAGGATAGACTCTACATTTTAGGTTTGCAGTCCTAAGGTGGTGATCACATTTCAATTTTGAAAACATAAGCACATAAGCAAAGCATGTGCTTGGACAGACAATTTCAGCAGGTACTACGTATTGCTCCATCTGGCTACTAGGTAACAGGTGGCTCATCAAATTTAATTTCAACTGCCACTCTAGACATTGCTAATATGTTAGAAATCTCACCTTATTAGATTCTCAAAATTTTGATTCATCAGGCCACACTTACATGAGATTGATGAGTATAGCATTTCAGCCTCAAGTTGAACTATGGGAGAATTACCAGTGAAAAACAATGGCAGATATCCATTAATGTAAATGTTACCCATTTTTAGTGTCTTTTCCTTGGTGAAAACATCCCTGTGTAAAATTTGCTTGCTTGGTGTAAAAGTGGTTTGAGACATGAAATATAAGACACAAGCTCCAGCAGGAGATAAGGAACCAGGTCAAACCAGGGCTTGACTCCAACAATGACAGATTATTGCGCCTAACTCTTTTGCAAAGTCAGTGGGGTAGTCTCCTTTGCTTGCAATCTCTCTCTTGAGGCTGGCTTCCAGGGGCCTATATTGTCTTGCCAGCAATATGCTTTTGATACAAGTCTGGCTTGCCTATAACCCAGGCAAGCAACTTTTTAGTGATAATGAGACGGGAGAACGCCTCTCCTTTTGGCACGAGGCGACTTATTTCCTCACACACAACGGGATCATAAAAAATGCTGGCACCCTGCCGATCCTGTAGTATGCTCAGTCTGACAGATGGACTTCAAGAGCTTGGCATGAGACACTGCTGAATACTTTCAGCTCAGCAGAACTGATCTAATCTCGTCACCTATATGGGTCCCAAACCATACGGCGGGGGTACAGTAACTGCTCTTGTCTTCTTCCGTCTCACAAGGCAGTGGAACAGAGTTATTGACACCTCTGATTACCGCTGTCCCCTAATGATTTAACTTGGTTCAGTGTGATTCCAATAACCGTGAGCTGCCAACATGGGAACACAGTAGGGGGTCCTGGTGACAGAGTGGCTCTGTATGAGAATGTGATGGACTGCTGGCCACACTCAGTCCTGACAAAATCCCAGTTCATTTTCCCACTGATAAAAATTTCATGAACAATTATCTCCAGTGCTTTTATCAACTTTATGTCTTTTTAAATGGATTGGGTTACGAACTAAAATCTTTCATAGAATTCACTGCAGTGAGTCTAATTTGATCTTTGCAGATGGTGAGAAATTACAAACACTGCAGGAACGTGAACATGCTGAAGTGGTGCACCTTTGTTTCATGTTGTCACCTCCAGCCACATCAGTAATGGATTTTGAACACCCTGCACCGGGAGCCCGAGGCTACAGCCTGTTAAAGGTGAATGCCAAACAATGAGGGTCCTTGTCCATACAAACCTGACCACAGCTGACACCTCATCCCTTTTCATGCCAGACAAGCTATCGGCATTGCTTGCATAAGTGAGCGTACTGTATGCATAAAGAGATTTGTGAAAACAGTGTGTTCAACATGAGTATCTGCCTAATGGATTCCTGACTGCTGTGTTGTTTGGATGAGGTTAGCGCAACAGAAGCAATGTGGTTAGGTGAAAGATCTAATTGTGATTATTATGTGTAGATGTTGCTGACAACTTCGTTCTGTTTTTCGCCTTGTGTAAGTGCTCCCACATTAAGTATCAAGTAAAGATTTATCATTATTATTATTATTTTAAGAAGTGCCCTTCAGCATTGGGGCTATGAAACATAAAAGGCACATTTGCCAGCCATTACATGGTTCAATTATCTCTACAAAGCTAATGGGTGAACATTCTCATAAGTGCTATTTGATATGGACCATACAAAATGCTAACATTTATTTGTGATTTTACTAGCACGGCTTTATTCTTTTTAACACCCTCACAATCTTTGTCCCTGTTAAAAAGTTGAATAAGTAATTTCTGGATCTCATCTCTACAATGACCATGGGTATTCATTCATATAATCTAAACTAAGCCCTAAGAACCTTTGACAAAAATGAGCTTACTGTGGTATTTCAGGCGAGCCAGAAATAGCATAGAGAATCCTGGCAAGTACTGATATACCTGCCATAAATAAACAGACATGAAGACATTTGAATGTTGAAGAGCTCTGCCACTTGGCTGTTTGCCTGGTATTGTAAAAAGCTCTGAGCTCCAGCACTTTATTGTTCAGTACAAACACACTTACCTAGTTGAAGGTAATCAGCTTTATGAGAGAGGAATGTTACATCCACTTTGATTTCAGCTTTATATTTTCCAATCCCAAGACTCAATCCCTTGTCATAATCTAATATTAAATTTCCACAGTTCAGTTCAAGTAAGGATCTCTTTGCTACTCAAATCAGAATAGATACAGTGCTGGCACACTGAGATGTATTCAATGCATAACATCTATGGACTTTTGGGATATCTAATTCCCCAATGCACAAGGGTCAAAAATACAATACAACTTAACCTCTGACCTATTTGTTTTCTTTTGTTTTTTATTTTGACCAGTAGGTAAAAAACCCAAATTCTGAGGCTGACATTGCATATTTATTGAGGATGCTTCTTAGCAACTTCTCGCAGACATTAGGCATATATACATACCATGAGGTGTGTGGGTTCATTTCTGCCTACAGTAACCACTGACACATTGTTCAGAGGTAACTTTTATGTGCTACAAAAATGCCCCCCTCCACCTCCTGCCAATAAAGAAAAATAAAAAGATCAAAATGGAAAGCACTCTTTTTTGTTCTATTGTAAGACAAAATCAAACTACATCCTGCGTATACTGTTTGCAGCCTGTCATTTGTTCTAATTTTAATTTCAAATTCTCTACAGGCTATAATGTAGGATGCTAAAAAAAAAATTCCTCTTAACAGGCAATTGGATGAATCCACAGGCTGTAAAGAGGTCTCTAAGTGCTGTGATGGGCTTGGATGGGGAACATTCATGCTTCCTCTGGGTAGATAGGAAATGCCTAAAATAACAATGTCCATGTCATGGAATTGTTCATGGATTTTATCTGCCAGGAATAACACTATGCTGAGACTAAGGAGATAAAGAATTTATAAAGTAGGATTTTTTGCGCCCAACAATTGCATGTCAGAAAGATATTTATGACGCCCGTCTTGCTAAGACAGCATTTTCGTTGTTGTTGTTGTTTCTTTGAGGGCAGCTATTTGTGAGTATGGTATCGCAAAAAATCGGGAAGTGAGGGATGGTGTGAATGTGCACATGTGTATGTGTGTGTGAGAGAAACACACCAAGATTTATGAGATAATAAAAGCAGCGGTTAAATATACATCTTAAAATATGCTGTTCTGCCGGTATCTGGAGTTGGAAAGTGAACCCACTGCAACACTTCTGCATAATCTGAAATAATACTGATACTGCTTTTGATGCCTCCAGCTCTGACCTTTCAGAGTGGTAATAAAGTGTCACAAGCTCACCTTCTCTGGGGCCGAAACCAAATAATAATATGTCCTTCATGATTTCACGTCTCAGAAGGGCACCACTGGAAAAGCTTATTTCATATTGCTCGAAAACACTATTATAAGCTGCATTCAGAGGGCGATTGCCAGAGAAACCATTCATTCATGGATGGTTACCAAAAGCAGAAGGAAAGATGATGGTGATTAGATCAGAATTTGTTCTCTGGCACAGTTAATAATGACAAACCATAGCAGCTGACGTTTATTACTCCACAGCCTTTTAAATACCCTGCTGGTACGGTGCTGCATGTACAAAATGCTATACACTTGGTGACTGATTATAAAATCATCTTTTCTCTGTCATCTCCTCAATATGTTCACAAACACAGAAAAATAACCCTCTGATCGCCCGTTGCTATAGCAACTCCAGCTTGAGCACTGTGATGCTACAAGGCCAATGGTGCCATTGTGGTATCAGGCATTTGCAGTCAAACAGCACAGACTGTGCATGACCAAAAGTACCAGGCACACTGTATGCAAAGTTTGCCATTATAGAGATGGTTCAGGACAAATGGATTTTAACTATTTCAAATGAAAAATAACAAAGCACATGGTAGGCTTGGTGATAGGCAGCACAGAGGGCTTCAAACTGCAGAATGCATCTGTTGTATTTGGATCAGCATCTAATAGATTTGGCTTCCTTGGTGATGAGAGACCAAGAGCGGCGCACCACTCAGCAGCTGAACTGAAAAGGAATAAAAGATAATTCGGTGACAGCCCTCAGATTAAGGACTTGTCATAATTAATTCTAAAGAAGCTTGTTGTCAATGGAATGATAAGTGACTGGGACTCCATAGGCAGTTATGAAGTCACATGCGATGACACTGGCATCAAACCATGTACCTTGGTGTGTTGAACGAATACATGTTTTTGATCCAACAAAAAAAGCTACAGCAGGTGATTTCACCCTTTCACAAAACTTCAACCAGAGAAGAGTAACTGATGAGTGAAATTCCCTGATGTTGTCTTTGGTTAAAATGAAAATATGATGTACAAGCAGCTGTGGGTCTGCCCTAAAGAACACGTCCAACCGTCTCTTTGATCTCTTTTTTCCGTCTCATACATCTTTTTTTTTCCTTTTATCTTCTGAAGCAGCATGGTGTCCCTGCTAAAGTATATCAGCTACCAGCCTGTGCTGTCTGTACGCTCCCATAGCCTGCTCTCTGGTTATTACTGGACTACATAGCCACTGTCACATCAGGGTCTCCATAACAGGGGACAAGGTGATCGACTCTCTGAGTAAAGTGCTGAATGAAAGCAGGTGTGACTCTGTGCTACAGAAACACCACTATTTAAGCAAAATGACACAGATCTGTTGTGTTTCCCAGAACTCTTGAGATAGAAAAGCACGACCAGACGGATCACGACCCTTCTGATGCCAACTCAGTGGCCCTGCTGGAGATGAGAGCTCCTGCTGACCCTCTTCTGTCCCTCTCTTAGTAGGAGTGGCAGATTGCGGCGGTTCTTCGCTGTTTGATGGCCTCTCTGAGCATTTGCACATAGCGGTGGGAAAAAAAAATGGCACCCAGGGACAGCAGGGTCAGCGTTCTGTCTCGGCCCCACCAAAAATACTCCTCCTGGGTGGGAGGCTCCATCTTCACCTGCCTCACCGCAGTTTTCAGCACATGTGGGTGGGGAGGCAGCAGTATTTGGAGGAGGGATCCAGCACTGTTCAAAATGTGCTACTAGTACAGATATATCCTCTGCTTTTATACTCTTCTGTGCTTGGCAAGAATGCAGCTTGAAAAGAAAGAAATACTGATCAGCAAATTATTACCATTTCAGGATTATAATGATAAAACCAAAACAAAGGCAAAAACTAAAAAGCCTACCGAGTAATTTGAGTGTCTGCTTTCCACAGTATAGTCTCTTGAATAGTGGCTGCATCCCGCTGTCCTCTGGGCTGACTGTTCTGGACAGATATGTAAGGGAATGTATAGTGACTGTGACATTAGTTCATCTGCCCTTTGATTCTCTGATGTCTCGTGCCATGAGTGTCTACTGCTTTCCTTTGTTGTAAAATCAGGATGCACTTATGTATATATGTTCCCTCACGCTTCGTATATAACGCAGGCGGACAGGCAGACCCTTGAGGGGTTGGATAAGTCGCAAAATGTTAGAGCATGACTTCATTTCCAGCAACGATCAGATGCCAGCTGCAGACACAAGCATGCTTCACTGTGCAGTTTAAACAAGTCTGAATGATCACAGATATCAGTTGAACAGTAAACAGTCATATAGTCATTTACATGTTTGGCATCTACCAGAAGCTCTTATGCTGAGCAGCTTGCAATAAATGAGTGTGTGGGGGCTCAGTGTGTTGCTCATGGACACTTCAGCAGAACAAATACCATTGTGATTGATACTGTTTTACTCCACTGGTCAGACTATCACATATGCACAGGTGAAGTTACTGTTTGCAGTTTAATAGAAAATAATTTCAGGAAATGCTGTGCTGCTGTTCAAATATGTGAATCAAGGTTGTGCCACAAGAATTTCAATGAGAGCACAGATGCAGAAAGTAATTGTCAGGTGGCATTAATTGAAAAGCCTCTGAATAAAAGTGGTTGACATCCAGGCTTTTGTGAGATTTTTTTTTCTCCAGAATTATCTCAAAGAAAGGCAAGAGAGTTTATTCAACACTGGAGTACACTATTCCATCAGGCTGAATGAAACGCATGATACCGCTTAGTGCTACACCACACTACCATGAGTAATGATGAGGTGGTACTGTAAGCATAAAGGTGGATAAACTATGATCCCCAGCTGGTAATCATCATGAGTCAAACGTCCATAAACATAAACATTTATCTTATTTTCAGAGAGAGAAAAAAACATTTATGAGAGACGATCCTCTTATAACTCAGTTTGTTATTATTTACTGTGTGTAGAGGGTGAATTTAAGTCGAGTAAGCCTAGAAGTCAAGTAAACTCAGTTTTGAACGTCGAAATGTGGGCACAGTGGTTTTAAGTGGGTTTACTCAACATGCTCGGTGCGCAACGCTTTTTTCGGCCAGGTCGGATGGCTGAAGATTATATAAACTCCCAAATATGCACAGGAGGTTTAATAAATTGCCCCACCCTGTAACCGTAAGATTAACCCCATCTTACTTGTCTCTGACCCCATCTCTCCTATGCGCGCTATCCGATTCGCTGTGCGCACTGGACAGCTCCCTCCCTCTCCTCCACCACCGCGCAGAGCTCGACGCGCACAGGCACAACAGATGGTACAGTAATATAGGCTGGAGGAGCGCGAGAATTTGATGTAAAAGTACTTTTATTGCTCAAACTTGCAGGACCGCCAAGTGAATTAGGAGGGGGGACAGTCCGCGGAGAAGCTCGACTTTCGCAGTCACTGGATCCTACGTTTAGTGGAGAAATTTGGTGTCAAGGTAAGTTCTTGTTATTTTTGAGCAGCAGCATGCTGCGCTTACATTTCGCCGTCAGGGAACTCAGAAAAGAATGCGGACAAGGAGAAAAAAAAACAAAGAAGCATCTGCAAAATAGTTGTATCTTTCTTTATCGCTGCGACCAAACGCACAAAACACCATAACTTTGTGGCGATTTTAAGTTTGTTACATAATTTGTGAAGTGAAGAACAATGCATCTGTGGAATGGCGCTCCGTCGTCAATCCGCACACCGTTTGACCCAATACCTTGAACCATGATTAGCCCACATTTTAATATGGATTTCTACATCTTGGGTAAGACACTTCAGTTTCTTCTTCTTAGTTTTGTTATATAATGGATTTGAGCGTCATTGCACCAGTTGTTTCCAAAACTAAATCAAGCGCACTGACAATTTTATCTCTTAGAAGTCATTACTCACAAGGCCACATATAGTGAGAAGTTTATTTTAAAAGGACTTGTGAAGTTTCTTGGTTAACTTATAATAAATAAACAAGCTGATGCTGCACGAGTGACTGACACCTGAAGACTGTGTAGGAAACCGGAGCTCCTCATCATCCTGAAACACAGTTTTGAAAGATAAAATTAGTTACTGTGAAGGCACTTATAGACATTTGAGACTTTGACAACCTCCAGTCTGCTCTGGGGTCACAGGCACAGTTTTTCCACATTCATGCAAGTGCTGATGCTGCAAGTCCATGAGGAGGCTGATGTCACAACACACAGCAACATTTAAACGTGCAATGATAATTTTCAGTGACTTGTTTCCAGCCCCCACTCACTGAAATGCATTTTTTTTTAATCTAGGGGGGAAAAAAATGTAGAGCAGAGAGGCTGGACCGTTTTACAGCTCATCCTGATGTTTTGTGACACTGTCTGTGGGGTGCATTTTTTTTTTTTTTCATTTCCTGTAAGTGGTGACCAGGGTTAAAGATGGCTCAGAAGAGCTGAACTTCATACTGTAAATGTTGACTTCTCTCAGATTGCGATGATAATACAGCGCGTTGCCTCCAGATGCTATTGTGCTATGAATGATTATGATTTTGACTGCAAATCCATAACTTGTTACTATGTATAAATGTAAATAGATGGCTTTTTGGACAGTCAATGGTTATATAATGCCTCATGCAAAAATGCTAATAATAGCTCTTATTCAGAACTCATGCACTGATGACCTTTGTAGACATTAGAATTAATTAGCTACTTGGACATGAGCTGTAATCAGTGTTTTGCATTAATGCATGCAAGAAATGCAAGTTTATAAAGAATAACTCCTGCTACCATAAATTGGTGAGTGAATAGATTAGCCTTTTTACTGCAGCCCACTGTGAGACAGTGACACCGTTCTCTCTGAACTCTTGCATGTTCCTCGCCTCAGAAGAACGTCAATGAGCAGACACTCTGATGTTTTGTTCAGAATCTGTCATGGCCAATCAATAAAAAGAGGCAGCATTTTCTGGGTAATCGATTTGAAGAAACTGTTTTTTTTTCTCACCTAAATTCAAACCCTCAGATCCTTTTTAGATGCAGTACACCCAGCGTGCCGCACTGTGCATTCAGTTTAAAAAACTTGAAACAGACTGCAGCATGTGTGCATTTCTACCATATGTACTCTAAATGCCATTCATCCATATGCCATGTCCTTAAGGCCGTATAAGATGAAGCGTGCACATAGGGTCACAAGTGAGCTGTATCCACTGGGTGCCTATTGTGCATTACCAGAAGGGATCCAGACCCACAGCAGACCCCAGGTGGCCCACAGTAGTAGCTATTGGAAAGCAGAGCAAACTGTCACATAGCCTTACAATTTGTACACAATTAGATCTCCGGGGACTGCAGCTCTAACTCTGTGTTACATCCGCTTTTGGTTGTATGAGCTGCTGGCACGCCGGCAAGGCACTGAGTGTCAAAAAAAAAATGTGAAAATGGGATGATTGCTTTGAAAATGTGATGGCGGATCTACAAATTTGTTTATACTGGTGTACATATTAGGGCCTCAATGATGTTGTGAATTAAAGGAAGTAAATAACTAGAAGGAGAGTTCGTGCTGTGAATAGCTATGAGATGAAATCCTGTAAACCTACTCATTCATTCCCTTTCATTCTCAAGACATTCAGATCTGTGCTCAGTCTAGATCACGTATATCAAACTCATGGCCCATGGTCCAAATCAGGCCCACAGCACAATTATATCTGGCCTGCAAGATGACTTTTGATTTTCTCTTACCTCTGTACCGGTTCCATATTGCCCACAACATGATATTACAAACCCCAACATGCATTGCAGCGTCCTGCATTACCAACACCATAAAACACCTACACCCGCCCCCCACCCCCTCCTCCTCCTGACGATCAGCAGCTTGCATCAAGACAGGAGTTAGCTAGCTTGCTCACCAGCGAGCAAGCCAAAAGCAACGTCACAATGAAAAGTGGACAGTGAAAACAGAAGTTTTCAAGACAGGTGGGAGGCTGAGTACCTGTTGGTTTGCAGTAGAGATAAGCTTGTCTGTCACATATGTGGAGCTGATGTTAGCCGTAATGAAAGAATATAACCGTAGGGAAGATAATGAGATACTTATTGTTATGTATTGTTATGTTTTAAACCATATTACTCAACAAAAATACTAGTTTTCCACTCTAACCAGTTTGGTTTCACATGTCCTTGTTTTGTTTTATAGAAAGCTTCATGTAAAGTTCATGAATCATTATTTTTACACAGATCATATTTTGATCGAAACCACGGGCACTTTGGGTCGTAGGTGTTCTTTAAATATAGACCCCATTTGGCCCTCAAATTGGTTGTGATTTTTTTTTTTTTAATACAGGCCATGTTTTGATTGAGTTTGACACTCCTGGTCTTGATGAAGCAATCCCCCTGCTGATTGTTATTAGTATAGACTTTGCGCTAAGGCATTTGCTGATGACAAGGTCTATCCTATTAAACTTTAAGGTGTTGCTTCTACTGTAAGTGTTCTTTGCCTGTGATTTATTATGCATAACATCTTGTCTCTTTTGTAGCTTCAGTATATCGTTTTTTTTTTTTTTTTTTTAACGTGTACAGGGTTCCTTATACTCTTATTTGTGCCCATAAAAGTTGCTATGGGATCTTGGAGGGTCCTCAATCCTCCTTTGCTGTGCAAAACTCACACCAGTAGCAACTTTACCACCTACAGTAAGCCTTTACAGTATCTAGGGATGCTTGAGTGTGTTGGGTTGCTAACATGAGCTGCATGTAGATAAGGAGATACGCTGAGCAGCATTAGTGGGGCATCAATCGGAATGAAATGCAACAAAATAAATCTTATCAAAAAGATTATCCGATATCTGACATAGCTGTGTTTTTTCCACACACAAAAAGTTCCAGCCAGCAGCAATATTACAACTCTTTTTTCCTCACAAATGGATAATGATGGATGCAGTGGTGTTTTCGCTCCAGAAACTGCAACAGAGTTTGGCTGTTTGTTTGTCCATCTTTATATTTGTCTGTCTGTCTCTCTGTCTAAGGGTATGGTCATTTTCTCTGTGGAGACCCGAGTGCACAGCTTGACACTTAAGATCAGCAATTGTCGCTGGTCGGAGGCAGGACTGACATTATTAGAGTGCCGGAGTTACTCCCAGCGTAGTTTTTCATTAGACTGTCACTTGAGTGATGAGCGTGTTGTGATAATATAAGAATAGCAGGCCTCTGCGTACGAGTGAGGAACTCATATTGTACAAGACAAGCGTGTTTAATGACTTAAATCAGAGATAACATCCAACAAGAGTGGAAGGGTTAGATCTAAGTAATAAGATGAGACCGGTTCTTTTTATGAGATCTGTAGTGTGTGGATTGAGTACAGTCTCTGGCTTTGAAGTGTGGAATCAAAAGCTTGTGGATACTCAGCCACTGCAGAGGCTGACTGTTGTATTGACTTTACATAACCCACATATGAGGTATACTTCATAAATACGGCTTTTTTTTGGCATGTCAACTGTTTTTTTTTTTTTACAATATCGCCTGACTCAAAGAATACATACAAACAAACTGCTACACTGCAGCATTTTTAAACTGCAATCAGAATGAGATTCCTCACGCTCGCTCAAAAGAAAACATTTCACATCAGCTTGCAGGTGTTCTCTGTCTCATAAACGAGCTTTATTTAAATGCAAGACTTTTGAATATCAGTCTTTGCAGAGTAAAACACCCTGCAAAACACATTTCGGGTAAATGCTTAGTTTTGCAAATGCACACGGCCCTCTTGGAAAGGCTCTTTTGCCTGAGCCAATTTGAAATGTTTCAGTTAATGGCCTCTATTATACTGCTGCTGCAGGTTAATTGCTGGCATTGACCACCCACCAAATTCCCCAATAACCGTCCTCACTTGACCCAAGCAGTCTGACAAAAAGAAGCAAAGATTATTCTGACAGCATGAAGCACCATGAAATCGACGGGTTATTTATTTATTTATTTATTTTTAACATGCTGTTGTAGTGCTGCTTGTGCTCACTCCATTTGCGGTGGATCAATAGCCTGCTGCGAGCTGCAAAAGCTCTTCCCCTCGCCAGTGTGAGGAATAAAATAAGGAGGCTACTAAGGTGAATAAATCCTGCAGTGATACTTGGCAGCTGGATTCACTGTAACAGAGTCACTGAACTGTTACCACGCAGCATCTGACAAAAAAGTAGCTTATCTCCTCTGAGAAATGTGATGGAGTGATTTGTCAGGGGGGAATTAATGGAGTACACACTTGAGCGTACGCCATGTGCACAGATGAATGGTCGATTGTCAGTAGCCTTGTTTAAAGTGCTCATCAGTGCACATAGTGACATATGCCGTCCTGGTCTCTGTTGTTTAATTATTTAACATTATGTGTTCGTAAATGTCACTGCCTCTGTGTGGACGCTCATAGGATGCAAGCCAGCCTTCATATCATCAAGTCTCTGTTCAGCTACATTATTGTTGGAATATGGACTTTTGGTCATATTTGGCGCTTGCTGTGATGTGTACATCCACAATGGAGCTTTAGCAAGTAGACAGAGGACAGGGGATTAACCTTTGAAATGGATTAAATACAGCACAGATTAACTAACAACAACAGTTAGAATAACATTAATGATAATGACAATAATAATAATAATCATAGATCAAAATCTTGGAAAAATGTAATGATTGCTTTTCAGAATCAGAGCACTGTGTAGAAATCCAAATCAGTGCTTTTTTTTCAAGTTCTTATTAGGTGCTGACTCTGCAGGCTCATGTAGGATGTATTCAGATTTTTCCGCTAATTCATCATTGCCTCATCTATATTTGTTTCTCATGTTCCTCCTGTCAGCAGCCGCTCTATATCTATGACTTTTTAAAGTAGCATCCATATGGATACGTGCTACCGACGTGGACCCAATCATTGGTCATCATGGCTTATATCAGGTGGTGAGAGCAGAGTCGCAGACGGAAATAGGAAAACAATCAGGTTTGAGAGAGCGAACACCTCTAACATCATAGGGCAATTTGCTTTCTTAATTCAGTCGTGCTTGTGACGTGGAGATAAAGGAGTCAAATACAACGAGGGAGACTGGTTTCATAAGCCGGCGTTAAGACAGAAGCACGGTCCACTGATTGTAAATTGATAGAATCAGGAATCTTCTCTGCTCTGAGTCTTGCTCATCTTGACTGAAAGGGTTACTTATGGCGCCATGCAGCTTCAAAGAGCCACCCTGCCTGGCATCCACAAATAGAAAATTTGAAGGGGAATTTTAAATGGAAATTGATTAATATTTCACCTCAGCATTGATTCATGCTGCCACTGTAGACATTTTCATCTTTCAGCGAGTCGCTTATGCAAAGGGGAGTGGTGACGTTACCAGAGTCTTGATGTGGCGCACCCTCTCCTTTCCCCTGTGCATTCGAAGTAATGGGCCTCTTGTGTGGAGCATTGCTGCCATTTTATGTCATCTCTGTTTGCCAGCCTAGCGGCTTGCTCTGTCATTTTCTCATTCATAACAGGAGTAGAGATAGCAGGAGTTGAAGTGACAAAGGCTATGATGAATAGAAGGTATTTTTTTTTTTTATTGATTTATAGAAACCGATGATATTTGCAGAGTCCTTGTTGAAGAAAAAGGAAGGTAATTTTTAAGGTGAAGTTTTGCACATGTGCTCGAGTACATCGCGTGGTTCTATTTTACCCAGCAGACACTGATGAAATGTGTTGAAATTTCCTGTGACATTTCTCAAAAGCAAATGTTTCTTTTAAGCCGCTGTCAGTAAAAAGAAAAAAAAAAAAAAGATATGAGCTATATGTCACTAGGAACACATGGGTCTTATCTGAGATGAATGATCACAGCTTGACGTGGGAATACGCATACAGACCATTGTTAAGTTTTGTCAATTTTTAGGTCCTGTCATTATCTGGGTGTAGGTATTTCATTTTTGTCCTTGGCACGTCGGGCTCAGGTTGATCTCGAAGCTCCGGCTGTAAATTGTACAGGTGAAGGATGGGGGAAATCCATTTTCATTAAAGTTGCATGACACATCGTGAAGACAGCCAACATTTTGCATGACTACACTGTGGTCCAATCGATGGGTGTGCAAGGCTCCCCCCCTGTGCTGAGGTACTCTGTCACCACTGTGACGGCAGGTAGTGATGTGCTCTGAGTTGCCCCTTAAATCAGAGGTTAATGATGCTCGGGTGGAGGCTCATTGAGATAGACTGGAATAGATAGGTGCTATAGAAACACATTAGGGTTTCAGTAGCTTTCATGATCTCACTTTTCTTTCGTTGAGCTGGATTTGAAGCATGATGACACCCACAGTTTTGTCTGTTTGTTGCCCTCTATGCTATTTTGAAAGATGCAACATTACAGTTTAGCTGCTGGTAAAAAAAAAAAAAAAAAGGGGGGGGGGGGGGGGGGGGGGGGGGGGGGGGGGGGTAGTATAAGCTCAGGCGGAGCTGTACAGAACATTTGCACTTGCATCAAAATTGTTAAAGGAGATCTGTGTCATCTGCAAAGGAGATCTGCATCAAGAGCAAAAAGTTTTTTTGAATTAAAGAAGAGAAATTAGTCAGATATGCCTAGAAGGCTAGACAAATTTCATTGTAACATAAACAATTAGAATGATTTAGAACTGTTTTTTTTTTTTTTTTTTTTTTTTTTTTAAATTTAATTCTGTTCTGTTTTATTCATGGGCATGTGGCATTATTTTCATTGTATCAATCAAAATAGGAATGGGGAACCTGATGAGAAATCTTCTTATTGCTTTTGAGATGTTTGCCTGGGATAATTTGTCTTGAACTTTCTGAGCAGGAGTTTGTCAACATTCATTGCTGGGTCTCATACCTGGGAGCTTTTGGGGACCTGAGAAGCTCCCAAAGATAAAAAATTACCCTGCGCTCGACCTCGAGGAACGTTCTCACCCTTTGGCTGCACCGATCATTTAATGTGTCTGCTCTGTTCACGTAGCGGGAGTGCCGCTGAATAAACCTTTTTACACCTAGATTACACCCAGAGCATGTGTTCGATTTACAGCTTGCACATGAAATCACAGTCCAAACAAGATGGTGAGCTTTACTTTCGAGCCAGGAAGGCAATCAGGTCGATAAACTCTGACCTTTTTTGTTTTTTAGTTTAATCTATTTCATTTCTAACTGGGCTTTTGATAGAAGATGAGTCAGATGAATCAGATGAAATGTTCACAATGTAGATATGAGCTTAGGTAAATTCCTTCATTCTTTTCTCATTGGCCATTAGCCTAAGCCTGGTTATTTTTAGTAGCATTCCAAGCCTATAAATTAATGTAGATATGTTAATACCACTATTAAATACTTAGCACTATAGATTCAGAATATGACTTTAAAACTTTAGGAGTGTGAACCGGTCAAAAGGAGCCCTGGTAGTAAGATTGCTAGTAAGAGTAAGATTGGCAGCAAAAGTTCACTAAATTATGTATGATAAAAAGTGTAATCTGTGTGAAATAATGTATAAAATGTGAAAAGTGCAGGCCTGCTGCTGCCAGTGCCCCGCCAGCGTGTTACATGTCAGAGGAAATGGAAGAACTGAGAGAGCGGGGTTTGCAGATGTTGTCCTGAGGGTGGCGCTAGAGGAAAAGTCATTAACCCTATAAAGCCATTTGTATCATATATGATACACATTTTCAATTCCGTTTTTCGTTTCCAGTTTAATCAATACTTGACTAAAATACTGTTGTATACCTTTGAACACTTCCCCTGTTCACCCTGGACCATACCATTGGCACTTCAAGTACATATCATACACTATATTACCAAAAGTATTCGCTCACCCATTCAAATGATCAGAATCAGGTGTCCTAATCACTTGGCCTGGCCACAGGTGTATAAAATCAAGCACTCAGGCATGCAGACTGTGAAACAAGACATTTGTGAAAGAATGGGCCGCTCTCAGGAGCTCAGTGAATTCCAGCGTGGAACTGTCATAGGATGCCACCTGTGCAACAAATCCAGTCGTGAAATTTCCTCGCTCCTAAATATTCCACAGTCAACTGTCAGCTCTATTATAACAAAATGGAAGCGTTTGGGAACAACAGCAACTCAGCCACGAAGTGGTAGGCCACGTAAAGTGACGGAGAGGGGTCAGCGGATGCTGAAGCGCATAGTGCAAAGAGGTCGCCGACTTTCTGCACAGTCAATTGCTACAGAGCTACAAACTTCATGTGACCTTCAGATTAGCCCAAGTACAGTACGCAGAGAGCTTCATGGAATGGGTTTCCATGGCCGAGCAGCTGCAGCCAAGCCACACATCACCAAGTGCAATGCAAAGCGTCGGATGCAATGGTGTAAAGCACGCCGCCACTGGCCTCTAGAGCAGTGGAGACGCGTTCTCTGGAGTGATGAATCACGCTTTTCCATCTGGCAATCTGATGGACGAGTCTGGGTTTGGAGGTTGCCAGGAGAACGGTACATTTCAGACTGCATTGTGCCGACTGTGAAATTTGGTGGAGGAGGAATTATGGTGTGGGGTTGTTTTTCAGGAGCTGGGCTTGGCCCCTTAGTTCCAGTGAAAGGAACTTTGAATGCTTCAGGATACCAAAACATTTTGGACAATTCCATGCTCCCAACCTTGTGGGAACAGTTTGGAGCGGGCCCCTTCCTCTTCCAACATGACTGTGCACCAGTGCACAAAGCAAGGTCCATAAAGACATGGATGACAGAGTCTGGTGTGGATGAACTTGACTGGCCTGCACAGAGTCCTGACCTGAACCCGATAGAACACCTTTGGGATGAATTAGAGCGGAGACTGAGAGCCAGGCCTTCTCGACCAACATCAGTGTGTGACCTCACCAATGCGCTTTTGGAAGAATGGTCAAAAATTCCTATAAACACTCTCCTCAACCTTGTGGACAGTCTTCCCAGAAGAGTTGAAGCTGTAATAGCTGCAAAAGGTGGACCGACATCATATTGAACTCTATGGGTTAAGAATGGGATGGCACTTCAGTTCATAGTATGAGTAAAGGCAGGTGAGCGAATACTTTTGGTATATAGTGTATATCATACACCAGAAAGGTCGTGTAATAACATATTTTTTAATTTTTTTTTAGATATATATTTTGTTATAGGACTAAATAAAGGGTTCAATTTCAAAAAATTGGAATTTTCTGCCAATTCTTTCATAGTTTAGGCTTTATAGGGTTAAAGCTGACAGGGTCCATCTTCAGGGTAGCATGAATGTGTTTTCCAATTCCATGGCAATCTGCCCGATAGATTATGTGATGACAGATCTGACATTTTGGCCCAAGTGTGGTGTTATAGGAAAAGATTGCTGAGTATTAATTCAAGATGATGATATTCATTCTGATCTTGATCAGAATAATCAAATTAGATTTGCATTAAAATGATAAAATTATTATTTTTTTTTTTTACAGTTATATATAAGCCCATATTCTGTATTGCTATGTTAAGAAATATTTGTGTTGAAAAAGTTGTATTCCCCTCTTTTGCTGTTGTAAAAAAAAATTGAATAAATATTAGTCAATGTTATTTCCAGAGGAATTGTTTTTTATAGTAATCCTCAGTCTGATAACAGAAAAAGTTATAATATTGTGCTCAGTGTGTGATAACAGCAGCAGATCCAGTTCTGATCAAAATTTGGCTTGCTTGTTGATTCTGCTGTAACAAACTTAAGCCCCTTTGGCTGCAAGCCCTGGATAGTCAAAACCAGGAAACAAATAAAAGAAGATCTCACAGCCAGTCTGAATGAAGTCAGAGCCTGTACAGTTTAATAATTTACTCTAAAATATACACACTTAAAGCTCATTTTTGAGAAAAAGGGCTGCACACAACCCTCATAAAAAATATAAATAGAAGACAGCCCATATTTATGTTTGCAGTTATGAACTCTGCAGTGCGTACGCGTGACTGGTGCACAGCTCTCACGCTCAGTGTAACTGGTTGCATTGATTATAGTGGGAGCATTTTTTGTTTTCTGGAGCAGACATGTTACGTGCTCAGAGCAGAGAAAGGGTCAGTGTGTCTCTCGTCAAGTATTAGGACGATGAGTAAATGGACTGAAGAACTGGAGGGGATTTTGTTTTTACCAACAGAGGCTAAACGAGTTGAAAGAGGAGTGATTTGCTCACCTGCATGTGCTCACTTAATTAGACTGAATTTTGCTTTAATCTGCTGGAACAAATCTATAAATAAAATACACTTTGCAAAATTTCTGTCAGCAGATTAAAGGAGGAGGGCAATTAGGAAAAAGAAACAGGTGGTGGATATGAAAGAGCAGATGAGTTCTGAAAATAATTGAAAACAACTGCTCCTGCTCCTCTCTCGTGAACAGCACTATAGTAGTACTCATCCATGTGGTAATGCGCATGAATGTTTTATCTGTATTTGCTGCTTGAAGACATAAACAGACCTTTTGGATTCCAACAGATGAGCAGGAAAAAAAACAAAAAAAACAAAAAAACAAAAAAAAAAACAAGGGCCTCCTAAATTTAGCACTGTGGCAGCAAAACATACATCCTCCTCCTCTGAAGCAAATGTTGCTTTTCTCTGCATTCAGCAGGAACTGTACTGTACTATGATGCCACATTGAAGGACTTTGTAACCAAGGCAACAAACAACAGGCACAGAGAATGGTCAGATTAGCTGGTGAAGTGTGAAGAGGGAGCATTTCAGATTTTACATAAAGCAATACGGCCCAGCCATCTTGTATTAAGACCATCCGCTCAAAATGGCAACAAGTCCTCTCACCTTGGTGGAAATCACTTGCTATGGCTTTTTTTTTTTCCTAAGGGAGTTTTTTTTTTTTCCAAGTCAGCTTACTGCCTCTCAGTAGTTTTCAAAGTTGCATAAACACACACTGCATTTTTTTTTTTTGCTTGACAGCCAAATGTAGGTATTTTATGCCAAGCAGGGGGTATTTGGCTATATGATGTGGCACAGCTGAACATGAGGCAGGAGGAGCGCTGATCACAGTCTTCAGGAAAGAGCGTGGTGGAGGTGGATGCCTCCATTAGTGACAAGGATTCACACCTCAGTCATTCATCTCACCACCTCCTACCGCACTGACCCCTATCAGATGTTCTGAGTCACCTGGCTCCTCGCCACTCCTCTCTGCTTGTTCCCTCGGCGTGTTACGTGAGTCTCTCTCTCTCTCTCTCTCTCTCTCTCTCTCTCTCTCTCTCTCTCTCTCTCTCTCTCTCTCTCCTCACGGAGCAGCAGCACACCAACACACCAAGAAGCGATTAACTGTATCACTGCCTAGACAAGGCAAGAAAACAGAGGAAAGTATATTTAGATACAGACTGCTACTATTGACTGGAGAAAGGCCTCAGAGATGGGCTTTTTCATCCACGTGGGAGGAAAAGAAGCATGAATCCAGCTTTGTGGTGGATAGTAGGTTTTTATAGAGCAGTGAGCCTGCTCTTCCAGCCACATTAACATAAACGAGAAAGGCCATGCATGCCGCCTCAGAAGACTGACCCCATGGGCTTTCAGTGTTATGACTCCAATTCTCACTGCACACACTTGTAGTATGGCCGCTCCTTTGCTGCCTTGTACCATACTTTTAAATAAGCCAGCAGAGCTCTATTAAACAGTTGTATACTACTTGATAGGAAATAGTACTGAGGCAGACAACTGGGTTTCTTTTCTCTCATACATCGAGGTTTTCAGAATGATTCCTCCAATATTCTTAGCTTTAGTTGTAAGCTGTTCACTCATAGTGTATAATGATCTTGTGTTTGACTCCCCGCGGGTTTTCGGTTTCTGTCATGGTGAAGATGCTCTGGTCCTTTAATGCTTAATCCGCAGTGCCTTTGAGGAATAGAATGCCGATACACTTTCAGCTCAGTGTTAAAAAAAAACCAATTATAAAAAAGGGAATTTACGGCATTGATGAGGGTTTACTTTAGTTAGCCTCTCTGTGCTGTGGAGACAGAACTTGAAGGGTGAGGCTATATGCTCCAGCCTGGTTGGACCTTGGTGCCTGTCGCGTTGAAAAGGACAAATGTCATCACACTGTGGGTGTGAAACATGCATGAATGCCTAGAACAATTTATGTATTGGCTGAAGTTCAACCTAGATGACGTTTTTTGGTGCTGCGTGCATTTGTGTGTGTGTGTGTGTGAGTGTGTATAATAGGGAATATGGCCAGCATGAGGGTAGAGTTTACTTGGCGGATAGGAGGAGCAGGTGGGCTGCACTTGTGGGCAGGCGGTGCTGTGATTCCTCCGGGACTGTCGAGGCCATATGCAGGACAGCTCAGCGTCCCTCACCGGGCCTGTCCTTACAATAGGTTGCAACACATGTGCAACACACCCCGGTCTCAGCACAAGAGCATGTCTCCCAGCAGGTGAGTCCCTTCCTGGGCCACAAATATGTCATCGCGTGCAGATAGAAGTGTCCTCTTCCGCTGCGGCATCCCGATGACCAATGTGTGCTACGGCCAACAAACAGCAGTTGCTCTAAAAATCTTACAGTGTTGTTCTCTAACAGGGATTTGTTGGCCTCACCATCCATTGAGTTGACTCACTGCGCTGAGCACTTGCAAACACATGTTCAGCCAATCAGGGTGAGCCATATACAACCTCAAGGTGAGGGTGACTCCACTCTTCATTAACTCTTCTTCGGGGCATTAAGATGACAGCTTCGCCGAGGACAGCATCGTCTGACAATCCACTTATTGCATGGTGGTTCGCAGTCAATCAGGCTTGTGATGCAGCTTGTTGTCGACGTGCCAGACACAGCACAGAGGGTGGAGTAATCAGACTTCACCCCCTAGATCAGTAAGGTCCTGTTAGGCGGTGAAGCCTGTGTGAAATAGAATGATAATTGCAGGCTTTTACATCCCACCCTGCTCCTCCACAAGTCGCTGAAGTCTTATTGGATAAAAAGTGGAATTGCACTCCTCTTATGCAGGCCGGAGCACCATGCGCTTTTTATTTGTTCACTGTGGTTTGCCGAGTATTGTGTGTACAAATTTTCAGAGTACTGAGGCGACTAGATGAGTAGTCAAGAGAATGCAGTGCAGTCACAGCCGTTTCACATAGAATGAGGAGCGCTGTAGCTCTGTTTTTTTTTTTTTTTTGATGTGCACACCAGCTAACCACAGTTGGAAGATAAATTCACACTGTGCGCGTGTTGTAAAATAAGATGTTGACTGTAAAATGAAAGACAATAGCTGAGTCCCAATGGTATACTAAATGTTGCAGCATGAGGCTTGAAACATATGTGCAGTAAAATGACATATCTATACGGTTAACCCTACTTTATAGCTGTGTGTTTTGAACAGCTAGACTGTGAGCCGTATTTTATGACCGACATAGTGTCAGTAGGTAAGGATTTGTACAACCTCTGAATGATGAAATAATTCAGCTGCATGTTACCTAAAACGATTTTGAAAATTTACCACTGAGTGTTTCATTTTTACTTGACAATTAGCCATTAACATTAGCATTATCCACAGTAGAACGTAGACAATTAAATAGCAAACGGTTTTGTTGAAGGATAGTGATTCTGCATGTTTAGTGTGATATCCACAAAATGTATGTTCTTCACACTTCTGCCAGTCTTTTCTCAAAGCAAGTAGTTGCAAACCGTTCTGCCACCACATTGTCATAAACGGAGTAATTGATCAACATGGGAACTGTCTTGGGAAGTGACACTGTTTCTGCATCCGGTGTAAAAAAGCCAATAGACATGTCTGACCCTGTGATTGTACAACTTGAATTACGATGTATAACTGTCGTCTTAAATTAACATTCAATTCAACAGCAGTGTCATTCAGACTGACATTTGCCAAACTTGGCCTGCTGTGGTGTCTCTATGCACAAAGCTGAAAAACACCAGCTTCACCTGGGTTATTTTGATTTGTGCAACAACTTGGCAGTCAGTGCAAGTTTGCCTCTCTCTGTAAATAACCAAAAGTGCAAGTTAGTAGAACTATCTTCATTTTAATGAACTGTCATGAGAGATTAAGCATCCCTCACCCTGGTTTGCTCCCTTAGAGAGAATAACCAGCCAATACCATGAATAAAGTGGAGTGTGATACTTAAAGGCGGGGTGGGGAGGATGCAAGATATGCTGGATTGAAATTATAGTAATTTTCAGTTCAAGAGTCTTCACAAAATTGACAATAGTTAAAATTTGCAGTGAAATGCCACTGTTAACATTCTCCAGATATTATTTCAAGGTAGACTTCATTCAGCAAGTTATATAATAGCTTTAGTTAATTTAGACTCAATTAACATTAACAAATAGAGCATATGCATCCACGAAAAAAATCAACACACACTCATGATCAGCTTCCTCGGCCCTCCTCAGCATGAAGGCCATTATTGAGAGGTTAGTACTCATGTGGTTATTGATCCTGCAGGAACTACCTGTTTTTAGTGTAAACTCTGTAAGCCTAGGGCTAGAAAGTAAGATCAAAGAGATGCATACAGATGATGAGAGTTAGCATTCTCAAATAAGATAAAGTCAGAATATTTTACTGTTACATCTCTCAATTCTCAGCATGTAACAAGCCTTTGCAAACTCGTGGTTATTTATGTCTTTGGCTCTCTCGGCTCTCTCGTTCTTCACTGTCTGTCAAGCTGCCTTCAGTTTAATTAATGACTTTGCAGTAATTAAATAATGGATTATTTGTACATGGCTAATTGGGCCCACAGATAATTTTTGTGACGACTGTTGAGGTGACTCTCCCAAGTTATGTTTCATCCATTCAGTCACTGTGATAAAGCGTGTTGATTTTGAAAGAATTTCCACTCATCGTTTGAGGCTCATGCCTAAAATGGTGCTGCTTTCTGATTTCTGTGCCCGTTGTTTTAAATATTAGTGTGTACGTCAAGCATTTTAAAAACAGCTACTGTAAGTTCATAGAAGCAATGCAAAATGATTTACAGTGAAATAAAACAGTAAGGAGATGAACAAAACCTCCAGTCATGAGGGATCTGGCCGTCCAAGACAACAGACTTGACACTCTATTAAATCATTTATCACATTCGAGCCATCAAATAGTTGGACTTAATAGTAATAACTAAGGCACAGCTACAGTGGCTGTGAAAAAATATTGTTAAATGCGATTATAAGATTCAAGTTTTTGATTTTTTTTTTTTTAAAGATATTTAAGAGCTTCGAAACACTTCACTGAGGGTCAGTTCACACTAGACTTGGATAATATTGGGCAGCATGATACAGAGAGGTGATAATAATGACAGGATAAACATGAATCTGTGGTGCAGCTGTTATTTGTGGCGGATGTATCAACATTTTTACATGCTAGTCTCTGTAGAATCGTGCATATTTTTTGAAAGACGCATATAACTGTGCCTAGTTGGTATTTCTTTGGGTTAAGCCTGGATAAACATGGGCGAGTTGTCCATCCAGCGCAACGAATCATAAAAAAGCTGTACTCACTCAATCTCCTATCAGCTGGAGTGAGCAAGTACCACGATGTAAAGTGAAAGACTGGGCAGAGGTTTTGTCGCATTAATGATCCAGCTGACAGAGGTATAGGACATTTTTCACCAGACCCGACTGCCAAAGGGTCATTTTGTAATTTTGCAGCCTAAGTGTTTCATTGAATAAGAAAGACTGTGAAGCAGAGCGGTACACTGTAAGAAAAGAGAGAGGCGGTGGGGCTGGGTTGAAGGGGGTGCTACTCATGTCAGAAATATGGAGTTGACTGCATTTTAACATTTTATGGTAACAAAAGTCAAGAAAAAAATTAATTAAATTTAGCTTCTACTATTCCACAGGTCTGATGGATCCATGGTCGGTGCTAATCCCAGTCCATTGTGTGTGAAGCACCACTAACATCACACAAATTGAGTATATACAGTATACTAAAAATGAATAAATAAAAGATTAACAGAACAATAAGGCAAGAAAATAGCATGTATACAGTAAACATATTCTGCATTTGCATTAACAGGGCTGCAGAGCGCCATATATCTGTGCATGAAGTGTCACAGCTTGCACAGTGGTGTCAAATATATTATGAAGTTACTGCAAGAAGCAAGTGGCAACCAATAACAAAAAAACAAGCCAAAAAACATGCAGTTATGTTTACATGCAACCAGCAGATCTTCATTCTGGGAAAGCCTAGTGCAACAAAAACAAGTATTCAGCTGTTTCTATTATGTTCCTAAAGCAGGGAAGGGAGATTACAGCGAAGAGGAATGAGTCTTGAGCGCAGAAGTCGCCTTGCCCTTCCGTTGTCATTTACATTGACGTCAGAGTGGGATGGTGTAGGAGCAGTGTGTCCCTCTCTCTGTGTGTGTGTGTGGTATCTGTGTATATAACTTACATATAATTGTAGACCCTGGGGATTTCATCTTTCCAAACATGCAAACACACTTCTGCTTATTCCTTTATATGGTCCTCCAACCTTAACCTGGGGGCTCTCTAGGATGGATTTATTGGTTAACCTTGTGCATATGTAGGCATACACACACACACATGCACACAGAGAAACACATGTATACATACATTTTTCATAGGATAGATCAATTTTTTAAATTGTCAGTAGGATTCAGCAATGAGGACAAAGACAAGGGAATATTTTTCAGATGCACATAGAATCTGATTCTCACAACTATACTGTAGTTTTCGAGCAATAAATTCAGTATGTTGCTGTACAGAATAAAACAGGAAGAAGGAGAGCTGCAACTACCATCACTTCCACCGACATGGATGGAGACAATATCATCAGAGCTGCTCCAATTTCTAGGCTTCTCTCCAAAACAGCCAGCGCTAGAGAGAAACTTCTCTTTGATTTCACACCAAGCCCTCAGACAACAATAACGGCTTTGCAGCAATCCATCCATCACTTTCTTTCTCCTCCAAAAACCTCAGCAGCGAACTCTTAACAAGCAGCTGCGTGGCGCGCCGGCCATGCAGTCTCTCTTCATGATATCGAGGCGCGCCGGTCTCACCAAATAAAAGAGAATCCAAATGAACATGCCGATGACTTTCAAGATTTGACTTGCTTCTTTGATTTCTCTTTGAAGAGGGAAAGCCGGCAAACTTTACAGCTAATTAACTCCTGAACAATGCCGAGTCCTGTTTACAAGATTCAGTCATTACTGTTGCACCTCTTAATGCCCTTTCTTCACAGCCCAGCTAAGGACGGGAGTTAATATCCTCGTGCTCGTGTGTAAACCAGGAAAATGTTGCCATGTAAATTTGCATTTTCCCTATTCACATAACCAATACATAACTCTATTACTGTTCAAATAAACAAATAAATACAATAACTTTATAGCTTGGATTCTGCTGATTTGATGAGGGCGTTTTAGCCAAGATGGGGTGAAGGTTGTTTGATTTCATACATACAGTATTTAAGAATTAGGTTGCCCTCGTACAATAAAGTAAATCCTCCACTGCAGTGTTCCCTTTTGCTGACTCATTGTTTTAGCTGAATGCCAAAATCTACTCAGGCACAGCTAAAGTTATGGCAGATGGTCACTGGTCCGAGATTGCAGATCCAAATTCTCCAGTCATATTAAAACACTCATTCACTACTTGGCAATGCGCTCACTCGTTGGACTGATCCGCGAGAGCATTGATCTCGAAAACTGGACCGGCTCTCATTTAGAGCTGTACAGTAATACCAAGGAGTTGTTAGCTTGTTCCTTTCTTTTGTATATTTCAAGCCCATGTTTCACCTTTTAAATAATATATTTTGAAGTATTTGTTAAAAGCGCAACACTTGCGCTGTCCCACTCCCTGCAGATTTGGGCTATTTCATCAGCAAAAAGACATCACAGAGAATAAACCCAAACTATGCAACTACGCTCATATTCATCACACATGCATTGCCTTTGAGCGATATATTCATCACAGCCCATTCGGTTTCAGTTGTGCTGGACTTCAGACAAAACCCTACAGATTTGCCTTGATTTAAACATCAGGCTTTGGGTGCAGCAGCCCCAGCCCCCTCTGTCAAAGGCATTTTCATGCTCTGAACTTCCTATTTTCAGTTCAGTGAAACGTTGATATGAGAAGCCTCCTCTCCCTGGTGGAGAATAGAGCTGTTTAAACTGAATGTGAAGAGAGAATGAAAAATGAAGCTTGTTCCAGTATGCAATGGCATGCAGAGACAGAGTAGAGACTAATGAGAGCATTAGACACAATCTATTTACTTGGCACGGAGGAAGGGAAATACAACAGATTGTGAGAGGGCACAGAGATAGTGCCTGGGAGAGTTTATTGTCATATTAGAGTTAAGGAGAAGTGCGTCCCGCTTTTGTGCACATATACAGCATGTGCAAACTCTAGAAAGGACCTTGGTCTCCCTGCAAGAGAAATCAATTTTGTGTGTCTATATAAACATTTGTTCTCAGTCATGAAACCATATAGTTTTTCTTTTTTGAAGCTCGAGCTCAGAATGACTCATTGTGAAGATAGGAGACACAATAAAAGTCAGCAGATGAATGGGTTCAACCATGGTTCATTGTCTCTGAGAAGACAATTGTCTCCTCACTGGAGATATTGTGCCAACCATCCCAGCCCCTCTCATCTTTTATCTGTTATCAGCCCTCATAGCTATGTTGAAAATTTCCAAGCTTATTCTGTTTCATCCTAACTAAAACTTGCTCCTAGAGTGCTTCATTGTGTACATGGTGGCACAAAACAAGCTTGGCATTATTACTTTTTCCTGCAGTGGGCAGTCCCGCTGAGAGCTAGGCACAACTTTTGCAGATTTATGAAGCTTAATTAGAAAATTTTGTCAGCTGGGCAGGACAGTCCAGGGCAGTTTGTTTGGTCTTACTATGCTGCTATCCCTGATTTTAATGGAAATTTCTTGGAAAAGCTTGTTTCATTTCTCTAAATCCCTGGTTCATTTGGTCTGGCGTTATTATCCGCTACTACCCTTCATCTGTCTTTGCCTCACTTTATCCAAAATGATTTCGATAAAGTATGTAACATGTACAAATGTACAAACTAAGGTGCAATTTTTGAAAGTGTTATTTTGTAAGTTGTATAGTCAAAAATTTCTAATTCTGGCATTCTGCTTGATGTGCTGCCGACTGCGTGTTGCCTGGGTCATTTCTTTTTTCTGTGATAATTGTTCGACCCGCTATTACTGTCAGCTCTTTTTCAGGGTTGAATGTTTTGAGTCACGCATGCAACAATATTTTATTTAACAAAAACAAGGCATACCAAGGCATTGCACTATCTTCTCGTTCATTTTGTTTAGAAACATAAATTACTAAAGTGACAGCCACGCATATGGATATGATGCACTCCCCTGTAATTACAAATCCCTTTATTCTGTCGTCCTCTTTGTAGACTGTGGGCTGCCTTGGGTCTTTGTTGTATCAGAACACAACATATTGTACTATAAACTTGAATTCTTAAACATCCCAATTTATTGAGGCGATGATATCGTTTCAGTTTTAAGTCTTATGTTTGTCTACTTTCTTGTTCAAGACTTTATTTTTGGCATTAATGGTCTACAGTTATTTAACTACATAAATTAAAATGTCATGAGCACAACAACAAAAAAAGGAGCCCTTATTCTACTATGTATAGCACAGTTGATAATGGTGTCACATCTTTGTTTCTATGTCAAGCCTCAATCACAATAACAATCTTTACCAGCCCCAGTATACACCAAGAGCCACAAAAATGACCAGGCTATAATGCAGAGTAACACCCGCTGCAGTCTGTGTACTGAGTTCAGCTCTTGTTATCACTGACGTGGCTGCAGTTGTATTCCCATTTAGTTGACAAACCAAGGCAATTGGCTCCCTGGAGAACCACTGGACCAGCAATACACACACTTAATCTGTGCACCACCCTTCAACTGAACCTCAGGGTTTTTAAAAACTCACAGCTTTCAGACTTCAGTATCTACTGGGGCTGCCGCATAAAGGAATGACTTCCAAGGTTTTAGCTGCTCTCCTTCCTTGGCTAATGCACAGCAGTGACTGGTGAAAGCAGATTTAGGAAGTGGATGGGATTAGAGTCAGAGGCGGCTGTCACTGCAGGTGAGGACTTGATGGAACTGAAGGCTACAAGATGGAGACAGAGCGCACGCCTGGCATAAAGGCGACAAACTAGCAGGGGTTGCCTGCCTCAGCCAATGTGACGTTGCCCATCTCTGGGAATGAATATCCATTTAAGGACATGACTGTTAATGCTGCAGAGAGCGCAGAGTACATGTATTTTTCTCCTTGTTGTGAGACAGGTATCAGGTACAGCATAATGTGATAGTCATCTGGAAAGCTAACAGCGTTAGTCATTTATCACTTACAAGCTGTATCTGCACTCCCCCCACCCACCTTACCTCTGTTGTAACCACACACATACCCACACACATACGCAGAGAAACACATATTATTAAAATGTAGGAGGCCCGAATGTATTGTGAACCCAGCGCTGTGCCTAACAAGACAATTACATAATATAGATGTGATACAGAAATGTCATAAATGTGAGCTAGTGCATACATGCTGAACGATATGGGATTAGACAAGTCTGCTATAGCCTAAGGTCTGCTATGGTTCAGCTGCAGCACAGAAATACCATTTCCCTGAAGTTTGCCACAGGAAATAGTTCATCACCACTGCCTCAATGGGGAGGCGTTCATCGTGGCATCGTAGTCTTGCTTTCATACGTTATCGCTTTATAGTCTCTTCCTGTCAGCTTCATTAATGGCCTCTCTCGAATTTATTGCTCACAATTTGTCTCACTTTTGCACTATCAATTTTACAGTCAGCACTCTGAGGGGACTTTCAATTAGGGTGAGCTTGACATTAAAACTCCATCCGCCATTATTTATCTCTGGCTTGAGAAGAAAATATTTCATGTAATGTCAATTTTATGCGGGGCAATTAATGTTTCTGTTTGCTGAAGCAGCATGGAGGAACTGAAATCTAATGAGATTAGCAGTGCACAGGGCTCGCTGTCGCTGGGGCCAAATGAGGAGCCGGATCTCTTCTTGTAAACAAGGGACTTATTTTTTGGAGTCCTGAGGAGACTCAGCATGCCCTGAGCAGTATCCCTTTATTAAAGATCTCATTTATGCCTACATTCTACAGTTGTCCTGAATACCTTTTTTCTAAATATTTGGATAATTGCTGAGCTTTGTGACAGAATATTGGACTATTCACTCCAAACTGATTATAAAAATAAATTGGGTTATAGCAAAGTGCACTCAAAATGAACATAAAGATCTCCCAGAGGATAAAGGTGCTGCACCGCCAGTAATTTCCCCAACAATTTAAAAAGCTTGCAGAGAAAATTTTTATATTGTAACTTACTTACTTTTTTTTTTTTTTTTTTTTTTTAATGCAATTTATGTCTGGGGATAATGTACAGCAGCTGGGTTCCATCTCCTGCAAAAGTTGTCTAAAACCTCCACTATCGATAATACTAAGCAGCTTCATGCCCAGTGCAATAAACTCTATTACTGCTGACCTACCTGGATGAGAAAGGTAATGTACCTATCATACAGGTACACAATGATTCACTTATTGCATCATGAAGCTAAAGCATTTTCAAACTTACTAATAAAATAGTGAGGCAATACATTACAGTAACCCATGTGTTTATGTAGCACTTCTGGTTCTAAAAATCTGCAATTTTGCACCGATACTTACTCAGATGTTTTAGCGAGCTCAGCATGCTGGGATGACAGAACAAATTTCCTTTGCATATTTGACACGTAGTCTTCTTGTCATCAACCAGTTCAAAGTGATCCCTTCCTGCAGATGTTTTTGGCCCCTTTTTCAGTCTGTGTGTTAGTGCTTACACATGTGACTAACTACAGTTTAACATGAAAGAATGTCTCCAACAAAGTAAATCGCTGTTTACAGCGCCAATAGCAGTTTGGAGACAGGCTTTCAAATGAGGCTTGATCAAATTTATGTGCTTGTAATCCACGTAGATCCCTCATTCATGCTTTCTTTCTTCTTTAGCAGTGGGTGCAGTTATTTTTTGAATGTAATACAGTACAGAGCAGCATTACTATACTGTGAAATAATGTTTCTTAACCAACACGTCATCACAACAGCTCTTGTGTTGTAGTGTCTGATGGTTGAAAAGAGAGCATAACTTGAATTTTCAAGCACCTCTTATGACTGGAGCAGAAATAAAGCATTACGTAAGCAAACATGTAGTAAAAAAATGGCTTTTGTAGTGGACTTTTGCATGCATATTTATAAATCCTGTAGTGATTTAGGAGGCCATTCAGTGGGGATCCTGTGCTGCCTATGAGAATTCAGGGTTACCGAATTATTCTCAGTCCAGTGATAGAGGATTGAACATGCTGTAGGAACATACACTGCAGGGATGTGGTAATGATGAATGTTAATTTGTGGGTAAAGCTGAGTGTGTGTGTCAGTGCATACTGTGCACATCTCTGTTGTCTTCTCTCCCTCCAGGCTTGTCAGGCAGAGTTAAATAGGCTTCTCAGGAGAGCTTCAGTGTCTCAGGTCAGGGTCAGCCGGTGCTAGAGCCGCGCGTTAACCCAGCCAGCCTCTCTAATGGCTCATCACCCCGAGGCCTTCCATCATCATAAATAATTTGCTGTGATGTGGAGCTCCCCCTGGAAGAGTGCTGTATCTCTAATTAGGCGTCCAAAATCTGACACTATAACCTTACACTGGAATTTAACACACTCACACACATGCACACACGCCAGGGATACGCACACACACACACACACACACACACACACACACACACACTAGCGCCCTATGGACTAAAAATGACATTTAAGTACAGGAGTTTGGACAGAAGAGCTAAAATTAGCCACGGTGGCTGTATGCATTGCAAATAGGAAAGGACATGAATACTTATAGTACGGTGATGTACATGCATTCACACTTTAATGCACATGTATGCATTCAGGCATACTTTCCTGTGCTCTCACACACACTGCTCTCCCTCAGGATGAATTGTCTGTAACAGTTGTATCAAAACAAGTAGGCATGTGTTCTCACACACTGTGTCCATGGGGGATGTGCATATGTGCCACCTTATCTGAAGTATACTATAGAGAGAAATCAGGTGACATTAATTCACCCTCTGGCTGTCACAGTGGCTGTGTGTGTGTGTGTGGTTTTGAACTGCACATTGCATTTCTTAGCATACGATTGGTCTGTCTCAGCAGAATTCAGTAGTCATGCTTAATTTCTGTGACGTTTTGTTGACTGGGAAATAGATCATTTTGCAACTGATAAATCCGATCACTGTTGTATTGTGATTATGTCCGTTTGTCAGAAACAAATCATGGTATCTGGTCAGCTCTCTGTTTTGTGGCAAAAACATCTCAACTGCACACTGGCTAATGCATTTAATGGAAGCTATTGTTGGTGGTGGCAAGTAGTTGCATCATAACATTATGATCAGTTACTTTGCTGGACCTGCATGATGGCGCCTGTCACGACTGTTAGCAGATTTGTGATGCAACTGCAACGCCTCTGTTGAACCAGGTTTTATCAGTACTCACACATTTCTGCTCATTTATTGTACGTAAAAGAACAGTTCACCCAAAATATAAGATGTTTTCCCTCTTATCTCTAGTGTAATCGATCTGTCCAGATAGTTTCAGTGTGATTTGGTGTGGTTTCCATTCTGCTGTGATCTTCCCTGTCTCTCAGCAGCCCAGAATGATGAAGCTGGACGGATGATCCTTTGTCGAGCTCAAACTGTCAAAAATCTAAATGAGAAAAAACTCTTAAGCAACCGCTCTTCCCAAGAAAAAAAAAAGTGACAAGGATGTCTGCAGCTCTCGAGGTTTCATCGGGAACTATTTCTTACCGAAGAACACAACCTATCTGCCTGTAATTCATATTCAGTTATGCAGTAATTCACTTCTCATCTACTTAAGCCTACCAGCTTAATTATGTGTGTGAATTGCCTGCTGATTTGTAAATGATTGCAAGTGAGAAGGAATAGATGTCATGCACAAAAAGTTAAATCCAGGAGCAGACAGCAAAGTCAAGCCCCAGATTAATCATCAGTACAACACAAAACAGTTAAAACCATACAGACAGAATTATCCCTTTGACTGAGAAAGATCTACAGCATATCATTTTACACATTTCTTCATGCCTTGCAGGTTAAACACACAAAATGCAGCAAAAGGTTTGTGCTCAGACTGGCAGCTTACAGAGCTCACAGTGATGTGCTCCTGCTATCATACGTCTTTCGTTATCGCTGTTACGCAACCATCTCCTGTGTGGAAGAGACATATGAGATTAATGCTGGGGGCTCTGTCAGGATTATGCCACACTGAAGACACTAAAGATGGTGAAGGGATGATTTGGGGACACCCATGGACAATTGTGTTCAGGTTTGAAGTCAATGCTTGGCAATTCTCGGCAGGTAATTATCCTTGCTGCTTTCAACAAGAACGCCTGTGCTAAGAAATGCAAACAAACAAAGCATGTTTGATTTTTGAAGCTGGCGGAGCTGTCAGTCAGCTCTGAGGTGATGTTCCAGGAGTGGAGAAGTATTATCTTTTGCAAAACTTTGCGGGGCGTCGGTTCCTCGGGCTGTAAGGCGCACAGGCTCCAAGCAGCTGTCTGCAGTCTCTCAGAAAATAAAGCAATTCATATCAAAAATTATTCTTTATTTTCCACCCTTATTAAGTCTGCGCGGTTTGTTTTTCCCCCTTCCTGTGGAAAAGTTGTGGAATGGCGGGCAGCTGTTGTACAGTGAGGTGGTCGTCTGCCAGTCCCAGGAGGGCTGAAGGCACACAGGCTGTGCATGTGTACTTAGTTGTGTATTTGTTATATGTGACAAGATCCCACAGTTTCACCTCTGCTCAGAAGCCTGTGTAAGAAGAGGCTTGTAATTTGTCTCATGACTATGGTGAAGTGTAAGGCTCACTTGTAGGTTAAGCTTGTAGCGCTGTCACTGCAAGTGATTAGTCAAAGAGGCTTCCAAGTATTGCTGTGCGAGAAAGAGCGATGGCAAAAGGAAAAGAGGAGGAAGTGAGAGGGAATTACAGTGGAGAGGAGTGTTTTCTCAAACTCACTCATAGCTGAAGAAGCCTCTGCAGTGCTGTTTCATTCAGTGGAGAATGCAGCCACATGAGTCAGTTATTGAGCTCGCACCTTGTTATGAATGACTGGCAGCCTCATGATTTGTTTAAGGGTCCTGTGTATGTGCCTTAAGATGGCCTTCAATAAGCCCTAGAAGAAAAGTTAAGTATATTGCCAATACTTCAATCCTTCAAATGTCTGACAGACAAATGAGAGATGTAATGAATTCATGAGAGAGTCACTGAGGCTGCCGCAGACACCGACAAGTGGTGCAGTGGCTGTGAATCTGAAATGGGAGCAGAGGAGGGCCGAGGAGAGAAAGATGGTAATTATTACAGCGCAGCCTGAGCTGTCATGCTCCCGCTCCTAGCGCACTGTTAAGCCAGTGCCCCGGGACACAGCGATTCCTCGATACAAGAGAGATGCGAACTACAGGCGCAGTGAGACATACTGTAGAAAAGGAGACTGTCAGCCGTGAATAATTAATTCAATTGTGTGTGCGCCCCCTTTTTAAAACCTCTGCCACCGTCTCTATTCTAATCATCCTCTGTGCACGCTGCTGATTGATGCAAGTTTCCCTCACTCCATTTATTCCCTATCTGCCGTTGTTATCCTGCTTTTTTCTCCCCTCGTTATAGACCTCTCTATTTCTCTTGGTTCCAGATTCCTCTGCTGGCCCCGCAAAGGTTGAAACAGCAATCCTAATATGCTGCATTGCAAGTTTAATTAGCACACTAAAAAGCCCCCGAGACAGTGCATACGAACTTTTATGTCAAAATTTCCAAGAAGCCATTTCCCCTTAAAGTCAAGTTTTAAAAGACATAATTCATGTGAGGTGCAGTAATGAGGCGGTGTGATGAGGTTGCAGAAAGTTGTTTGTTCCCCAGCGGAGTGTTTTCCGAGAAGTGTGTCCACGAATACCGAGAAACAACAGTGAATTAATGCATTTTGTACCATACACTTGGAAATAATATATAACATGGTTTGATTTTGTCCCCCATCCCCGGTGCGCTTATTTCATTATTATGTAGAGATATTTGAGGAACAGTGCAGCAGTAATTTTTCCAGTGATAGTTGCACCGCCAGGGTTATGTACCGGCAGATTTAGATTTATTGTGTAACATCAATATTCCACCTTGAATACACTGTTTGTAGAGTAAATTCCAGCACTAATGGATCCTCTTGGCCTTTAGTTTGGCCTTTCATCCATAAAAGTTCACTCAGAATCAGACAGCTTTAACATTAATGGGGTTTCACTTTTATACAGCGAGCCATAACTTTCATTAGCGCATTTGTATGTGCCAAATGTTGTACTTGTGGTGCATAATGTCCGTGAATGCAAATCTCCTCTATTTATGATTAAACTTAATCAGATGGCAGTGTTTCCATGCTGCAACCCCTGCTGTCGGGCTACTTCCTTATTTAAATGAGGGCTTTGTTCGAAAATCAGCCCTGGGACCCCTCATTAATTTAGAGCTATAAAGATTACTGATCGGGGTGAGCCGTCCTGTTTCAGTGACACTCATTATGTCTTCCTCTCCTCTCCTGCCATTGATGAAGGAAGACAATGCAAGGGGACTGACTCAGGGTACAGTGAGTACAACCCAGTGTTCATGACTCATTCACAGTGTAATACAAGTGATCACAATGAGCTTAAGACAAACACAAGGCCTTACTGTATGAGACATATGACATATGAAGGAAACTGAAGGGCCAATCCATCATAGTATTAATCCTAAATCAGGTCTGCAGGCCACTGTTGAAGGCTGCAGGCCCATGTTAACACTGTACTGTAACTCAGTGTTCTTGTTCTTTGAGTTTAGCCTAAATCTATAAATACTTGAAGCACAAAGTTTCTGTTTAGTTGTTAATGCTATTCAAAGTTTTTGAATACATGAGTGTGTGCTGAGTAGAATTTCTGTTTTTTTTTTTTTTTTTGGAGAATTTTAGAATTTCATTGTTATCGCTACCAGCTACCAAGATTCTGGTTTTGTGACCTTCCTACTATTAATTTTAATCCATGTCTGCATTATGTTTCACATCTGTCTGCACTGTTTCATTTAATGACACATCACTCACCATCGTCCAGCGCATGTGCATTCTTTTTTTTTTTTTTTTCTTTTACATATTGGATGCCTTTTCACATACTTGACTCTTTGCTGTTCAGATCTAGGCACATTTGTAGCTTGTTTGAAATTCAATTCAAGTCACATCTCTGAAAATGCCACTCAGTCTGACCACTCAGATCAGGGCTTCAGTATTGCTTTCCTGTCACTCCCCACATGTACTTGATGTGACACGCTGTGACAAGAGGAGCGGAGAACAACAAACATGGAGGAACCCAGCAAGGGAGTGCCACCGCCTGAGCACACGAGGAGGTTTATACCACTCTCTGTTGACATCTTACATGAATGTTTCTTGCACTGCAATTAGAAACTTGATAAAGACTCAGTATAAACCTCCTCGTGCAGAGCAGACAGCCTTAAGGATTACATTTGAAAAACAAATCGCATGTGCCTGCTGTCTGATCATAGCGTGAGCGCTGCCGCCAGAGTGTGTTCAAAATCAGATTTTTGTGCCTTCAACGCCGTCACTTAATGCGTCCTGGGGTGATTAGATGTTCATCTTCACACAGACAAATGGAAATGCACCAAAAGTTTTATTTCAAAACTCTGATAACCAATCCCATGTTTGCAGATTTCTCTCTACTTCGAGTTTAGTAGAGCCACTCTGCAGCAGTCCAGCTTTTATTTGCTTTTTGTTTTCTGTTATCTTCCAGTCAGTCAACATGTTTGTTTTGAAGGCATTCAACGTAAGTGAAATTGAATTATGAAGGATAGTTTCTCTGCACCCTGTAGTTTCCCGAGCACCTTTCTTCACAGCATGAGAGAGCAAGAGACAAACACTGGCAATTAGAGCATCTTCCTCTCTCTGGCCTATGTTAAGCCTGAGCGACTGTCACCATACCTACCTGTGCTGACCTTATCATCTCCTTCCGGCTAAAGGCAAAGCCCTATCACAGGCTCTTTGGACAATCTCTAGAGATCAGAGTGGATGAAAAAAAATGAATGTCAGGGATGTTTATTTCCTAATAGCTTGAGAGTGTGTCCTTGTGGCCCCGCGGCTCCAACCAACCTCAAGGCACAGAGTGAAAAAGTGAGAGGGAGAGAGATAGACATAGAGATATTTTGGACGACTGAGCCTTGTGCACTCAGCCATCAAGATTTCATTTTTGAAAGAAAAAAAAAATGGATTTATCCATACATATATACAGAAGCATGACTTATCGCATGAGTGAAAAGACATGTTCAGAGAAAGTCTAAAACCCTCCAGTGGTTTTAACACCATCTGTCTCCAAGGTAATCATACAGCATGCAAAACATATTCAGCAGACACAGAAATATACACGTTCTGCATGTGTAGATATCACACGCCCTTATGTTACACATAAGGGCACATACATACACACAGAATACAAATAATATTCTGCACACGTGATTAAATATGCACATTACAGACTGTACACACACACACACACACACACACACACACAAAGTTACACAGCCACACCACATATAATACCCACCACAAATGCATTGCGTGACTATGGATAGTAAGAGTATCATATTGTACATGACTGTTATATAGAGAAGTTAAAAAAAAATCTCAAATTGCATTCATTCCTATAAACCAAGTTTTTATCTAGTAAAAGATTTTGATAGCTGGCTAATGCCACAAAATGTTGGACTTTGCATTCAGATAGTACATTATGTGAAGCATTATATCTGACTTTTTTTTTTTTTTTTTTTGGTCAGGAATGGGATCTAATTCACGTTGCATACTGATTTTTACACATGCAGCTCATGCAAAACATACCTGCACACCACTTTCACTTGTGACTACAAAGTATGCACGACAAATCGCAGAGGTAGAGACAAAAGTTATGGAAGAGCGACCACAGCTTATATGAGAAACGCTTGTGGCAAATTATTATGGCTAGGCAGTAGCTGTCATATCAGTGCTTTGTTGCTTTTTTTTTGCACTGAATACCAAATCTCCATTATGAAGAGTAGAGGGAGTGAAATCCACATCTATGAATAATGCTAAACCGCAGTAGGGAGGTGTGAGACGGAGGTCTGAGATATCATGATGACTTATGTGTTGGATGGCTGTGGGACTGATGACTGCAGATCTTCAGCCGTGAAAAATTGGGCTCTTCTCTATAGATACACCACATCTGCTTTGACTGCTTTCTCTATAAAGGCGACAATTGAGATTGAGATTCTCTGTGAAGAGAAAAATTTAAACTCTATGCCATCTGATTATAAAAATGACCTCAGACTTTTTCAATGATTTTTGAAAATAGAGGAAATCAAATCTGCACACAGAAATTTTAACCATCTTATAAATATTTCATGGACCAATTGATCATCTTTATTTTATAAAATGAACAACTTTGTACAGATGGCAAGATGTAACCTCATGCAAATGTTATTTTTTGTGCATAATGCAGGGACTGGGAATGACAAGTTAGCTATTTAGCTCTATTTTTGCACTGTGCATCTTCTTATATGTTTATGTATTTAACAGTACATGGTCCCTGTTAAATAAATCAAATGAAAAGGAAATGCCAAAATATACATATTGAAAAAAAAAGTGTATTTTTCAAGGAGCTGTTGACAAATGGAGCAACTGTAGGCAGTTGGATGCCTGGTTTCTGAAACAGTGGCTCAGATGTTCGGTCTGATGTTCACCGCTTATTATTCTCAGTGCTCGTCTCTGCGAGCGATAGATGGTCTGTGGTCTGGCAGGTATGGTGCAGCAGAGTTCGAGTTTATCTAAACCTCCCCAGGACAGGTTCAGGAGAATAAACGCTGAACAATAGTCTTCTTTTCAAACTGAAGAATGAACCGTGCAGATTTGCCCAGTGTGTTTACAGTTTAAAGGGCCATTTCACTCTTTATTCACCTCAATACAGTATTGAGGTGAATAATAATCTCTACCTTGCCCTATAACACCCATTACAACTTTTGATTAGGTTTTTTTATATGCAATATTTGATTTGGATTTGAAATTTTAATCAACTATATGCTATAGTTAAGTATGTAAAAAACTCAAAAGGTTATAACATCAAACCTTTTTTTTAACTCTATTCTTTTGTGAATAGAGTTAAAATTCACTTGTATGCATTTACTCCTACTACTTTATTACTATATTACGTTCACTGCATTTGCATTATTGTATTGATATATAGATTTGGTTTTGGTAAGTGTACCTTAAACTGGCTCTGATTTATTTATATAAACACTACATTTCATTAAATATCCTGAACTGAGTTCTTTTTACCAATAATGCCTGACAATCAGCTTACAGACAGTACATTTAGTACAATGTTTTCTTGGCATCCTCTTCTTTAATTAGGGATGAAGGAAGAACTGCGACAAAACAGAAAGCTAGATATAAAGTGAAAGAGGAGACGAGATGTTTAGAAACAAGCCAAAACATCTCGGTAGAGGAATTTCACGCTGAGATTAGTGCAAATGGCCGCTTTCTCTCGTAGGTGAGGCTTACCATCCCAAACTGATACCAGCTGCTCGTGGCACGGCCCAACATTATTTCATTGCAGCAGGTAAAATAATCCCTCTAACCGCTGAATTTAAAAGCCTTGAGACAGTGCACATAAGCACTGCTTTTAGCTTAATCCTTGACTTTATCCGGACTCAAGTGTTACAAGACTTTCTCCATCGATTTCACCAGGCAGGAGAGAAACCTCATTTGCTCATCGCCTCTCCTGGATGGAAGAAACACTATGCCTCCTAATAAGCCCAGATCTTTATTGTTATACATCTTCTGCCCATAAATCTGTACTACATCTGCAGAAAATCTATTGTGATACAGAAGGCTGGCCCTAGCAAGCCCCGCTGGCCAGCTCAGGTCACATACTGGGCCATAAAGCACCGTGAGCCATCGATCGCTGCTCCCTGAGGGCAGATAACAGTCAGAACATGGGGTGATAATGCTTGACTATTGCTGATGTGCCCATTATACAGCGTTAGGTTATGTGACACCGCCAGCATCCTGCTCTTTTCGCTTGAGAGAGTTCACAAATTCTTCACCACTTAGAGTAATTCATATCTTTTCTAAAATAGGAGAGGCTTAACAAGATGCTTAACAAGAAAAGAAGTTTTAGGTTTTATTTCTCTGCCTTGCATTTTTGTGCGAATGTTTAGGTCTGCAGATTTTTTTTTTTCTGTTGTATTCCACCATCAGCCCAGTTGGCAGAGAGGATCAGAGAGAGGAAAGTGTTTCACCATGAACCAGAAGATGAGGTTCGTCACTCTGACTGAGCACAAAAAGCTCATCTAAAAAACAAAAATCATAATGTAGCAGGGACTTGCTTGCACTCTGCTTAATATCACGTTGCCCAACTTTAATTGCATACTATAAAACTACTCAGTTGCATGGTTCTCAGATAATGTATATTAAATAGTTGATAGAAAGGTGCACTGATTTGCATTTTCTTTTGCCAGATTTTAGAAGATGGTCTTAAAATTCAGGTTGAAACAGCCGATGTCCCTCTTGCTGACCGCTGTAGCTACTTCCTTCTGCCGGGCTCACTCTGCATTTCTTTCATTTTTAACACTTCCTCTGCAGAACTTAACTTCATTTATGCAGCATAACTTCACTGAGCCAAAACATTTAGCACAGAGAGACATAGACAGATGGAGCATGAGAGGGAGAGAGAGAGAGAGAGGGAGCAGGGAAAGGTCAGCTCCTCGCGTTCACTGTATAACACAGACTCTCGCCTCAGATGAAAAACGAGGTTCAAAGAGCGCACGCTTCCCTCTCTCCACATTTTCAGACGTTCCTGTGTCGAGCCTCGTTCATTTAGATTGGATTATGAATCAGTTCGTAGGGTGTGCTGAACAGATTGCCCTCTTACACACGACGCTATATTTCTCTTGCTGTCTGCGCTCATTTACATGTGGACATCAGTCAAGACAAGAGTGCCAGCAGAGATGAACGGAGTTGTGTGGTTAGGAAAGACGTATTTTCAGCCATTATTCATTTGGAGAAATTTCGCTGCGCAATCGTTTCCAGCAATGCCCTGCTTTACATTCATACAGTTTTACATCCGCACATCGGGGAGCTGCCCAGGACTGCCGGCAGTAAGGCTGCCGCCGTGTACTGTTGGCCACTGAGCAGCTTCACAGGACTAATTAAGTGTTGCGCCTTGTTTAAGAGCAGCTGACTTGAAGCCGCTGAGGGAGGGAGGAGTGTTACTCAGTTTCCCCACCAAATATTCACAGCCAGTCCAGGGGATTCGAGTCCACAGATTTCTCATTACAAACCCACTTGTTCTAACTGACCCTATCTGCATTTCTTTTTTTGGTTGTGAGTTGTTTTCTCAAAGCAATAATTAAGTCACATTTAGCCAGCGGTCAGCTATTGTAAATACATAGTGAAATCAACCAAGGGCTGGCTGATATGAACAAAACCAAATATCACAATGGCTTGGACTGAATACCTTGATATCGATTATTACTGGTACTTTCACATGATATTTACACACAAGAGCCTTTTGATAACCAGTCATTAGTACAGTTGATATGATAGCCAAGCAGGTAGAGGCAAATATCTGTGACTGAACAGCTGCAACAGTGATAGGTTCAGAAAATTGCAGCCCTTTACTGTAATACAGTCTTTAAGCCAAGGAAAAGACAAAACTGCCACACTAGAGGCTGTGTTATCTTTGCAGGCTCCCACAACAGTGATTCACTGCTTGTTTTGGAGGCTCTGTTTCTGTCTTTATCAGGAGGAAACTGTGTAAAAAAAAAAATCATCCCTTGAAACACAAAAATAACACGCCAATTAGGCTAACCATAAAATGTTAAATTCTCAGCAAAAACCCGCGCTGGAGTTGAGCAGGTTGGTCTCAGATTTCACTCCATGCTGCGCAAGAGAGGCGGAGAGAGTCTGTGCCGTAATTAGGTGCATAAGTGTTGATGCGGAGCTCGTAAAGTGCTCCAGTTCGTCTCTGAGTCCTGGGGTGCTTTGCCTATAAATGCTGACTCCCTTTCTTGATTGGAAATGCTTCACTTGTTGCTGAGGTTGCCTGGCTCGGCTTGTGGATGGTGTTAGCACTTTCTCCCTCTGCTCCCTGACCCCTGCGGATTGCTACTTTCACCCCATGCTATCACTGGAACTGGTACATTCAGTGCTGCCGTGCTCCACTGCAACACCACTCCGTACACCAATTCCCCTAGCAATCCTTCTGTAAATTATATCCTGGTATAAAGTTAAGCCCCTGCAGCAGATCCTCACACACACACACACACACACACACACACACACACACACACACACACACACACACACACACACACACACACACACTCTTTCCTACAGCTGTACTCTTTCTTAATGCAGGATTATGAAAGGCCCTGTTCCAGTAGTTAAGTGAAACAAGCCACCGCATTGATATTCACTGTTTAGCTTTAGCTCTTCCACCTTTAAAACGGCTTTCTCAGCATTTAGTGGTGTGAATCTTTATGACCGAGTGAAGATGAGTTAAACTTTTGCCCAGTCATCATATCGTGTAATATTATATTATAGTGCATTATGAGGACGAGTTGAGCAGAAATAATTAGTTGGGCGGGAAGTCAGAATGTAACTTCTTGAAAGATTCATGGGAGTTTTCTCTCTCTTTTTAATTCTCTCTCCTCAGGTCAGGAGTGGCCATGCCATTTGGCTGTTTAACAATCGGAGAAAAGAAGGATTATAACAATCCTTCGGAGGTGACAGATAAATATGACCTGGGACAGATCGTTAAATCGTGAGTATTTCATCAGAAGCTGAAACAACTGACACAGCAACATTGTGATATAATGAGCGAACTGTACTGTGACTTTACATCAACCATTGATGTACTGACTAAAAATTTATGATTTGGAGCCACCCTTGCCTTTTCATTTCAGGGAGGAGTTCTGTGAGATATTTAGGGCCAAGGACAAAACTACAATGAAAATGTACACATGTAAAAAGTTCCTCAAAAAGGATGGAAGAAAAGTCCGCAAGGCTGCAAAAAATGAGATCCTCATCTTAAAAATGTAAGTTGCTGTCTTTGCTTGTACTGGTTTTTACTTGAGTTTTTCCCACTTAATGAGAATTCATATTTTTTTTTTACTGCACTAGATTTCAGAATGAAATATTGTACTTTTTACTGCCCTTGCATTTATCTGTAGGCTGTAGTTACTCTGCAGATTAAGCTTATACATGCAAAACATAAAATGTGGGTTATTTTTAGAGTTCATACTATCCAACAGTATATGTAGCAGTTAGAGCCATAGCATTAAATTACTCCTTACAGGTTCATGCATCAGTACTTTAACACTCTTAGAGGAGCCATTCTTCATAAAGACTATTTTTACACACATTTTAAATGCAGGACTTTTACTTTTAATGGAGTATTTTTCCATTGTCACTGATACTTTTGCTGAGATTAAGGATTTTAAGTTTCATTTCTGTATGAGAAGTCTCTTCTAGCAGCCTGACACATCCAGTTTGAATACACAACATGATGGCAAAAGGCAGATTGTGTCCGCTTCATGGACAGCGGTATACAGGCATTGTGTTTACAGAATCAGTCACCAGGACAGGTCCATAATGAAGTTAAGAAATACTCCAAATCCTCTTTTAACTGTGCGCTTGGTGCGTACAGTAGCTTTTTGGACCAAATTCACCATGACGTTTCCTGGCTGGTACATTGGCTTCAAAAGGCGTGGTCAAATGCTCAATACTGTGCTGCCGCATTGTTGTCCTTGTGCACAAGTGGACACATCAAATCATATAAAGCTCTGGCATGAACCCGCTTATCTATGGATGGGCAGTTTATTTATGCATGCAGATCTCAGGGTCGTGAAGTGAACCGAGCTGATTATGTTTACATTTATAAAGGACTATATGTTTTTGCACATGGTTGCTTCCCATCTTGGCTTCCTTGAGTGTTGTTGTATGTGTTATCCACAAGCATTAACTCATTTCCCCTTAAATTTACCCTTAAGTAGCTTTGAAGTGTTTTTTTTTCCCCCATATTGTATGACAATGTCACACACATATTCTGAATCTGCTGGTTATGGCTATGATCATTACATCAGTTAGGAAATATTTAGATGTCTTGTGCATTATTTTATACACATACACGTGCACATGCTGTATTTGAAACCTTTGGAAACGTTGGGATCTTCACTAGAATTTAAAATAAAGTTCTGTGGGTTTGAACAGAGCCCGGTCATTCATGCAGTAATGACAAACCTGCTGATGGGAGAGGAGAGGGGAAAGCAGTGTCGTACATTATGCATCTCACTGAATGACGGATGCAACTGCCACCTCTCTCTCTCTCTCTCTCTCTCTCTCTCCCTCCCTCGCTCCTCACATCTCCTCAGGGTGAAGCATACCAACATACTCCAACTGGTGGACGTCTTCGAGACCAGAAAAGAGTACTTCCTCTTCCTTGAACTGTGAGTTGAGACGTCTGATGACAGGAGTGTGTGTGTGTGTGTGTGTGTGTGTGTGTGTGTGTGTGTCTGTGTGCGTGTCTCTCTCTCTCTGCTTGTCTTTGCAATAGCTGAGGCCTCCTGCATGTGTTGATTATGCACTCGTGGGGAATGAGCTGTTGTAGCCCGAGGCCCTGTAGATATGAGAACAGCTCTGAACTTCACTCATTTGGTATTCAGATATGATTGCTTGCTAGCTGCTCCACATTCTCATCAGCATGTGTTCTTGGGGAATTTGATGCATTTCCATGGATGTGTTAAATGTATGATACTCGTCTCCTCCACCGAGGACACTTGATGTGTGGGTTTTGGAATTCTAGTTATGAGAGAAATCATCAAATATAAGAGAAAACATCCATATGGAAATGACTAAAATCAGATCCCTTAAGCAAGTGTGGATTACGTAATCTTGTCAAAAGTTTTCGCCCTTGTCGAGTGTACACTTTATAATTTTCTCATCTAATTACGTAGAAATACAACCTGAGGCTTCTACATCACTATGATATTTAGAGGCTCTGGGCAACAGATGCATCAGACAGGCTTGTAATTTGAAAACTGTTAAAAGATGTCTGGATCTGTTACATGCTAAGACATTCACACATGCAGGAGGTTCAGCAACAGAACTGTGCAATGCATGATGGGCCTCCCTGTCCCTTCCGCAGTGCAACAGGCAGAGAGGTATTTGACTGGATCCTGGACCAAGGCTACTACTCAGAGCGGGATACCAGTAATGTGGTGCGCCAGGTGCTGGAGGCCGTCGCCTACCTCCACTCCCTGCACATTGTTCACAGAAACCTCAAGGTAAGCAGCTGTGGAAGTGCAGGTTTTCCAAATCAGTATCCATCCATCCATAAAGGATTCAAGGATTCAAGGATTCAAGGATTCAAGGAACTTTATTGTCATACCAGCTCACATTTACGTGTTAGTGGTATGAAATTAGGACTCAGGTCCCGGTGTAAGCCTAAATAAATAAATAAAGCAAGGTAAAAAAAGAAGTGTAAATATAAAAAAATAAGATATATAAGTATAAACAGTATATATGAATATAAACACTATGTATAAGTATAAACAGTATATATGAATAAATATAAACAGCCTATATACATATAAAAAGTATATATATATATAATAAATATAAAAAAAAAATATATAAACAGCCTATATAAATATAAACAGTATATTTATAATATAAACAGTGTATATGAATAGAAAGTGGACCAAGTGACAGAACCTGACACCCGGTACTGGGATTCAGGAACTGTTAGTGATAAACCCTCCACCTATCCACTCATTCATTCATCCATTCATCCATTTAACATACTTCCTGTCCAGAGTCATGGGGAACATGGGCCTATCCCAGCATCCACTGGCAGGCACTAAATCAATATCTAATAAACATGATAGAAAACAAAGTTATACTCTACAGTGTTTCCACCAAGATACTAGAGACTTGGACCAATCTGGAGATGTAATTACTTTAGATGTGAATAACAAAATGATGGAGTTAATGTTTATCATTCTACAAACACTTATTGCATTCACTGCAGGTTGCTTCCTATTAGAGAATGTGCTTATATGAAAATATATGCATTTCATAAACAAAATAATTTAGATCTGGCCTTAGGAATTCAGATTTTATTGAAATAACAAAAGGACAGAAAGGCATTCCTCAGGGTTTCTGATTTGTTTTCTACTTGTGTTTTGTTTTCTTTTAATAGTATAAATATTTATGGGTATACTTCCTCATCATTTCTGTTCAGAAGGCCAACAAAAAACCTCATCACTGTAACACAAAGTGTGAAGAGGGTCATCTCAACAGATTGGATATGTTTAAATAAAACCTGCTGTCGTCTTGACATGCCATCTTTCCTGTAGCTGGAGAACCTGGTGTACTACAACCGCTTGAAGCACTCCAAAATAGTGATCAGTGACTTCCATCTAGCTAAGCTGGAGAACGGATTGATCAAAGACCCCTGTGGGACCCCGGAGTACCTAGGTGAGCATATCAGCTTTACCAAGCATGGCAGGAAGACATTAAAGTGACAAATTTCTCGCAGTATTTTTACACAGGGACATCAATGGCAAATGCGATGTGGCATTTGACTGTGGTTTTCCGATGCGCAGCAGTTTTAACCATGTGTCATCGCTTTTCTGCAGCTCCTGAGGTGGTTGGCAGACAGAGATATGGCAGGCCCGTGGACTGCTGGGCCACGGGTGTCATCATGTACATCCTGTAAGTTGTGACATGACACAATCAGAGTGGAGATGTTTGCCCTCCACGATGAAATAGGTGGTAGAGATTATTCTAGTGTTTCTGCCTGTACTCATACGAGGCAGCTGAGAAACTGTTGGTATTGACTGATTTTGACAAAATATGGATCATTGATGTGTCTTGTCTTGCTGTTGACATCGACAATTACTTGCACTGATTCACATAAAGGACAGACGTTTTAGCTTTAAAAAAAAAAAAAAAAGAATGTCATATCATTTTATGGCACATTTTAGACATTTATGCTACTTTCACATCACATGGTATTGACCATAAATATTATCCTCCAACTTGTAAACAACATTCACATCAACAATCCAACTACAACTAGGAAGCTCATATATTTTTGAAAGCTCCGATTTATCCAGCTAGGTGGTAAATATTGTGGAAGTATCTGTAAAATGACATCCTCATATCAGTCACAGCCCACCGTTAAAGGTAAATAAATCCCAGTTCAGTGCAGCTTTCATCCTGCTTTTATCATATCAAATAAATGCTGAAATAGTGTTACCTTTTGATATATAATTGAGGAGTTCCTGTTCAACTTTCCAACTGATATGAACCCTTGTAAGTCGTAGCGATGGGAATCTTTGCCACCTCTACCTTCCTTCCCATATGATGTGAAGGCGGCATTAGATGACACTCTTATAAAGTGGTTATAATGACACAGCAGGTAGGCGGCCAGCATCTTTCTTAAAGACAATTCAAGATGCTGCTTCCAATTTCTGAATTTTCTCACAGTTTGATAATCAGATAATATCATGCTGTTTTCTTTGGATATGCGATCTTGATGTACGCAAGCAGCCAGCTGCATTGTTTTGATTGTTTTAAACGTATACTGTGCTTGTAGATGATTCTTTGCTTCTGCTGCTGTTCAGGCTGTCAGGCAACCCCCCTTTCTATGACGAAACTGACGATGATGATTATGAAAACCATGACAAGAACCTGTTTAGGAAGATCTTGGCAGGCGATTACGAGTTTGACTCTCCATACTGGGATGACATCTCTGACTCAGGTACTTTTAAGATGAGGTGAACGCTCACTGCAGGTAAACAATGACAGCTTGCTGGGTAAACATTTCAAATTGGGGAGTGCTTCCCCTTCTTAGCTGCTGAGTGTTCAAAAGCATCTGATATTTATATTCCCATCCGTCAGGAGAATAATCCTTTGTTTGCTAACTTCTTCCTGTGTGATTTTTTTTTTCTGTCAGCTAAGAGTCTGGTTGCTCGTCTGATGGAGGTGGATCAAGACCAGAGACTGACAGCTCAGGAGGCTATAAACCATGAATGGTAACATGGCACAATCTCTGATATACTCTACAAAAACCTTTCAAAAACAGCAGCCTACAGTGACTTAATCAGTATGCCTGCAACAATGTGGCTTTCTTCATTGCTTGTGGTAAGGTTAAGCAGTCCTTGTGCAAGTTTGCCAGTTTAATAAAATGAAACAAGAATTGAGAGATAGTGTGTGCAGCACCCTGCATTTTTGCAGAACTGGTGTCCAACGATAAGCGCAGCAGAAAGCTCTGTTGTTAAGTTGTATTTTCCCATTTTGTACACCAGGATATCTGGGGGTGCAGCTTCAGATAAGAATATCAAGGAGAACGTCTGCGCACAGATAGAGAAGAACTTCGCCAAAGCAAAATGGAAGGTAAGCCTTTTTGTTCTCTGTTCCTGGGAGCCCTTTTACACAAAGTTCAGCACTAGTTGTATAGTCCTGTATGAGGAGTGAGCACATTATTGCATAACTCAGTTGAGGCAGCCTGATGAGACTTCATGTACTCTGAGTAAGCTTTCAGGGTACTGCACCCACTTGTGTTTAGTTTGCTCTGATTCTCTGCATGCCTCCTCCCACAGAAAGCCGTGCGGGTCACCACCATCATGAAAAGACTGAGAGCGCCTGATCAGAGCAACTCCAGGGCAGCCAGCCCTGCAGCCGGAGTCCCCACAGATCCTGCTGCTCCCCAGGCAGCTGCAGACCCCTCTGCAGCCTCGGCCGCTGCCGCACCCGAGGGAGGGCCCGCTGCAGTCACAGAGCCCCCTGCTGGAGTGGAAAGCAGCCAGGCAGCACCAGAGGCCGGAGGAGCGGTGGCAGCCTCAGCCCCGGAGCCAGAGCAGCCGAGCCCCGCACCACAGGAGGCTGACCCCACATCGCGCTGTAATGGAGAGGCGTCAGCTCCTCCCCAGGCTGCCGCTGAGGCCGGGGACGAGCAGGGTTAGACCCCCCACCTCTGCGGCCCCCGTCAACTCCTGCACACTGTACATTAGCTGCTAGCATGGTGACACTGACTCTGCTTCTCTCTCACTTGCAGCATTAGTATCATCTCATGGAGGCTGTGTGCTATCTCTCCTGAGTGTTGCATTGCATTAGCTTTCTTTTTACATGTATTGTGTCTTTTTACAATGACCCCTCCCCTTAGCTGTCACACAGGTGTTTTGTGTCGGACTGTTGCCACCACAGCTATCTCCACACATTTGCATTTTAGGGGAAAGACAGATTTACTGTAGAGCTGTGGCTTACAGCTAAAGTCTTATTTCTGAATCCTCTCTTTTAGTGAGAAGAATACAGGGAGACATAATTGTGCTGAAAATGGCTTTGATTCCTTTTTAATGAGGCAACTTTGGAAACTTTCTCTCCCCCCATCTTGCAGTTACAGTATTTGTTCTGTTATAATGGTAGTCGGTTGGATAGCAAACAGCTTTGCTTTGCTCCTGAAATTATGGACCGTAATATCTAGCATATAGTGGTCCTCCTCTAGTTTCACACAAGGAGAAGAGTGTGTATTCCTTTCTTGGGGGAAACATTGTTCTCTTTCTTATTTGTTATTGTCTACACTAAACAATTATTACAAAATGTTGCTGAGATTGGTCACTGGGAATTTTTTATGCCCAGTACTGTATTTTGAGATAGGCAGCTTCACACGTGCGTGCGCACACACACACACAAGTACACACACACACACGCGCACACACACACACACATACACACACACAAACACTATGTTCCTTTGCTAGCTTCCTGCTCAGGAAAGAACCTCATAGCTGTAAGTGTAAAGATTCTGTATATAGAGACCTTTGTAGAAGTAGCCAAAACAGCATGCGTTCTCACTTTTTGCTGTTGATTTTACATTTATAACCACTTGGTGGATAAAGATGCGCTACTTGGCCTTTACACATTCTCTGCCAATCTTGTCTTATTGTTGGCCACAGCACTCCTGCCTCTAAGCAGAAGCCTTGTTGAGGCAAAAACCTACCGTTCACCACGCTGTCTGTTATTTCACACTGTACATTTAGTGCCCCTGCTGTACATGTAAGTGATCTGGAAATTTCTTTGTTACATAGTAGTTTCTATGCATCAGAATTAATTTGTAGCTCATCTTTATAGATACATCACAGCAGGCTTCATCTTTATCCATCACGTGCGAGAACTTGTTTGCTGGACTCTCTCATTCTACCTGTACCTGGTTTGATTTGATTATGTCCGTCTTAGAATATCGACTCTAATGCCACTTATGTCTTAATATTCGGTTGTAACTGTAAAAGAAATGTGCGTACATAGACTACATACAATTTACAAGGGAAGTACATTCACAGTTTTCTCATTACATATTGGCTTTGTGGTAAATAGAGTCACCTTCAACTCAGCTTTGTTGACCCGTGTTGTTGTAGGAAAAAAAAAATACATAGCATTTCTTGTACATTTTTTAATCTACAGTATTTATTTATTTATTTGTTTTTGTTTCTTTATCTATTCATTTGGTTGTTTGGTTATTTGTTTATGGCATAGATTTTCAGCTATACTTGATGAACAATAATTACAATCTATCCATATTAATTGTCACTGGTCCCCTCTAACGTCAATAATGGGCTGACAGAGGAAGCTCTGGTAATGTTTTATCTTCAGGTCCTTGTAACAAATGTTAGTTTCTAGGTAACAAGGCCCTAATAATTCCTTTATAAACTGCTTATTAACATGAAGTGTTAATAAGACTATATAAGTGTATTAATAAGAGCATTATAAACATGTTTATTGTGAGATTATAAGACATTTAAAAGCATTTAGAAACTTTTTAACTGTTTATTGACTGCTTATGGATGTTTATAATATATATTAGTTTGTTCAAATTATTTAAAATAGCATTACAAACAAATTTATTGAGTTTTTAACTTAACTAATATGTCATTGATAACATTTTTGTTTCTGTATTAAGGTTAAAAAAAATTACTTATTCATTTATTAGCAATTGAAGAACCTCTCTGCTGAAAATCAAGTTTTTAATCACGTGATCTTGCCCATGTGGTCAATAATCCAGATTCGGACAGGCAAAGTTTACAATGTCATAAACCTAAGAAGCCAATCCCATCCAGTGACACTTTGATGCTTTCCATATCATCAGCATAAGTCCCACCAGTTGAGCGGCTGGTGCTGCTCATGTTTTATTTTCAAAAAATCAACTGGACCAACTCAAAATTTCTTTTAAAAAATGCTTAGATATATTATTAAATATGATAGAAAGTCACAAGCTGGTGTGTGAAACCACATTCTCAATCCCAGGTTGTCAAATACTGACATTTTCTCATGCCCTTTTGCATCAGGATCAGTGTCGTGAGATTGGTTTTAGATATAAAAACATCTTATAATCTAACAATAACCATATTTATGATATGATTATTAAGACACTTATATAGTCTCAGCAACACTTATCAATGGCAATAAGCATCTTATAAAGGACTTACTTATTAGCGAACACTTATTACAAGGACCTTCATATAAAGTGTTCCTGAATTTCTCTGTAATCACCCCAGAATAAATTGAGCAATATTCGACTGCCTGCAGAAACTGTGATTCTTGGTGTCCTTTCAATACAGTCCATGTACCTGTAAGTAGAAGTCTATGGTCCTTGCCAATTGTCAGTCCCTTGGCCTATCCAGATGGTCGATTAACTAATACACGGCTGCTGTCAAATGAGTGTGTGTGTGTGTGTGTGTGTGTGTGTGTGTGTGTGTGTGTGTGTGCAGGGGGTGGCTAATATCCCATTAGTCATGCTTCTGACCTGTGAAGTCCCCACCTGATTTCCTGTGCCGCTACACACTCCACCTTCTGAACAAAGGCTTTCCACTCGGTGGTCACAGCACGACGGCAGCCACATTGTCAGCGCAGTTATAAGGTTACACACTTAACTTAAACTGTAATGTGCTTTGGGCTCCTGCACAGCCACTCTGTCTTACTTTGCCCAATCCTTTGTCAAGAGGCCTGGCTATGTAGTTATTGTGCACACTTGTAAATTTATACGGACACGTGCACTTCAGATGAAATGAGGATACTACTTTAGAGAAAATCTACTCTGGAAAAAACTAATCACAGTTTGCTGTCGTTTTTAGAATCTGAGGTTTGACTTTGTTGTTCCAGAGTCTTTTATTTATACATGAATCTCACACCTTTGAAATTGAGTCAAGGTAGATTGGTGTGCAGATATATTATTTAGAGTATACCATATATAATTTATTTATATTGTCTAACATAAATATGTAGATTTTAATGAGAGGCTTAACCAGAAGAGTATCAGAGATTATTTATGTGAATAGATTATTTTGTGTAGTCCTTTCTCTTTGTTTAGATGGCAAATAAATACTGTTGAACTACTGTTACACGGTTTAAAGCAATGCTTTTTCCAGTGCATTTCTCACTGTATTTAGTATTCCATGTCTATTCATTTTGCCATGTACTTACAGGTGTATTTGTAGATGTGATGTTTGCCAGGACCAGTGGTCACCTGTAGGTCCTGTCTCGCATTCGTAAGCTCTGTACCGTACTCCTTGACTGAGTTGATGACTTTGATGGTAATAAAATTTTATTCATCTGTTTATTCATCTGGGATCATCTCTCATTTCTTTCCAGCTGCCTCGCTCAGATATGCATTAGGCCATTTGGCGTAATGAAATGAGCAGTTGGGTTAAGCAGACAGGAGAGAGTGTGTGTGCAAAGCATTATATTTGAAAGAAATCTTGCTTTATTTAACCCATACAAATGATAGCTCCATCAGAGGTTTGCAGATTTATTTAGGAAAATGTGGGAAATAATCAGCATCATCACACCATGTAGCTGTCCCCCCAACTTGGAGGAGAGCATCTGTGCTAAGCTCTCTCAATTAGCACAAGCTTGGTGCCCATCCTGGTGGGGTGTCAACTCATGTGAGAAGAATCCCAGCATTGCCAGTTGGTGAGACTTTCCAGGATACTTGAATTGCATTGCCTTGGAGAGGCACAAAGGCACAAAGCACACATCCTAGCCCCGCTGGGGACTTAAATAGGCTTCCACTTGGGAGCCTTTCTCTTTCTCATGCCCACTGTACATTAGTATGCAGCCATCCATACAATCATTAGGGCTCAGGGGGATCCTAACTCTGTCTCTGTGTCAGGGATGACTTCATTAAGAGTGTTAGAGGGACCAGAGTGTCGGCTTCCTCTTCCTCCTAACCAGCAATGCAGAGATAAAAGAGTAGTGATCACAGCCTGTCCTTGCCCAAGGGAGGAGAGAATGTGAATTTTACATGCCACAGTTTCATAGACTCTTCACCGCAATTTACAGCTTGCTCATCGAGAAATATTAAAATACTGAATCCTATGGGTTAAACCAAACCTAACTATATGCAAACCTTGTGAAACTTAAACTGTTACTGTACATTGTTGAATGGACTATGTAGTGCAGTGGACAGAGAAATATATGTGAATTATGGCCAGTGTGTTCAAATATCCAGAGATAATGAATGTAGTCGGGTCTCACACCGCACAGCTTTCTGAGCTGCCTACAGCCCTGCCTCCATATGCCACAAACTATTGATGTTTCTATCTCTGCACATATACAGGTGACTTTATCAAGCATCATCAGAGACAGACTGCTGACAGTATTCCCAAGGGAGACAAGGATTATGACAGTGATGAATGGATATACTTCATGCAATTGATTTATTGGCATGTAGGAGTTAAGACGAGATCCATCAGAAAGACTCTGCTCTTTCTTTTATCCTCTCATCCTCTGGCATAAAATTGAGGTCCTGCCAAAAATCATATTCATTTTTTTTTTTTTTTTTAATTAACATGTTGTATCATTGCCCATATTGATAAAACAGTGTAGAACTGAGCCACACTGACAATGGGAAAAATCAAGGTTGCAGATATGAGGTTTTGGCAAAGCAGGGATGGTATATGCAAGCTTTTTTTTTTTTTTTTTTTTGAGATGCTTTGGGATGCCAGAGGTAGTGACAATAAAAACAGATTTCATTCAGGCTTTATTTGGGATAGACAAACATTTCCAAAACCAATCTGATGTTTAGCATAAAAGGAAAACACATTATAATTTAGCTCTGGATAACTGAAGAGTATATTTTATGTGAAAAAAAAAAAAAAATCCATGTTTTCATCAGCAAAGATTTGGTGTAACCAATGTGACACATTGTGGGTTCTGATGATTTTTATTTTAATTTTGATCCTTATAGGCCTTATCTTTTTTTGTGATTCAAATGAATGTCTTTGTGTGATAACTGCAAATTGATATGGATTAGATAAGATATAATAATGTCTGTTTTATACAAAGCAGACACTGGTACATCTTGCCATCTACTGGGTGACAACATGTAATGCAGCTGTAAGCAGGAGCTTTGCTGTAACTCAGTACCAAATTACCTGCATTCAACCAGCAGAGGGCAGTATTGCTGCCTCTTCTGGCTGCTTTACTTTGCAGGGCATTGGTGGTCCAAAATGACTATTCCACACCTTCCCCTGAGCCCCATATGGATATGGTAACTGTATGAGAACGTCTGAGAATATGAGAACTGGGAGTTCATCAAGCCAACATTTGGTGTGACACATAAAATAATAATAATAAAAAAAGCTGAGCAACTTTCTCAGCTCCACTCTTTGACCCAGTTTGCGAGCAAGCCCAGGTTGATGCGTTGATGTCAGTTCATCATGTCCTCAATGGAGAGAGCTTGGCTGCAGCAGTGGCCAAGTCTGTAGGTCTTCTGAAGGATGTCGGTGAACAAAGGACCAGTTTCATGGCATGCCAAACTTCTGCCTCTCGCAGTCCTGAGTCCCGAGTCTCTCCGCTCCAACAATGCACTAAGTGTCTGTCGACTCTGTACACTGTGAGAGAGACGGCGCAGATGGTTGATACCCACAGAATGCCATGTCTGCCTCCCTGAGCCACAGATTGCCCGATCAGACACACTGATAAGATAGAAATGCATTCCTTGCCCGAAAAGTCATTTGAATGGTGTTTGTGATGCCCATGGCTTGGCATTATGTCATGTCATGTGCCAGTGTAGAGATAACATCCCTCAATAATACTTCTATGTGGTGCGGTGTTGCGAAGAATGGCACACAGAAACGCCTTTGATCAGATTCTCAGGGGTCAAGGTTTGTTGTGGGCAGCGTTGAATTCTCATAATGTGTCTCGCCGTCTATTAAGGATGCTGTCAGCTTGGTTTAAAGCCAGTTTCTGATTCATCTCATGAGGTGGCTGGACTTGAAGTCATGTGGCTCTGCATCCCCTTTGATGGATGATGATGCAGTCGTGATTTACACAGCTTCTGTGGGGGAAGATAACCCTTGGCAGTTAGTGTTCTCTACTGGTGTCAAACTCCCACCCTGACTCCCCTCAGCTGCTCCACTGTTCCCAGTGCAGATCAGATAAACAGGGGGAACAGAGCTCTTTCTATGGGTCTGGATGGAAAAGGAGACAACGCTGTCCTGTAAAGCCCTGGTGTCAAGTGATGCCTGGGAACCTGTGATGGCTTTCCAAGTCAGCTGACCTGATGTCTGTCTTGTCCTGAAACAAACCCGTACTGGGGTGAAAAGGTGGGCACACCCTCCTGCGGTGAGACATTCTGCCATCCAAATTTAAAACAAGTCACCAAGGTTATATTGGAACTAATGAACTTATGATGACTCCCTTGACAGGACGGTTTTTCCTGCCTTTGTGAAAGACAGATGCTATTTTTGTATAGATTACTAAAATCCTTTAATGGTGTCCTTTGTGCAGCCGCAACTTTGTTCAGATGGAAAAAAAACAAAACAAACAAACTCACAAGTCACATGACTATTCTGTTTTTATTCACAGTTCAAGTAAGACAAGGAGAGGAAAATGTTTGCATCAATACTTCTTCATGTTTGCTCATTAAATTTTTACTTACATAAATCATGAATAAAAGCAGATCTGAATAAATTAGTCAGCAAGCTGACTCGATGTTGCAGGAAATGTGCTTTAGAGCACAAAACAGGGAGTTACTGTGACTCTTCCAGTCCAAATGGAGCAAAGCATTCAGAGTTTTGCACAATGATGATGGGGTGAGCATTTTTATCACCTTCAATAAAGCTGGAGTGATCAAACACACAGGATAGGTGGGACAGCATCCTTTGTTCAAGCACTTAGGTCAACTTCTATTGTTTTTAAATCTGCTGTATAAATAAATTTGACTTGACCTAACATCCTCTTCACAACAGGGACCAGCAGGGTTTGTCGCAAATTTGAGAAACACTGACACTAACAGTATCACAAACGTGAGATAAAAGTTTCCCATTGTATGTTTATGGTAAAAATACCAACGTATTACCATTTGACAATGATATAATAATGTTTAAAAATGTTACATGCTACTCCTTTGATATGTGACACAAATGTACACCACCCTAAGGAATCCTATTCATCATACCAATAATAGGAACATAATAATTAAAGGCCTTTCGTTCTTTGTTCCCTTGAACGTATGTGTACAACCACAGCCAGACTTCATCCAAACCTGTCTTAAACCTGTGAAAGCTAGACACACTTGCTGTCAGCAGTGGTATCTTCTCATGTTGTACTCCATCTCAACCACCATGGACTATTTTTAATCTCCTTCTCACTCTCTCACTGTCCGTTTGCCCCGACCTACATCGTTAAGGGAGAATATGAGTCTCCCTTGGGCTGATCAGGGGTCAGCTCTGACGTCTAGGCGTTTACGAGGTGCAGAAACCTTTTTGGGCGTGACTTAAAGCACACTACCCTGACCTGACCACAGCCTGTCCCCCTGGGGTGCTGGAGCCAGTACTAGGGCTCCATGTCCTGCCATCACCACTCCATTTGATTCATGATAGGATGTAAATAATAGCACCAACGTGGGGCCTTTAGAGTAGTTGCTGTTCAGGAATTCATGCAGAAAATCAAGTTGCTCTTTGTTGCTCCTTGTCCATCAAAAAGCTCCAAGGTCCAAGTTGGGTCTTGCTTTTGGAAAAGTGTTCAAAGGCTAAAGCGAGTACCCTAATTTCTTGTGTTTTTATGTGGCTTAAGAACGGGGAACTTTATGCACATAAGAAGGGAACTGAAGAACTGAAAAGAAGAACTGCTTTTACATAGTAATGGAGAACTGTGACATGGCACAGAGTCACAAACTGAGACCAAAGGTATGATTTTCTCTCAATTACTAGCTGAACTATCTTGATAAAATGATCTTTTTGGTAATTTGTTTGCAGTTGTTCACTTAAAAAATGGCAGGGGTGACAGTTTTTCACTGCTTGCATCAAATGTTTATCCAATGTGGCGTTCAGTAGTGAAGCTACATGCCGAAAGCCTCCAGGAACTTGAGTACTACATCAGTTGCAGGGACTGTTTTGGGGACCACAAACTCAACCTCTGAGGCAAAAAGAGGGACTGGTTCCTCTGGTGGAAACACTTTAGGGTTCCAAGTTCCTCAAAAGAGTTCCTGTGTCCCGGTGACCGTCCCTGCGGTCACAAAAGTGATCGAGGAACCGTGACAACATCAGTGTTTTCCCTTATGCTTATACAAATGTGCATACATATCTCTTTAACAGGTTCAACTTTATTCCAAGGATCCAGAAGGTTCTGGGCAGAACATGGAAAACATTCAGTATCAAGCCAATCACAATGAAAGGGGGGGAGCATTCCATTCTTATAAAATATAGAGCTTTAATTTATTAGTCGGCAACAACAATGGAAAGGGAAGAGAAGAGTAATTTACACAAGTCATTACAATAACATCACCTCTGTGCATTTAGTTTTTCTTTTTTCATAAAGTCTTAACTGATAATGCAAAAAATACAAAAAACAGTAACACTCAAAAACTAAAGACACATCTTAAAAATACCAACAAATTATACAACCTTTCTTTGCATTATTTGCTGTGAAAAACCCCTGCTCTCGGTTGGAAGAGAGAGTCAGGAATTGTTGTGAATTGATTCTGGGAATGCAGACTAATCCCATATTGAGGAGTCGATGCTGATACCCCTGTATGAAACACGGATGCATCTTCCCAGAGGCTGTAATGCAGACTTTGATAGAGCCTGAATCCAGGAGATGTATCAGAGCGTATCATCACTCACAGATCCCAGACCTACACTCCCGTACAGATAAAGTATGTTTCAGGCTCCTTGAAGTCACAATGAAATAAAATACCGACACTTTCCCCTTGTTAGCTAATTTTCCATTACATAATATATACCAATTTAACAACAAATACAAACAAGTTTATAAAATGTTTACTTTGCTGTATTTTTTGATATCAAAAGGCTGGAAAGTTGAGAATCTTTAGAGGTTATTTCATGGCATTATAGTTGGCGTGCATTAAAAAAAAAAATCAATCAATCAATCAACATTATTATCAATTTGACCATACACCCTGCTGCTCCCATCAAATAGAAGTAATTTTTTCTCCTTTAAGGATATCCCATTGATGTACACTTTTTAATAATTCTCTCCCACGTGTCCCACCCATATATACCAAATTATAGCAGCAAGATGCTCTTGAAATGCCATTTCATTGTGACTCTAAATACTTTAAATACAAAATCTGTATTGAAGTCCCTACAAAGAAGCATACATTTTTATACAGGGGTATGTTTGCAGGGAGGGGACTTTCATGTAAAGCATTTGCCCGCCCCAGTTCCTGTTTGATTGCTGCACTGAGTATGTCTCAGACCATACTGTACACTTCTAGAGATGAAGAACGGAAAAACGACCACATAGTATCTTATCAGAATTACAGTACAAATACAGGTTCATGCACACAATGAAAAGCCAGCTTCCCAATATTTTGGTTAGTGTCACAACATTGTTACAATGCTCTGTTGTGTATATGGGCGTTTTTTTTTTTTTTCTCTTTTGTTTTTTTTTTTTCCTCCACATATGAACGTCAATGGGTATAAATGCACCAAGAAACAACAAGAGATGTCTCGTGCTCAGAACTAACACCGCTGCCTGATCTCAGCACCTATTTCACCTTTAACTGGATTGCCATTTGTTTTTTTAAGTAAAATATACCTTGCCTAAATTTGGCCCCAGCCTGTTTTGGATATCTACTTTTGCAAGTTTGTTTCCGAAGTCCTTGGAAGGTTAAAAATAATAATAATAATAATAATGCCCTTTGTGCAAAACCTTGAGTCTTTATTGCACCTCACTCACAGTCCAAAGGGGGTGTTAAAATTTGAAAAAGAACCCAACCAATAAATCATCATTAAATCTTTTCTCTTAAAACTGATCTGATGCTTTCCTCTTTCCATCAGTATTACTTTATCCATGAAAACTATAGAATCACAGCTCTTCAAAAGAGATGTTGTCAAAATACAATTGAGATTTAAATCCTTTTTTCACCCTGTTGTTGAGCAGATATATACCTCTATGATCAGTATTTGAGCTACTGTGACACGTAGCAAATATGTTGCAGAACCTTAAAATCAATTATTGAGTTGACCAGGAAATAGCAGAAATAACCAATTAGGGCAACATGATAATAAACTGTAAAACGGGCCAATTACAACAGTGAGGATATTATCGATCAGTCATATGGATGTCTGGGTTCCCATCAATACAGGACTTTTTTTCCCACGATAAATGAGATCTTTTGTGGATCCCTTGCAATGAAAAGTCTTTGTCCACATGCGACCCTGAGGAGGCTGTGCCGCAGGGTTCCTGGAGTTTCCAGGATTTAAGGGTCCTGGCGTTGAGTCGAAGCGAAACAAGAAACAAGGGAGATCCCATCAGCCCAGATCCACAACTGATTTCCCCGTTACAAAGAGCTCCTCGTAGTTCACTCCCAACAGTTTACATGCCAGTCTACACATTCCACACAGTCGCCAATGTCATATGATGTTGACCGATGAAAGATGAGATTCTTGTAATGACAGTAACAGCAACAATAAAATTAACAACGTCAATAATAACAATAATATTTGCCCCAAAGGTACCTATACACAAAGAGCATGTTTTTTTTCTATAAGTACAAAGAAATCCACAGAATGATACTATATACAACCTACAATAAATACTGTGTATCATATATCTTACTGTTAGAAGGGATGTATGTGGGATTTTGTTTGTAAGCCTCTTTTTTTCTCAGTTTGCTTTTTTTCCGGTTTGTAGATTTGAACTTTTTTTTTCACGTCGTTACTCCCAATGAGTCTCTCCCAGTTTTCACAGGGTGGGGGGTAGGGTGGGTGAGGGCGTTTCAGATGAGGGGGCAGGCTCCTCATGTCTCCTCTTCCTCTTGCTCCTGCTCCTCCTCCTTGCCCTCCCCGTGATGCCGGCGGTTGCGGGGCTTCTTCTGATCCTTGAGCTCCTTCAGGTCTTTGGCCTTGATCGCTCCCAGCAGCGGGTCTCCAAGCTGCCAGTAGTCCTGGCAGTACTGGTTGATCAGGCCCATCTCTGGCTGGCTCAGAATGGTCAGCAGGTCCTTGTACTGGCCCGCACTGGGGGTCCACTGGCTGCTGCTGGAGTGGAGAGAAGATGGCGTCAATCCCCCGCCGCCCTCCACCAGCACGTTGTTGACGGCCCGGCCTGACAGCACCACCAACTGCAGCTTAACCAGGGTGTGTTTGAAGTTCTTTTCCGTGGCCGTGCATTGGTACATGCCGGAGTCGGAGAGCTGCAGGGAACGCAGGAGCAAACCCTGCTCTGTCTTCAACACCCGTCCGTCAGAGCGCATCTGAGATAATGGCAGAGAGAGAGAGAGACAGCTCGTAAGATACCAGTGCTGCGATACCTATGCATTCCTTTCCTGTCGTGGCTTCTGTACGTATGGCTAATATCCACTAGAAAAAAAAATGAGACAATCAATTCCATCTATTCAAACAGTGACTGCTGTTTTCCATCTTTTTTTTCCCCATGTCTCTTCATATAGCCCCATCCAGGACTCTGATTAGGTGATGACAGTTTTTATGCACAGAATCAGATGTGCAAGGCAGCAGCAAAGCCAAGTCAGGCCTGCCGATGGGAATAGAGACCATCCAACAGAATAGTCAATAAAAGAGAGGCAGCAACACTACATAGCCTCACAATAAAACTTTAACTAGTGCCTCAGGGTTATATATTATAAGAGGGGGAGTTTCACAGTTCTCCTTTATATGTCCTTCCCTTGTGTATCGGGATGGTTGGAGGGTGGTGGGAAAAAAAACAGGCATCATTCAATCAGAGTCTGCGCAACTTGGTCACATTAACAGGTATTTGGACAGAGCTACACTGGACTCATTTTTCAAATATGACATACTGCAGAAAACATAACCCCCATCTCTCCATGACGACAAAGTAACAAAGTGAAAAGAAACGCAGAGGCGGCGGAAATAATCTCTACTTTGGTGAGCTGCCCTTTTGCTTCCCACCCCACCTACTTCCCCCCAGGATGTCAGGAATGAAGTCTTTGTGCTCATCTGTAGAAATAATCATCCCTCATTAACCCGTGTCAGGAAAGTGAGCGCCGCAACAGTTTGAGCTCTTTTATTAGTTCGGGAACCCTTTAAACATGCATTAAAGTACACCGTGTTCACAATACAGCATGCTGATGTAATCACAAGCCCTGGCAAGTACACAAATACACGTGCTGGCTGCTCACCTCTTTCCTGCGGTCGCTGTTGTCTCTCTGCAGATGCCATTTGATGACGGCGTGTGGAGAGCGGGCCTGACACTCCAGGAAGGTACTGCTCCCCTCCACCCCGTACTGCACCATCTCCAGAGTGTTCTTATTAGCTGCAGGGCAGAGAGGGAGAGAGGGATTTCCATGGCAACCAAACACTCATTACCATGAGCTCCTTAAGTCCAAAATCTCAGTCGTGGCAAATCAAAGTTCTTTGCAAAGGCATGCGCTGCAGTTTCCACCGAGCGCCGTGTAGCTGCCAGACTGCAGCCATTACAGCCCATAACAAATGAACGCTTTCAGCCTTTTGAAACAGTAACACTGACACATGGCATTACTTTCAACCTGTCAACAAGCACTGAGGCTCATCGTTAACAAGCCATATGCTAGATTTGATCAATTAGCACATATGAGCAGAAATGAAAATTCTTAACTACTGAGGAAAAGATGTCTTACCGTTGGAGTTGAAGCCACGGCACTGGCGGATGGGGTTCCCATACTTGACGTCCTGCCGCCGGCTACGTCTAAAGGGGTCAGACCAGTATTGCCGAATAAGGAGAGAAAATATTATAAAGCAACTGCAAGCCATTCAAAGCCATTCAACAATACATGAAGCCATTCGACTATCATATTCAATGGGTGTAATCATAGAACAACAACCTCTATTGTCCAGTCACTGTAAAAATCTGAATTTATACACTATTTGTACTATGCGGCATTTGCACATTTATTAGCATAAAATTAAAGGTGCACTATGCGGCACTATAGAGGGTGAGGACCCTTTAGACTCAGCTGACAAAAAATGCAGAATAAGCACATAATTTGGTGGTTGAGTCAACATGACCGACTCACTGATAGATTATGGGCTTATTCCAAGTTTTTGTCAGGGTTCTCACTTCAATCAACCCATGACAGTTTTGCACAACGCACCTTTACATTTAGTTTACACCAAGACTTTTGTGAACATACAGTGGTTAAACTACATTAGAATGCCATTAAAACACATTAAATGCCATCTCATAACCGATACAGCCATTCAGCCATCCAGGCAGCTGACACATCTGATATAAGCATCTCCCGACAAACACGATGAGTCAGTCCGTTAGTTATTTAGTTAGTTGGCGCAGCTCATGCTCATATTGTTGCTGGTGCTCACCTCTTCTGCGAGGCAGAGTAGCGCGAGCAGGACTTGCCGTCCCAGGCACAGTAGGGGTCTCTGGCCAGGCAGCAGTCAGCGCAGGCCTCACCGTACACATCACACCGGTGAAGGGCCAGCTGGGTCAACCCGACCACGGACGACACATACAGCTGTTGCTGTTGGGAGAAAAGCGGACAGGAAACCGTGTTAACCCACCTGAACTCCGACTGTCTCTTAAATTTCCCCTTAAGTAGCTTCTATGTTCAAAGTCATGTGAGTCATGTGTATCATTTGGTTCATCTTCGGTTAGCATGGCAGCTGCACAGAGCAAAAACCGAGTCTGCAAACCCAGACGGATTTAATGAGATAAGTGTAAAATCTAGATGTGTCTATTGTTGAAACAGAAGCCTGCTCTGGAGCATCTGGGAGAGCAGCCACTGAGCTCATCTCCACAATGCTCAGGTTGCCATCATTTCACCGCAACACACCTTCAAATTTTATGATCAGCTGTTTTGAATTCGTCTCTTGGCTGGCTGCGTATAATGGTAACTCTCTCTCTGTGTAGAATGATGTCATGGCAGGTAGAGGGGGCCAAGTATTTTAATCACGGCGAAAGACAACACAAAACTTTTAATGCCTTTTCCATATTTTCTCTGCTCATTGTCTCTCCCAGGCTTGCAGGCATTCTACGAATTATGAAGGTGAGCATTAGTTCCACAGCTGCATACACGTAGTGTGCGACACTTAAAAAAAAAAAGGGTTCCTTCATTTCATTTCCTCTATCCTGCTTTTCATCCTGCAATGATATATAGGCCTATAAGATAATTTGTTGCACAGGCATGCCTACCCTTTTGGATGAGATCTTCATTGTTGTAATCGGAGTAGGGACCTTGAAAAAGAAAATGATTTATTATGAGTTTGTTGTGTTATCTCTATAGTAGCTGAAAATGTAATGTATAAAAGCATTAGCAAACAGGAAGAAACTGAGGGAGTTGGGATAGGAATGAAAGAGAAATGTCAGAGATACAAAGAGAAGAAGCATGAGGTACAAGCAAAACAGATGGAGAGGCAAAGTTAGAAAACAGAGAAAGAGCTGGGAGTAGAATGGGAATGAAAGCAAAGTAACTGAAGAGAGCCATGAAGAAAAAGTGGGAGGGAGAGCTCACCTTGAACACCTCCACCTCCTCCAGGACCAGCTCCTCAGTCTGCAGGTCGTCTCTGGGAAGAACGATCACTTTCTGAACTGTCCCCTTGTCTGTGGACCGCAACACACACATCTGTCAGATACACACCAACGACACACACATGCAATCTCACACCCTGTCAAATAAACCCCTGCGGTTCTCATTTTGTTCCCTCATTCCACTAGTGCAAGGGCTAATCCTCATATCATCAGGCCCTGCTGTACTGTACTGTACTCCTCACCTTGTATCTCTTAAGTTTAACCTTTGCCCTGTGACGAGCAGCTCTGTTCCCCTCGCCTTGGCCTACAAACCATGCCAAGCCTCTTTTATAATCCTGAATTTCTTTGCCTTGACCCATTCTGCCGGAGCCCCAGAGGTATTCCCTGTGCCGCGCCCTAACCAATGGCGTGTTTGATTTCTGTACAGACTTAGACATTCCTGCGAGCACGATACCTGAGATTTATTATGACTTCTCCAGTGTGCCCCAGCGCAGGGCTGAATGCCTGCCACTGACAGCAGCTGAAAGGACGGGACATTCCTCCAGCTCCAAGGCACAGTGGGGCAGCCGGCTATCACACACAAACCCATTAGCCCCCCCCCACCCCACCCCTCTGAATGCATAGATGAACAATGAAGCCAGTTAAAACGCATCATGTGCCGTATGTAAGCGCTGCGTGCTGTGACGGGGGCTGATGTCATTCTTGGGGCTTATTAAAGGTTCAAAGCACAAAGACAAATAGATAATCTCTCCTATACTAGTGGGCGAGATTAAAGTGATGGATAACTTAACTGTATCCCCCGTCCCCCCTCTCGTTACCTTTCTTTTCTCAGTTCCTTTTAAGCCCTCCCACTGCTGATCCACCCCTGCCCTGCAGGTACAAAACTCCCAGTGTTTACTTCAACTGAGTGGAACGAGGTATAACCCCTTTGATTGGTTAAATTTCCACTCATGCACAAAAGGGCTCCAATGCTTTTCTCGTAATGATAAATGATTGAGGGAGACAAGCCCTCCACTCGCAAATGTATTTGTGTGTGTGTGTATATGTGTGTTTAGGGAGGAGTTTTCCACTATTTAACTCTCTGCAGACATTTTCATTCAGCATGCTGACCCAGATCAAAAGGTTCAGGAGTGCACACTAATTTCATGTATACATGTAAACAGCCGCATGTTGAAAAAAAAAAAAAAAAAAACAGTAAAGTTGAGGGTTATGACCTCAGAAACAGACAAAAAGCTGTCTTCCCTGAGATGACCTAAAATCCAGTTCAACATTTATAAGACCCTCACCGGTTCCCAAGAAGAGCACTTCATAGTTGCCATCTGCGGCTGTTACTTGGTCCACTGCAATGGTTGTGAACTCATAATCCACATTGGTCCGGACCACCAGGGGGCGCTTGTGTACTGGGTACACGGCATTGTACATGGCAGGGTGATTCCTCATGAAGTTAATGACTTCGTCTGGGTAGTCCTTGGTGGATTTCATATTTGGGGTAAAAGTACCCCCAGGGCACTAAGAGTGAAAGAGAAACATTTACCACCATAAGCACAGGCACCCACAAAACAAAATATAAGTAATCACACACACACACAAAATCAGATTCAAGGGTTTGTCTTGCTGTCATATTCTGTGTGTGGTTATGCTGATGCTTTCCTCTTAGGAAAGATGGTTAGATGGTTCTCTGTTTGAGGTCTAAGCCAGCTTGCTGTGAGGGTTATGTGTGCTGTCAGTGTGGGGTGGGGCTCACCGTCCCGGGCCGAGGGTAGGGGATCTTCCCAGTGTAGGCCACCCACTGGTAGTTGGGACCCTCCTTGTGGGCGAAGGGTCCATTGAAAACCATGCGGATGTCTGCCATGGAGTAGACACAAACTGCTGAGCCTTTGAAGACGGAGCTACGAAAGTGAGAAAAAAGGGAATGTTAGAAAAAGAAGCCAGGAAAATATAGATCTCTCATAAAATAATGATAAGAAAAAAGAAGGTAGCATTCTTTTGTATCATTTCTTTCAATAAATTATATATATTTGCTGATTTATTTCTTTTTTAAATGCAATTTATCCTAAAACACATCCTATTGTTGCTGCTGTGCATAAAACTGTGACAGTTACTGACCCAGAGACAGAGAAAACTCCATATATAACAGGGTTTTTAGTGTCCTGTGTTGGCTGTATGTAAACATCCCCTGTAAGAGAAAAGAGATAAATCACATGAGTGCAAAGAGAACAGGCTGAGGAAACATCACGCTTCACAGCACAAACACTTCTCATCACTAATATTTACACAGCTTCCAGTCAATCCCACCTTACTTGGCTGGAAAGACCTTTAGGCTGCACCTTCTCAGAAGGGGTGACGCAGTAACAAAAAAGCTCAACTCTCATCATTTCTAAAAACACACGCTACCCTCGGCTATATTTTACCAGGATGTGTTGGCAGGGAAAAGCCCTTGTCTTGTTTTTTTGCACCCTCATTTTACTACGTGGGTCCCGGAGATCTATATTTGCAGTTAAAGAATAAAGGCTGGGGATTGTTATGCCAAGCCTTCTGCCGCTTATTAGGCGTTTGCATGAATGTGGGTGTCTGCCCTGAGCTGTGTCACGCTATATTTCATAAAGGCGCTAGAAGGAAGTGGGAGATTGTCTGGCGGTCTGGTAGGAAAAACTTGTTAGATAAAGTGAGGAGAGGATAACAATGAGGTGAATCCCTTCCTTCTCGACAGCCCCGCTGCAATTCCCATATCCTGCTGGCGGAAACAGTAGGTGTTAACCCCCAGCAATCACCTCTGTGCAACAGGAAAGCCTCAGGAAGGAGAAGTAAGGTGAAGGCTTCATTGAAACACAGGGAGGTTTCACCACAGCTTTTATAAAGTATCCAAACCATCTAAAACTGAGGAATAAATACTCAATACTAATCTGTGAATGCACAAAAGTTAGCCCAATATATTGGCTTACATAAAGTCATTCATCATAAACACTAGACATGGAACAAATAGATTTTACAGTGGAGCTGTGACATCAAACATAACTATGGCCTGCTGTTCCTTAGTCTAGACTGGACTGAGACGACATGATTGCTGCGCCATCTGAGACTTCTTTTTAGGAGACAGAGGATTTAAAATGATATGCGGGGATTCTCCTCTTCCTGTGTCCATAGTTCATGTCTTACACTTGGAAAGAAAGGAAATATCTCCTCTCTCCCAAAGGAGAAGGACTGGATCATATGCTGTATTCTCAATCCAATTTTGGAGGTCCCTAAATCATTTCTGCTCACATGTTGTGTCTTGTGGGGCTCTGACTTTGACCACTGCCTGATATAGATTATCCTTGTGGTGATAGGGAGGAAACATCCACAGCAACAAATAAAGAGGAGCTAAACATGCGGTGGGTGATAAGTCTCTTTCCTGCTCTGTACCTGACCTAAATACTAGTCCCAGGAGGCACATTCACTTCCTACAATAGGACAAGGCCCTCCGGCACGAAACTGACAATGAGGGGCCAACCTACATGTTGTGTACAGGGAAACAGCCATAAAGTAAAGTAAAGACGCTGCTGATGAGAAAGTCTGCAAGTATGAGAAGTTAAAAAATGTGACTATTTCAGCTTTATAAGAAAGGAAATAGCATGGGCGCTGATCAAATGTCTGACAAAAAAAAAAAAGTGCAAGTATACCAATTCAGATTTATGCAGCCCTTTATAGACCAGCATGAGAAATTAGCTGTCAGGCTGCTATGCAGATAGAATGATGTGAGGGGGGGGCGAGCATTGTCTCCTAGTCTAAACTGAGTCCTGCTGGGTCAGGGTCCTATGCATATTAGTGAGTGCGTGTCTGTGCAGTGTGCGCTGGCAGTCAGTCAAGCCTCTCTCCAGGGATTGTCTGTAGCTGTGAGCTCATTCCTGGAGCAAAGGATAGAGCTGAGAGATAGCTGAGAGATAGCAGGCACATGGTCCTTATTTCTCAGCAGCCACCCGATTCCCCAAAGTCACACCCATCCACATCCACACACACCCTGCCATCTTCCTTTGGCCCGGCACAGCTGCTCCCGCCAGAGCAGTGGAACGGTCATGGGTTAACATGGACGCAACAAGACGGGCTGTCAAGGGTGTCACACAGCAGATGATCCTTGTCATGACACACAGCTGTTGTCCTGCAGAAATGAGCGATTTGCACGCATACACATGTACGCAGACACACGTGTATACAATTTGCTACAAAGGCGAGGATAGAGCTATCAGGAATGCTCATATTCAGCAGTCTGTCTGTGAAAACAGATCAAGGTTGCATGAAAAAAAGGGAAAAGGCTACTTGATTTGCAATAAAAGCTATTCTGACAGGAGCAGCAGCGACTTGGCTCCAGGGGATCTTTGCACTTGCATGTTAATAAGAGCCAGGATCCAGGTTCCACAACATCCCTTTCTCCTTCCTACGTTTGCATGGAAATATAACCAGCCTCCACACTTCTTCACAAAAAAAGAATTAATTTTCTGCTTTTTCTCAAATGTGTATAAAGGTAAGTGCATTCCTCATCTAAAATGTGGCTGCTTCTTCCATTTATGTGTCAGTATTTTAAACAAAAAGCATGAGAACGCGTGAAGCGGGACTGGGGGGCCTCTTATATCGTGCGTTTCAAATCACTGTGGGTCATTTAGGTGCAAGCTGACAGGTAGAGCCAACATTTTTACACGTTCCAACTGTAAAAACTCTTTGGGCCTCCGGCACGCTTTGCCATAATGCCTTCCCATAGAGGACTGTCACCCCTGGAAAACAGCTGGTCTGGACATTTCATCAAACTTCTCAGAAATGACTCAACATATTTTTATTAAAACTCTTAAAGAGAGGGTGAAAATGTAAGACCGTTGTCTCTCCTCACCCAAGCATGATTAACTGAGCGCTCCAAAACTAGTCTTGGCTTGAAGTGAACCTCAACAGTGCAACGTCACGTATCTATACTGCTTTACTACATTCCATAGCATGTGTGCAGACCCAAATAATCTGCGTTCAATGCACTTAATGACCAGTTGCCCAATTGCCCTTGTGAAATCCTAAAACCTCTACTTTCCCCTGTAAAGAGTGAGTCTCAAGCAAAGGAGTTTTACAAACACACAAAGCAGACAGTAAAATTGAAGCTATTAGCATGAAACTCGGTCATATCCAATTTACTACCCCCTCCAGGAGCACTTGGCAGGGATGGCCGCTGTGCCAACTGACATGCCTGTCTGTCTCTCCTTCACTATGGGCATTTCTACCCCGTGATGTCTGTCCTTGTTCATTCAGCAGCCTGTTCCACTACACATTTACAGCTTTAATCAAGCAATATCCTGAATAGCATGCGCCAACCGCTGACAACTCTACAACCCTCTCAGAGACCCACTCTGCACAGCACGCCTGTGTCAACAATGACCCGACCAATAAAGACAGAAAACTCATTTGGAGTGGCAAAGTGAGCCCATTCCCTCTCTGGAAGCCCTTCACGTCATTTAGGTGAAGTGACTGTATGCACAGTGCCAACAAGCGAGAAGGCCGCCGAGTTTTCAAGTGCACACATAAGCAGAATTAATCATCCGTCGCTTTTACAGTCATTCAATTAGGCCTAAAGTAAATGTCGACTGTAAAAACAAAATGGGGCTCGTGCAACTTTGTGCACGTTGGGACGAAAGCGTGGAATGTGTCAGTGAGATAAAAACGACAAAGAGCCATCCTCGGACCGAGCAGGCATGGCACTTTTCATTCTTAAGGTTAGGTCAAGAGCAACCGTAGCCTCACGCATCAAGCCCTTATCACTCGGTGGGTCTATTTTAAAGCAGTGAGACAGAAAGTAAAGGAGCTTCCCCCAGAGATGGTAATAGTCTTGACATTCCTGCTCGGTGATCTGATCTGCCCGCCAAAAGGCCCGTCGCTTCCATCCACTCTGTTTGGGAGGGAAAGGGATGAAGGGGGCGGCAGACACCTTACACTTCACATCCAAGATAATGGAGGCTTTTGTTTGAGAGACATCCTGAAAGAAAATGACAACTACAGTGCTGGGGATATGTATGTGATTCCCATTATGATTCCCAACTATGCTGCATGAGCCATATGAGGGCTGGAGGATGGGAGTGGGATGGTGGGATGGGGGAGGTAGGCTGCCATATGGGCCAAGGACTGGTTTCTGGTTTGTGTGTGTGTGTGTGTGCATGCATGCATAAGTACACTCTTGGCAGGTGGTAATATAGACTGCGGTGGAAACAGACCCTACACTAGACTGTTCTCTACTTTAAACGGTAGATGTGATTATATGTGACAGGAACCTGAAAACAAATATGTCTGAAATGAGTCAAGTCACGTCATCTTCCACTGGTGTTTTTGCCACCATTTGAAAAAAAAAGTGACACCTTCCGTCAAAAGATGATGAATTGCGCCAAAAATGATTTTTTTTTTTATTCATTTTTTTTCAATGACTAGTGGGTAATAAAAGTTCTTGGCTGACACAATGGGAAAGTCCTCACAAGATGGATTCTCAACATTTTCGAAACAGTAAACTTGAGATAATTTATTTCTTTCAAAACATGCCCCACGCAGTCTGCCTCCTCATTCTTTAGAATAAAAATCTGTGACATTTCCATGTAAACAAATGTCCGTTTTGCTACTCTCTATTGCCAGAAGATATAACACAATAGAGATTCAACTCGTAACAGTTCATGAAAGTTTTTACATTTGCCATTCTGAAAACCAGGTGTTGGATAGATCTTCCCTGGAAAAAAATCCTCTGCTATACAAGAGGCGATGAGTTTTATTTTTCCAGCAGTTTGTTTGGGATAAACAGAAAAAAAATGGCCACTCAGCATGAACAGTGATAGCCACCATGGGTGACCAGACAAAGAAAAGAAAATTTTATCACACAGAAAATCAAAGTACTGGTCATGCTGGGCTCATTAAAAACAAACAAGCACACAAAAAATGAGGAACTTGTGGATTACCACTTTAATTGATCATTTCTAGGTAGTGGGGAAAAACCACAGCATTTTCCTTAGACGTGCACGGTTTGACTCACTGAGCTCGTCAAAGTGTGTCTCCATGCCGTCGGCCCCCGGCACCGAGCAGATGAGCCTGGCCTTCAGGAAGGTGCTCCACTTGTTGACCAGACAGCAGTGGCCTCCATCGTCGTTCTGTATTTGGGGGTGGGACACAGAACATTTTCACCATCACACACTCACATGCACACCCTCCTCTGTCCTCCCACCAAAAACAAACCCAGGTGGAGCCACCCACACACTGTACTTATTGGATCCCGGTTTGCAGAGCCGGGGAGCGCGTGGAGGGGGGGGGGGCGCTGGCTAGTTGTGAGGGGATGAGACGGTAAACACTGTCTCCTCCTATTTAGACTCTTCCATCTGTGGTGGAGCGAGGCCAGATTCCATCCCAGTAAGAGAGAGCTGAGACCAGTTGATAATATGTGATTTAGAGTCCTCCTCCATAACCAGTGCTCATCCTCCCTAAAAGAACGCTTCACTTTGATGGGGAAACTGGGCCATATATTTTGGAAAATATTGCTGAGGCAAATAACTGGGAATAAATATCTAATTTGAACGCCCTACGGGTGGTCGTGAGCCTTTAAAATGCAACACATTCTACATTCCACATTCGCTTCTGATGCGTCCCGTTTGGGAGTTGAAATGTTTTCATAATTTGTAGAGTAATCGCAGTATATGATGGAATATTTTTGGTGGTGCACAGTGTGGAAGGCCAGTGAAGAGAATAGCAGTGAGAGTATCCAGATGTGCAGGGAAGCAAAAATGACAGGATGGGGTCTCTGGAGGCCGCGACACAGCCCACTGAGAAGGAGATGAGTGTTTGTGTGCAGGGTCAGCGCTTGACCCTCTCAAATAAATACAACGGCGAACAGCTGAGGCGCTGAGCACACGTACGGCACATTTTTCTCACTCAAACGCATGCATACCCGCTCTATAATGCGCACACATGCACACACATACACACACAGACACAGACATACACACTGTATAAACATTATACTCTCAGTGTGAGAAGGCTGAGCTCAGAAAGATGTGCCACAAGCTCCAAGTTTACTCTCCGGAGACAAACACATTCGCTATTTGTTTTTGTTGCTCGTCTCAGTTTGTACTTCTAGGGGAGAAGGGCACAGGGGCTTTTGTTAAGGAAGTCTAGTTTAACTGGGAAGGACTCTAAAGAGAGAGTTGGTTTAAAGGCAGCGGCTATCGGGCTGCTCCAGAATGCGCCGTACATTAAAAGCCTCACCAGTTTTAGGACTACCAGGGAGAGGAGGTCAGGAGATCATGGGGTCACAGGTCAGAGGGCAATCTCTCACACAGAGGGATGCATTGTAGACAGGAAGGTTAAAGACACATGTGGATTCCAGCAAGTCAGTGTTGACCAAATACTAGCTCTGCACCCAGACACATTCAAACACAGTTGGAGATTCACCTAAGGAGTCTCTAAAGCCTATTTTGCACACTGATACAAGGTTTCTTATCATTTTAACACTCCAAAACACATACAGTTCTGACAGAATACACACCAGGCAGATACGTCCTATACGAGACTGAGTCACAGGACTCTGGCCCATCTCTGACGACTTCTCCCGGAAGAAGAAATACAACTTGTCGTCATTTCTCTCCGCGCTGTCGGGAATGAGATGCACGTGGATAAAAGCAGGATCTTGCAGGAGAAGAGAGGGCGACATGATTAGATGGATAAAGGATATTGAAAAATACCACCAACATCTGGCTGAGATGCTTTATAAACCCATCATTTCCTGTTTATCGAGATCATTTATTGAAGGATTATAAACATATGCAAACACATACTTAAGACTGTAGAATCTACAAATTTCAGCGATACATTTGCAACCCTGTTTGGATCACATATGGACAAGTTGTGTGAGAGCGCTGCGCAAATTGGATAAAATCCCTGTGTATCACTTGAGTGCTAAACAAGACATTTACCATTTAACCATCTGGAGTTGTACTGGTCTGTGCGCATGGCCGTCTTCGTCCCTAGAGTGCGGAAAATGGCAGAGTCTGTTCCCATGAAGTCAACATAGACCCCAGCATAAAGTTCGCCATCTGAGGGAGAGAGAGAGACACATCGTCGTTCTGTTCAGTCAAATTCTTGGACTCCTCTTGGACATTATTTCAGCCCCACCCTTGGCATAAAGGATCAAAGCTCCCATTGCGAAAAGTACCGTCCAGTCCCTGGACGCATTTTGGAGGCCAGTATCTCTGAGACTCTCCATTCCAGCATCCAGCAGCATAGATGTGCCAAGTCATCATCAACATATTTGTTTCTTTTAGGCACAAAGTGCACTGAACAACTATGTAACCCAAGACACTGGTGATAACCCTTGTATGTCTGCAATAAAAGAATGCAGCTTTTCGAAACATGTTGCAGCCCTAGAAGGACACAAATAAACACAAAATATGGCATAAAAATAACTGATGACTGATTTATTGTTTATTGTCAGATAATTTGATTTTTTAAGAGAGGCTGAGGTCGATGAGATATGATTGTAAATAGTATTTAATTGTATAATCTTAAGTCCATGTTGGTATACTGGGATGTGAGATGGGGCTCTGCATCTTTTGACACGCGTGGATGATTTTTGAAAGCCGATGCACCATACAGTAAACACACGAAACATGAAGTAAATGCTGTATTGATTTTAAAAATTACACTCATGTACGCACGCAGAGCGACACACACATACGAACAGACACACACTCACAACCCGACAGCCTTGTTAAACAGCAGGAAGGCCGGGCGTTGGTCTTCCAGTTGCTGTGAGGGCCCCATTTGGGAGCAGGTGTCCCAGCATGTGGACTGTCACAGGTCTCAGCGATGGGTCAGGAGACAGCAGGAGTTAGGGCCAAAGGGGACAAAGACAACACTATACTGCCACCGTGTTATTCAATGCTCTGCTCTTCAAGTGGTGCTGTATGGAGATTTATTTCATCACATACCACCATAATGTCCAGGGATGACGGGATGCCTGGCGTAGTGAAGGACTGTGTGCAGTCACTCTCAAGGGTAACAGTGCTCAGTGTTAAATCTCTCGTCACGGCACAGGGTTCTTAATCCTTATCAACACTCACAACAGTCTTCCTTGCACGATGCTAACTGGTGGAAGTGGGAGGTAAATCAATCTTGGATGACAGTCCTGGTTCCATACTGGTCAGCTGGCACTGTGCTAATGTGGGAAAGCAGCACTGGCGATTTACACCCACCATCTCGCCCCTCTGGGAGAGGATCACCTTTCACTAGTGGCAGTTGTGTGGTCTGAGGTGGACTAAGTGACCTTGAGCCTTCAGGCTAAGGACACTGCTTTCATTACAGTTATCAAAAATAATACACTATCAAGATCATGCCCTGTCACATGAAATTTTGCTGCAGGGCGACAGATAGATAATGAGTAAATGTGGGAATGAGACTGTTCTATAGCACCTCTGCACACTGTTATGATCAGGGCCACTCACAAGAAAACATGGAGGAAACAATACACCTGTTTTGTGCAGGTATTTGTTTTCCTGCTGTTTTCCATTCTGCGAGTCGTTCTGCTCACTGGACTGTACACAACTGTACATAGTTTAAAGCAGCAATGTTTGTGTAAGTGCCCATAGAGTCTTATATTGCCCATGGAGCCAGAGGCCCCTGCACAGGTGTTGACCTATTAACCTCTATAAATACACACCATGTCAGTATGGGCATGCAATGTCTTGAAAAAAATAGCTGAAGGACCAAAACACTGGCAATAATATATGCAGGAGTGAACTGTGTGTGTGCTGAAATCTATCTTTTTTTATATTAGCAAGAACTAAAACTTTCAGAGGATTTTATTCCTTGCACCACAAATGAGAATGCAGTGGTGTACATGCTATTTCGATCTATTTATGTGTGAGAACATAAACAAATTACATTTTTCAAATGGCAATACAAATGGTGGCAAATTATTCTGGCATGTCTGAGGTATTTTGATTGGAAGCCGCTAAAACCCCAACAGAGGATTCACTTATTAGAAGTGATTCCACCAGCCTGTGCCCACCTCCACCCTAACAAGGCAAAATTCCTCATAATTTTATGATTGGGCTTCACTGAGCAGTTCACTATGATTCACCCCGTGGGAAACAGGCAAAGAGTGGAAAGGACACTTGGCTTGGTCTTCCAGGACAGCTCAGACAGTATTTTTACTATTTTTTTGTTAACAACATCTGCCAAAAAACATAAATTGTGGGCAGGGATGTGGCCATATTAAGAAATGGGGGATAAAAGATGAAGAACCCATATGGGATGAGACTGCGGGGTACATTAGGGCCCTGTGTTGCTATGAGGAACAAACGTGAAATAGGCTGGACTATACCACTTGGTTCACAACATCCACCCTTAGCTACTTACTCATATGACCAAGGCCAGTTGATACTCACTGATCAAAGCTGACACGCTGTTGAGCTTGGGGTCATAGGAGCACTTTCCTTTCCCAGATTCTACTTTGCCCGGCTCCAAATGGAAGATTTCTTCCTGAAATGGAAAAATCATAAGAGATGGCAATAAATTCAGCACTCTTCATCTTGTCATTGTGATTCCCTTGTGTAGGGAAAATGAAGCAGCGTATGCGCTTCCCCTGACTCCTGTGGGACCTATAAGGCCTGGTGGAGGATGAAGTATTAGAATAATGAGCGTGTGCTCACACAGAAAAATACATGCGGGGAAACCGAAGAGTTTCTAATCCATCTACATGCCACTCTTCAGCGGAAAACAACGTGTCATTGGCTGCTTTTCTCGGCATAACAAGCTGCATGCCAAATATCTCTCAGCCTCTTAGTGCCTATGGCTGTGCAGGCCTACAGCTGACACCTGTAATCCAGCGCAGTGAAAACAAGCCCTGGAAGGAGGCTGGATGACGGATGATGCTCACTGCTCATGGCATCCCTGCACGCAGCATTGAAAAGTGATTGGCAGGAATTTGGGTATGAGAATGGGGGAAATCTAATCAATGGCATGCAATGACATGTCTTATGGCTCTGCCTCGTACACCAGAACACATCTAATCCCTGTTTCTCGCTCCCATCAGGGACAGGGAGATAGGGAGAAAGTGCGAGGGAGAGAGGCATAGATCGAGAGATAGGAAAAGAGAGAGACATCCCCGATCTTTTCTGTCGTCACCAAAGTGGAAAGGAGAGGAAGTTACTGCGCCAAACTTTTTTCCTTTCCTGGATCATACATGCACCCTTGTGTGATTCCCCCTCACCTTTGATTAAAATCACCCAGCCATGCAAATATGAAGGTGTTGGCAGCTCACTCCCAGCTATGCCAGATGCTGACATGTACCAAAGGTCACAAACATTTACATGTGCTGGAGGGGGGGAACTCTATTCTGAACTTGTTTTAACAGCCCTCTTGTAAAATATAACCCTATGCATGCAGCATATTTAAAGCATCAGACTTCAACTAAAGCCCGCATGTCCTTCAAAAAGTCCCTTTCTGTGCTGCAAAGTGGTTGGAGAGCTCAAACAGTGGAGTCATGCTCAGCTATGTGCCTCTATTATTTCCTTTGCTGTTCAGCTAGTTGACTACAGATGGCTGGTGTTTGCACTGGGCCAACAGAGCCTGCTATGGGAGCGGGTCAGATGCTGGCTAGCCCTGCCACCCCTGTGGGAGAGGCTGGACCACATTCCTGTAGACAGTGGAGGGCTTGGTGGGGTGAAGGGCTGAAGGGTGGGACATCCTGCTGTGCCTGAGATAAGTGTGATGGGAGCTGCTGTATCTGCTGTTCATGGGCCCTGCTGAAAATGACTGTGATGCACACTGACTATATTGAACAATGATAAACACATGCACTTAGCAGCAGTGAAAGCCCATTTAGCTCTATTCCTGCCTGCTAACAATCAGCAGGATTTTTTTTTGCCCAGTCTGACAAGCCATTTCCACTTCATATCCCATTCTCATGCAAAACGTGGCACTTGGCACAAATGCAAAGCACAAAAAGAACACTGACAGAGGGGGTGCTGAGACAATGAGGCTTACACAAAAAACAGAGGATAAATCAAATATGAGTGCAACATGTGAGAAACAAAGGGAAAACACTGGAACGGACACAAAAAAAAAAAAAATTCAGCGGACACAAATTGGACACAAAAAATCAGTGATCGAACACGGACTTGAAAAGATGCATGCCAGACTCGATGGAGATAAACGAATGGTGGTTAGGACGATGGCAATTAAAAATGTGCTCAGACACAGAGAGGGAGCATGCTGGTGGTGACTGCTCGCCCAGGCAGAAGGCAGGGCTCTGGGGCTCACAGGGCCCACATCCCACCTTTAGTCCCAGTGTCTCGTGCACCGCACTGGGTTCAGCTGCGCGGCTAGCCCTTCCTCCAGCCTGGGGCATCTGCAGATGCATGGAAGTCTAAAACAGAAGACAGCAGCACAGTCTGGATGTTACGCAGCTGACTGGGGAAAGTGACTGCACCGGGGCATGCGTCACTCTGCCTTCCTACCCTCAATCTTCATCATTAGGTGTGTTTGTCTCATTAATCTCTACTTGTGTCCAGATTTGACAACACTGGGGCTGTCTAAATTAATGCGATGCAATAGTACTTGAGGAAAATATATGGGCTTGTATGTGTGTACACAACTGTGCAGGGAATGTGTGTAGGTCTATTTAACCAGATGGTGGAAAAAGCAACAATATTAGTTCTCTATCCTGTGGCTGAGTCAATAAAGTCTGTCACAGTATGGTACATACATTCCCCTCAAAGCTGCTGCCAAAGCAAAATATTTCACTATTACAGCTGAATAAAAGCTACAAGGGTCACAGTTAATGCGCTTCAGATATTTTGGGAATTGCCGAGAAAAAAAAAAGAATATACCCACTTAACTGAACTCCGATCGAGTCGAGAGGCAACAATCGAGGGAGATGTCTTGAGTTATACTGACTAAAGAGTTTGCTGATTTGCGTCTGCACGTGTGTATGTGTGGATGTATGGGGTGTCTGCATGCGTTTGTGTGGGGTGTTGCATCGTGTCACGTTTCTGTTATAGTTAACTCCCCATCTGAGAAATGCGCTCACGGGACGACTCAGACCTGTCTGTTAAATGTGATGGAGAAAAGAACAGCCTTCTCATTAATGGGCTAGAACTGGAACATTCCACTGGCACCCCATAATGGGAGCTCCCACTTCCAATTACCCAACGTCGCACATGGTAGAGGCTGGCGGGTGGCCTGAATGGATGGATGGAGTGGTAGAGAGGTGGATGGATGGATGGATAGATTTCTGGGTGGATGGATGGATAGGAGCCCTTCGTTAGTAAGGAGGTCATATAGGAACCATATGCATCAAGGGAGTCATGTGAGGCGCCCTTGCTGTTGCAAGCTCTCTGCACCGGCCTGTGATCTCAGGGGAGAATCCAAAGGGAAATTTACTTTCTATTTATCCCTTTTAAAAGTCCCATGATCATCATTAGAGAACAAATGTGGTATTTAAAGAAGAGGGAGGTGCTAAAATAGGGAGAGCACGGGGAGGTAGTGATGCCTGGCTTGGTAAAGGAAATTCAAGAGGTCCCATTAAAGACTGAGACTAAACAGAGCAGCAGTAACAGTGCACTGGGGACGACAGCTGTGTGCCGGCAAAATCTGCACGGGCTGCTTTGCACAAGAGTTTACAGGCTGGAGATGAGGTATCAGGAGCAGGCTTAATGATGGAGGAAAATCATCATAAAGTGAGCATGGGGTAAAGTGGTTGGAGTGACAAGGAAAAACAAAGAGAAAATGAGAAAATTAGTGCAAGAGAGACAGAAAAAAGAGGGAGATGACTGATGACCTCCATGATGGGGAAAGCTGGAAAGACTGCCGATGTGGATGTTTGGAAAAATAAAATATTCACAAATTTCTACATGTAACACGGTTTATTATCTTTATGGCACACACTGCACACATACAAGTGAAAGAGAGGTCACCCTCTCGACCTAAATTCTCCGCTGCCCTCGAATCCTAACCTGAGGTTTGCGTCCACGGTTGACAAAGGTACAGACTGGATTGTAGGCCCCGGTCCCGCAGACGTACAGTTGAGTCCGGTCCCACGGCTCGATCAGACGGATGAAGTTTGCACACTCCTCCTGGAAACACAGAAAGAAAGAGAAAAACATCACCAACAGTATTTTCAGGTATTGTCGCCTAGTATGAAGGATGGAAGCCTAAGCAATGCTCATTTATAACTAATCCAGCTGTATTGTACTTTTATATATTTGCACTATATGTCAAACTATCAGTCAGTGGTGTTGCGCTCCCCACAATGAGCAGTCATGGAGAAGGGGTGAGGTTGATTAGGCTTCTCCGATCCGTTCCATTCCCGTCTCCCTGGCTGGCTAGACAGAAGGGAACCAGCGCTTTTACTGGGCCAAGTCTGAATCCCACAGGTGAGTACCATTTCAGTGGGCTCCTCAGGCTAAAACCTCTCCAATGTTCACAATGGCCTATTTGAGGGAGCTGTGCACTTCAGAACTTCTGCATTATTTTACAGATGAACAACTTTTATTTTTCTGTTGCCGGAGTTTTAGTGACGGGGTGACGGAGATCATCTGAACTGAATCCTAAATCCTGCCTTGGTTGTGTGTGTTGTCAACAAGCTTACTTACATTGGCGTCCTTCCCGCTCACAAGGCACTCCATCCTTCTTCGTTCGGACACTGGCCAGTGGATCTGTGAGGGGGGAAAAACAGAAGACATTTTATAGTTATAATCCAACCCGTTATACATCACTTGCATTTATGGGATGTTGGGCCTAAAACTGCAATATGGATATCCACCCAGACTACTATTTGTCCGGTGGGAATCATCATAACCCAATTACAGTGTTTTAATGACCCCAACACCAGAAAAACTTTACTCCAACACAAACTGTTGGTGAGCTAACTAGAATTTGGACCCTGGCATGGCTGTGGCGAGTGCTGAAGTGAAAGAGCTGGCTTCATCCTGGGGGTAAACAGCCCCTCAGAGGGATCAGAGTGAGGGGAGTTGAAAGTAGGGTAAGCAGGGGGATGGTCTTACAATGTGTGGATCTTTGTTGATGTCATGGAGGTCGAGGGATAGGATGTGGTCCTTGCTGCCCACATACATGCGATCGTGGTCCTCATCCATGCGCAGGATCCGGTAGTCAGATGTGTTGAGGAGGTAGGCGAAGTGATGAGCTGTGCCTGTAGACCTCAGCTCTGTATGCAGAGAGAAAAAGACAAAAAATCATCCATTAATGGTGGTATACACACACACACACACACACACACACACACACACACACATACAAGCGTGTGCAACTGACACATTCCTCATGCCACTCCTGCATACCACTGTGGAGTTTTTGATGGTTTTTCCACCAACAGTGTTGTAACATAATACAGGAGATTAGACAAAAGTGCAACTGAGTGTCTGTGTGTTGATGGCTCAAAAGCACCTGTGAGAGGATCTGAGGGGCTTCCATAGGAACTCTCTAATTGTCAGCCGTTCATGTCTTAGTTATGTCGAGGTGAGAAAAAAAAATAGGTTAACTATGATCTCCAATTGGTGATCATCATAAGGCAAACAACCACAAATATAAACAGAAATCCAACTGATACAACTTAATATATTACATAATATTAATTTATATCATAGGTTGAACAAGTTAAGTTTAGATGGTTTCACTCAATGCCTTGTTAAAAATAGGGCTGTGAATCTTTGTCTTAACTTTTCTGTTTGATGCACAATTCACTAGAACAAACTTTCTGCTTTGCACAGATTGAATTCAACCCGATTCGAGTTTGTCAACTGCAAATATGACCCAATGATTCAACGCAATACTTGTGGAGTTTTATTCATCCATTAATAAGCACACCCGATAATGTAAGACTATCCTTTTTTTTCTTCTGAACTGTGAAAAAATAACAGATAACAGACTTACTTTAACATTACATATTCCATAAAAAATAAAAACTTGCTTCAAAGCAGTTCAACTCAATCCAGGCCAAAGTCAGAGCAACTCTATTTTTGCTTTATTTGTTGCTTTTAGCCGAACAATGCGGTTAAATTATCAGAATTTATCATCAGTGCAGTGATGCAACAAATGAATTGTGACAGCCCCAGTTAAACACTATAGGATACATTCTCTCAGCCATCTTAAGGTTGGAGGAGTGTCCGTCTTTGGTAACGCAATGCAGTTGACAAGTTGTCTCATGTTGACAGTAACTCAATCTTCCTATAGCTCTGTGTTGGAGTGTTTGTTTGATATGTTCTCCTGGGTTCAGCAACCATGTACAGAAAGGGCAGAGAGGCCACAGCTAAGACAGAAAAGGCCCCGCACCACACCATAGACAAATACACTCCTCCATGATCTGTAGGAGGAAGGCATTAGAGGGTGGCATTCACATACTGCTGGACAAACACAGAGGTTTCACTCTGCCAAGACACTGCAAAAAAACTGAGCCAGGAAACCAAACTTTGAGGATACTACAACTGCTTTTGTGTTGTTTTAGTGACCAGTTTGTGGTGGCCCGAAACCAGAAGATAAACTGTCAAAAGCTGGAAGTGAACTTTAACTGTTTACGTATTGCATATATGAACATGGGTGTGCCTGTGTGTATTTAGAGAAAGAAAAGAAGAAACACAGCCACCTTGGGGCTGTATTTCAGAGCTTCAAAGAAAAAAAAAATCCACACCTCAGATTTTAAAAACAGGAATCATCTGACGATTTCAAAACATTTTCTTCAGCTCGTTTGAAGTGAGTGAAGAATACATTCCGAGTAAGAAATCGCGATACTAAAGCATGCAATGCCATCGACATGTCCAGCAGCAGACCTTAAAATAAACACCATCTAGAGACCTTTTTGAACGTGCTCCCCGCGGAATCTGATATTACCAGTCTTTCATGCCAGATCTAAATTTAACAGCAGGTTACGTCAATAAGCAATGGTTAATAGCATTAGATTTGCTATATTTGTACAGTTTGATTTAATAACTGTGCCCACCAAGGGTATGTTTATAGGTCAGGGGGGTGATTGACAGCTGTCAAGGCCTGTTCAGAGGAACTTCAACATGTGGTTCAACGCTGTGATTATTTGTGTTGGAGAGTTAAGTTGAATGATGAGTCCCCATACACTCTGGAGCTCTGCGTCAGTGTTTGTGTGTGTGTGTGTGTCTGTGTAGATCGTAGAGAGTGATGCACACTGGATGGAAAAGCCCTGCGAACACACAGGTTGCACAACACGTGTATACACACACACACACACACACACACACATTCCAAGGGCCAGTCGAAGCCCTTTCTGAAGCAGCTTGTCAGCAACTCATCAGTGTGTGTTTGTTGTCAGAGAGTAGCTGGATGGGACCATCTGTCAGCTGAGGAGGGAATGTGAACACTGCATAACAACAACATACCCTATAGCAAGCTTCGCATCCAGAACCAAAAACATATGTAAGCCAACCCCATAACCATCAGATAATGCACAGACACTGGGGTCCGAAAACATGACCCACTGTAATGACCTCTAATGGAATGTTTCTTCACACCACATCCACCAGAACCAGTGGTAATGCACACTACAGCACGAGGAGATTCGGGTGCTGGTGGAGGCTGTTGTCGAGGATTAGCTGTGTAAAACAGTAACAGCTTAGATAGATGATGAATTGAAACAAATTGAGGACATATGAGAATTCAAAAGTGCAAAAGGTCCATCAAACTGTGCAGAAAATACTTCCCTATTTGTTATGATTAAATTACACAGAGTTAGACTACTGCTAGGTTGCAATGAGTTCTCCGTGCAAACCCCTTTAAGACTGCATCTGGGGCAAGGCTCACTATTTCTCTAGCCACATTAGGGTGGATATTTTGAGGGATTTTTTAAAACTGTAAATCTCACTTTAAAGCCTAAATACCACAAGAGCTTTTTATGTTACAGCAATGAATCTTCTTAACGTCTTGTAAGGTGTAAATACTCTAAACCCAGACAAAACAAAGGGAGAAATCTAGAAGAAAAAAAAAGGGTAGCCTACTGGCATTCCAGCTACTAGACATTGTGCCCTTTTTCTTCTCCTTTTCACTGCTTCCTGTCATTTTCAATCTTCTCCTCAGGCAGAGACACATGGGATTGTGTATGAAATGCTTATAGAGGACATGTAATGGCAGCAGACTGTGCGCGGCTGCTGCACTGCCCCAGAGGTCAGGCCACCTGTGGAAAAAAGCCCAGCAGGTCCCTGGACTAAGAGTGGAGCTGGGCAAACACCCAGTCACAATCAGCTAGGAAAGACATACAAAGATGGTGGGGATCTACTATTATGTGCAAGAACAAGATCAATGCCGAGGGGTGGCTCTAGTGGCTGCCATGTTCCAAGAGTAAAAGATAAACAGGACTTAGCAGAGTTGGAAAACAGTGTGCAGTGTGAGACCTTGCAGTCAGGAAAAAATAAGTACCCAACTGTGGTACATTCCCAGTAGGAAGCAGTAGCTCAGTATTCACCGTTGGATGTGTTTAGGCTACTGTTTGTGCTGCTGCTAAATAAAATTTAAATCAACATGAACATAATTTCTGTCATGCATGTGCTTCCGCATTGGTTTTGAATGACCAAACATCAAGTTAATTAAATTGTCAAAAATTGGCAAGGGAATTTCCACCATCTCTGATGTATTCCATATTTTCATCAAATTTATTCAGCTGTACGCTCGCTCTAGTATTTACTCTGACAAACATCTACATACTCACAGAAGGAGATTACAATTTTGAACAGGAAGGGCTCTCAGAGACCCAACTCCCCTCCTTTCTGTCACTGCATTAGGGCATGACAGCTTTTTTCCTGCACACACAGACTTAGCCCGGAGATTTAGAGGCCGGGAGCAGTGTACAAGTGTGTCTATTAGAGCCAGATAAACTCTTAAAGTAGCCCATTACTGCGTGTAGGGTTTAGGCTAACTCTGGGGGGTCTGCACACACACATAGGGGGGCTTTGTTTCAGGAACACACCGCTTCCCTCCTGTGGAATGGCAATGGCTCTATTAGAGGTGAAAGTAAGCTGGTAAGGGAACCTGATCCTCACACTCTACACCTTACTCTTACTCATTCACTTAGTTTCCTCCAGTCATACACCCACACTTAAACGCGAACAAGAAGAGATTGGTATAAAAAGCCTTCTCTCTCTCTCTCTTTTTTTTTCAGTGCCACTCTTTCGTACTCATGTACACACGGAGTGCACAGGGTAGTCCTGCACAGAAAGGAAGGTGATTACCCAGGAGTCAGAGCTCGAAGTTCTCAGTCCACTGGTGAGAGGCGATCCTGTCCACTCTCTCCAGTCTGCTGAACATGGACAATCCTCTCCTCTCTCCCAGCATCTCAAGGCGCTGCTGGCTGACACACACCGTTGCCAGTTCCCACAACTCAACACCCTGCTGTGGCCGCCAGGAAGGTTTTGTTGGTCGGTGAGGAGAGGGAGTTTGGTAAGACAAGGCCCGAACCCCATTATGTCTTAATGTCAGCATCTGAGCCAACTGCTAAAAGTTGCACAGAGCTCAAGGTCACACAAGTGGTGACAAAGAGAAAGAGACACAGTGAAATGCTCATATTGCCTGGCGGTGTCAGGTAGCTCTCAAAATGATATTAGGTATGGGCTAAGATATAACTGAATAATACAATGTGGTGAAATACCTTCAATATATGGAAAATAAAGTGCCCAAATCAGTTCTGCATAAAAGCAAAAATCCATGAATTAATAACAAGTTGGAATTTCACTTTCATGGCATTTCCAGAGTCTGTTTTCCAAGCATGCCATTCACGCTGAAATGACCCAAAATGCCTATAGTCCCATACTGAGCATGCACAGGTCTAAGTGCATAGCCTTAGACCTGGCAAAGATCACCTGAAAATCCTTTAAAAAAGCTCCTTCAGAAAGCTCCATTATTCCCTATACACACAACAACAGCAAACCAGCATTTTCAAATTTAAACACTTTGGAGAGCCTTTTCAAAAAGCCCTGTTTTGGTGGATGGAAAATACCAGCTTAAGCTGGTGTTTTGGTGTAGCCCAGAATTTGTGACCACACGGCCACTACGCCACTCCCGGCCACAAGAGCACCAACTGTGATGTACTGTGCATGTGTGGATCATGTCTGACAAGCAATTTTAAACATTTTTTAAATTACCCACCTCACCACCACTACCACAGCTTGCATGTGCTACTTATGAGGTTGCAAGTTGCTGGGAAAACTGAGGAGGTGTGAGTAAAAAAATGCTCTCACACCTTCCTGACCATCAACTGTCAAGGTGCCCTTGAGCCAGGCACTCAGCGCTCAACTGTTCCCGTGGGTCTGCTTAATAGTGACTGTGGTTGTACTGAGCAGCATCCATGCATCTCACCCTCCCATTGCACCTACTCCCCAGAACATATAAGAATGTATTTTTGTCAAGTTGCCTGTTTAAATGAGGATTGAATTTAAATTTACAGAAAATGTAGAGGAGAGACAAGCCTCACTGTCAGGCTGAGCCAGCCCTCCTGCTATTCCTGCGAGAATAGTTGGCTGCTGACAGTGATCTCTGGGGCTGCAGGCCTGCATGTAATAGCATATCTCTCTATTTTAAATTAATAGCCAACGGGACAAGTTTACTTTGGAAATATGTTTGGACAGGAAAATGTTGAGTTCATTGGCATGCAGCACACTCTGCAGATACCATCTCCAGGAATACGAGTGTATTGGTTAATGCTGTCTTATATGGAATGATTTCCCAGCATGCTGTCAAACAAGAGTAACAGGAGACTGGATTTTATGTATCATATTCAGCTGTTAATGCATCTTACTCTGCAGTACACTTTGGTAATGTGAGAACTTCCTCTCATTAAGGAAAGCTTACTGCATCCAGTATGACTAAAGAACACACAGCTCACCCCACACATAACTTTCCTGGCAAATCTACAAGTAGCATCAGGCAAATGATTGGATCATGGAAAACTCAGCTCTGTATGTTTAAACATAGCAGTGAGAGCGAAAGAGAGAGAGAAAATACAGGGAGAAAAAACACACACTGCTAGCACCCGGCACTGCAGCGCACATTAGCTACATGAGACTGATCTGGGTGTTCTGCTCCGCTACATATTTCTCTGGTTTCAAATTGAGTAGATTAAAAGTGCAGGCCCCTGTCAACTATAGTGCAGAGCATGTTACTGCTTGAAGCTCGCCCCAGTTCCCATTGAAAAGTGCTGAAGGTAAGGAGAACAGGGGATGGGGGATGGGGGTAGAGCGAGACAAAGTTTGGGGCCTGTTGGTTTAATACTCTGATCAGGGAGGGAGCAATGAGCAGAGCTGGATCACGGGACCACGAGAACCTGTGGCACAAACTCTATATGGGCCCCCCTTCACCACGCTCATGCTGAATGAAATGATTAATATCTACAAAAATACAACTAAACAATCTCTGTGCATTTGTCAGTAACTCAAATTTCTCGGTTCCCTCTTCCTACAGTGCCTGGAAAAAGGAAAAACTACAAACTGATAATGGAACAGACCTTTATCGGCCGTTCTTGGCTACAATCTCAAAATTCCTCCCAATTGGCTATATTTTCTTTAAACGTTCCACTCCATTACAAATGAAATAATGCTTGCTGCTTGGTCGTTGACATAAGATAACAAAGCATGAAGAGTTTATAAAATGTGTAGAGCAATTGCTAACCTACCTTTAACCAAGTCATTTGGATATCTGTGTCTCGGATGAGATTTGTTCTTTATTATTTGCCTTTATTTTCCCATTTGGTGTGGAGCTCTTCATTATATAGTAACAGTACGCCTCGATATGGCCCACAAATTGATAGAATGCCCACGAAATGACCAGATGATGAAGGATTGGTGATCTTGGGCCCCTGGTGGTCTGGAGCCCTTGGGGCCTGCACCTCGTTTGCGCAGTCAGTAATCCTGCCCGGGCATGAGCAATGTGGAGCAACATGTGCATCAACCACATCCACCATTCAGGGCTCTATGGTTTTCCCTCTCTAAAAAAAAAAAAAAAAAATGGAGCTGCTAAGTGGCAACAGCAGCGATTGCATCAGTCCATCCTTCTATTGAGGAATGACAGCCTGACTGTGGTGGAGCAGGGATTAGAGCGGGAACACACACACACAGGGTGATTTATCTCACTGAATCAACTCTGACGCATCTCTTGATTGACAAATACAATCATCTGATTCAATCCTCTGGACAAGTAATAGAAAGAAAGAAAGACCCTGTTAGTCTGGGACACATCACAAAGAAGCTGCACTACCTAAACAAGCACTGTCCTGACAGAGGAGTTTCCAGCCCGTTGGAGGGAGGTGTGTGAGTTCACACACTGGAACGGCAGGAGTGATAATTAGGGTGTTTAAGAGGGGGCGGGAGAGGTGACATGCTCTTGCACATCAAAGGCAGCACTTGTAAGGAATCCTGGCCAAATATTTTGAATGCTGTCAGTGCATAGGAGGAAAACTCCAGTTAAAAGAGCCTTATTGCTCTAAAAAGGGCTCTCTTCGTTTCAACAGCAATGATGGAGCGTCACACAGTATAGGTTCAGAGACTTTTTTTTTTTTTTTTTGGAAAACTGCAAGGTTGCCTGGTTGCCAATTGAGCCACCTTTTAACAAGCTAAAGTAATGGAGTGAGGCAACAAAGTCACAGGTTTACAAGGTGTGCCTGACATGCATTACCTTATGGAAGTTGCACACTTCCTCATTAATGTGTATGTTTGTCTTGTCACTCTGGGCCATTTTTAGCAAGTTTGAGTTTGAGTATATTTGTCAGGAGACTGGTGATGAACTTGCTTGACAGCTGCAATGTGCTATATGATCACAAAGCTATTTACTGTGATTTTGACTTCATCCTGTCCGAACTGTAATGTGACCATGTAATCCTGCTCCGGGAAGTTTCCTTTGCCTGCTTTCCTTCCTCCTGCTGACATTATTTTGGTTTGATTAAAACAAGGGATGGAAAAAAAATCTAATAATTGCAGTGAATAATTTCATTAAAGATGACTGAAGCCTTTAAGTTGCAACTTGTGTATTGATAAAACTGTGTGGTATTTAACTGTTGGGTGTGAATGAATTTGCACCTTACCACCAAGTGTCCTGACAAAGCCGTAAAAAGTACACATCCAATTATTTCTTGTACACACCCTTTACATACATGCACCACAAAAATTACAAGCATGTTTTCAAATGAGCTCTTCTAATGCGATGTGCTTACAACAAAACTGTAAGTCAAAGCTTTTGGTTAATCCACTCAATCTCAATGGGGTTGGCACATATCCAGATGCCTGTATCTGACAGCGGTTGTTGTTCTTCATGCTTTCCTAATCTGACACAACTTTCTCACGGTGATTTCCTGTATCTGCAAGATAAGGAGGAACCTGCAGTAAAGAGGAAACACCGAGCACACTAACATGTGGAGCTGTAGATTATGGCAGAATCTCCAGTGGTTGGAATAGCATCTCTCGACTGGACAGCCAAACTGGCAGCTCCACCGATGGCTTCTCAGTCCCTGTTTCCACTTGTTAGGGGAGTCACTTCTAATCAGCAACTCCCTGAGCCCGCAGAGCCTTCCTTGATTCTCCTTCAACAGCTCCTTTCAACACAACTTGTCTTCATGTCAAACATTACCATGAGTTATTTGGGTTTGTGTTGAGCTGCACGCTTCAAAGCCAGCAGAGAAGTGACACAGTTGTTAAAGAATGCCTGTGTGATTACTGGAGAATTGGTACGTGGCTAGCAATGCCGTTAAATGATAAGCAATAATAACAGCAAGAGAATACAGCAGCTGTTTGGCTCGGCTTAGTCACTCAGTGACTAAAAGCAGTCAGAGGCTCTGCCACTGTGTCACATCAGATATGATGCGTCATTCACCAGATAACAAAGACACAAGGTCACCGTATCCATGGGCAGGATGAGGAGATACGATCTGACCTACTGGTAATGGCAGAGAGCTTGGCCTAATCTTTTGTGATGTGTTCTAAGCGACGTGGTCAAGCTTGGCTTCATCCTCTCTGTGTCTGCATCTTGGTGGAGAGAGGCTTTGCAGTTTGCTGCGAGAGGAGCAAACACAGACATAACAGCATGCCTGTGCAAACTCCTGCCTCACACTCACAGGGCTTCCACTCATCCAACCTTATTGAATATCATTTTGCAGACTTCACACTCAGTGGAACAAACGTGGCAGCGATAACATTATTATATTACATTGACTGCATGAATATAATGAAAATGATTATCCTGATTATTCTACTAAGTGTTATTATCTCAATTTTTAATCACAATTATTTGTCTTGGTCTCAGGAAAGTGAATTATATTATTTATATAGCACACCTAAACTTCACACTTCAGTAATGCCAAATTACACGATTATTAACCATGGGAATGTAAAATCATGATATGATTATCTGTGATTATTGTGCAGCCCCAGCTCACACTATATCAATTCATAATGTAAGAATATAATTCTTTAATATCTTTGATTTGGCTCCCTCCCAGGGTTTTATCTCACCACATCCTGCCTGCCGTTTAACCACAACAGTGCAAACCTACTTGGATATTCATGGCATGTTGTTTGTATTCTGTTGCTATGAGCTCCCTCACTAGGGAAAAGGTGTGACCCACTCTTGTCTCAACACATGTTGTATGTGATCAGTCATAATGCATGCAAATGCACCCCCTAAACCCCCCCACCCCATATGCACATCATTAACTAACAGTTTTGACCTTACAGCGTCAAGAAGTTGTGCCATGATGTGAGCAGTGACACCTTTCTGTTTACCACCATCGCCACCTCGTTACCACTACACACTCCCTCCTGTTCCTCCACTGCCGACCCGGGGGGCTCACCCACTCTATAATTAGGAGCCACTCTTCTGCCCCACCACTCCTCCACCCTTGCTAATGGCACCAATTTGTATTCACTGTCAGCTCTGATGGGCTCTCATGCGGAGAGACGGCCTTATCACAGGGCCTCTGGCTCCCATCACCTAAGCCCCTCTCCTGTTGCCTTGCCAAGCTCGGCGTGCTGATGGACAGGCTGGGGAGAGAGGCTAGGAGGGGGAGTCGGGCTGGGAGAAAGGAGAGACATGGCTGGAGGGTGGGGGAGGGCGTGTGGTGGAGGTGCACATTTGTCTCCATTTCTATCCAAACTCTTGTAACAGCAGACAGATGTGCTACAGTATGGCATTGGGTGAACAATGTGGACGAGAGGCGATGGCAGATCTATGACCGAATTCTATATTACTCATGCCACAAGGCACAGGCTTGTCTCTTCTTTTCATTTTCACTTTGTTTAAACCTCAAAGCAGAACCCCCTATTGATTTAACGTCAATAATACGCCAGGAAAAGTAGCAAGGAAATGACATTGGATTTTCTGTCCAAGCAACGAAGCACAAGTGAACACCTTTCCTCCTCAATCAGTTACGAAATCATGAAACCAAAGATCCAGTTTAGGAGGATGTGAAATGTGGAGAACTAGTAGGGAAGGAGATCCTCCCAGGAGAGTCTTGAGCTAATCACACACATCTGCACAAACACAGCTCTGGACATGTGTGTTATTAACAATGTCCAACTCAACAGTGACAAATCTCAACCCTGTTCCCATCACACGCGTCTAGTTTTGTTATCTTTATACAATCTCTATATGTGTATGCATGACTGACTGTTGTTGTAAGGCATGTGCATTCAAGAAATGCCCCTACCCTCAGTCACAAGGATATGTGCCAAAATATAATCTGACTGGTTGCTACCTGTGCTACAGGTATTATAGATTATTTTTCCAGGAATAAAAGCCCTGACTTGTGTCTGCACTGTGCTTGGATACAGGCTGTTGTTGCCAGTGCTGGTCAGCAGGGCTGCGAATGCTGTGGTCTGAGTCGAGAGACATGGGGAGGTCAGAGGTCACCAGGCAGCAGTGGCAGCGCTTTATGTTCTGGTTTAATCTGGGATTAGCTCAGGGTCAGGGTTATCTCCCTTCAGCCTGAGTGGAATCAGGAAACAGGGATTGCCTGGAGTAAAGTGGCATTACTGGATGGCCTGTCCAGAATCGCAATGAGGCTGTGTGCAACAGGGGAAAAGGTTAGATAGAGAGTGCGGGTCAAGCATGATTCACTGGGCCCGGGGTTGTAGCCTCTCTGCCATCACTCTAACACTCCCAAGCCCGTAGTTCCAGCTCAGTGGAGATCCTTGTGCACTAAGACGATGAGTTACTACACCCTGTGAGCCAATTTATCACAGGCATATATCTGCCTAGCCACAGTTGTGTGCATACCTTGTGATTTCCTGCAACCACTTAATTTGGACAGCTCATTGAACGCTGCTGTATTACAGAAGCCAGAGAGAGAGAGAGTAGGAAGTAACAGAAGAATTGTTTGTACCTATCAAGGAAAGAATTAGCACTGCAGGATCCATGCAGCTGTCAACCCGTGATTAGTGGAAAAACTTTGAGAAGCCGCCACTTAGCCTAAAGAAAGCATCATCACTGAAAGAAACCCATTACCTTTAACCTCCCTTATCTTACACTGGTTTGTGTCAGCTTCACGTCAGGCTGTAATCCCCATGTATCAGATGCAGACGCACAAACTACTACTGTCTCTGGTTCTGCTCCCTGGGCCCTAAGATGGGTGTGGAACTGGGAGAAAGGGAGAGCTGTAAGACCAGAACAGTCCTGCTGTAATGAAGATGGATCTCCCACTTTCTCTTTTTCTCTCCCTCTCTCTTTCTCTTTCTCTCTCTCTGTCTCTCTCTCTCTCTCTGGTGAGAGTGTTCAAGTCAGTGAAATGGAGGAGGCTCAATCTCAGGCACCTCGGGACTGTTGGAAAAAAAAAAAAAATCACTGAAACTCCACTGTGGGTAACTGAAAATAAGGCTGTAATCACAGTGAAAAGCAGAGATTGTAAATAGAGATTCTAGTCCATCAAAGCTGTAAAAATTACACATCGTGAAGTTTATGGTCTATTAACATTTCATCATTTTCGGTCTCTATTGAGGCTCCACTACTTTCAGTCTCGTAAACACTTGAGTGAATGCAAGCACATATACAGTTCAGTATTATCAAAATCACTTCATATTCAGTCTCTGAAAGCTATCAAACTTCAGCCACAAAAATAGTTTTTTTTTTCAAAAGCCATATCTGCAGTGGATCTGTCAGTTTCTGTGAAAAGATGTTTACTTTTCATAATGAATGACATTGCCCTCTATGAATATTATTAAATGGGGACCTGTCTGATGACATCATTATATTACTTTTGACTGCCAGCCATATCATATGGGCTAAATGTTATGGGACTTTGTCTATCATGGGCTCCTTTTGATGGTTTGAGGTTTTTAAATCTCTATTATGTCATTAACCTCAGCCTTTCTATAGTGCACTCTGGCAACCAAATTCAGCTTGCAGGTTACTTGGAACTCCACAAACCTCTGAATTCATGCCACCATGCTGGAAAAGTGGCGTCCACTAAGGAAAGGAGAGCAGTTTTATTTGTGGCACAAGAGCACCAACTTCATCTCTATTGACAAACACTCTCTAGAAAGTGGTGAATTTAAAGAAAAGGCCGGGTTTCTGGACAGAGAATATAATGGACAGGCAATGCAGAAAAATATCCAGTGCAACAATGCATCCCTCTGTGTCTCAGGTGTATCCTGACATGCCAGTGGAAGATTTACAAGTGAATAGACACAAGATAGCAACCTAATGTATGTGACCCTAGTGACCCACCATAATGCCCCTTGGATATAAATGCCCTGTTTGTTAAAGCAGTGTGGGGTCACTGTGTGGGAGGCCAATTGTTGCAGCCCCTTCCTGAGAATGACAGGAAAAGAGGACAGATTGTGACAGTAGCCATTGTGGCCTTGCTACAGGTCTCTTCCTCCCACAAGGCTCCCACTGCTTCTTCACTCTTGGTTAGAGCACGTGGTGCCACCTCAGCATTTATCTTCCCACTCCTCCAGATGCACCTCGCCCTTTGTAAAACTGTCTCTGTGGGACGGTTGACTTGGCCAGGATACTTTTTATTGCTTGATCTGCCTCACAAACCCTCTTTGGCCGGTCACACTGCACATCAGTCATACTTGACAACAGGGGAAATGTTGGTGAAAGCTGGAGGGTGATGGGACGTCCCGCTCTGACACCCTTTCCATGATCAGAGGCATATGGTCGGGAGAGTTCCGATGCACCCGATTCCCAGGCCTTGGGGACAGGAAATGGGATTAGAAGACAAATCCCTTTTTCCCACGCATATGTCAGCACAGTCATTGCATTTTGCCTCATCATTTTCTTTCTCTGTTGAGCAGGCGCTCATCTGAGATAAAGGCGATTAGCCTTTTATAAACAGCATTGTGTTCTCGGCTGCTGCCGTCTATCCGGGCCCGTCGGCCAGCTGAGGCCTGAATTGGCCAACATCCCTAACACATGCTCCCATGGGAATGGAGGGTCACAGATAGTAGGGCTGCAAGGTATATCGTTTCAGCACTGACATTGCAATGTGCGCATGTGCACTGAATTTGTTGCTAGTGACACGCAGGCTCAGCAGGTACAGTGAGACAGTTTAGGTTAGGAAACAACCAAAGCCCCTCGAGTCACCGACCACAACCTGAAAATGGCCGCTGCCTATTTTAGAAGTTTGATAAGCTGATCAAGAATTTGAGAGCTTTACCACCCAAAGCTCAGCTGGGAGGCCTGCTTAATTTCCACCATGTATATTAATTGACAATATCATATAATAGATAATCGTATTTGAACATTGTTGTTTTGTCAGAGGAGGATAGACTTTTAAAGTACCCAACGAATAAAATTATGATTGTTAATTGTATACCTGTACATGAATAACACACTGCAGGCATTCAGTGAAATTTCTAGCAGTTTTTCATTTTGAAATATATATTGCAGAAAGAAAAAGATAGAGACTTTTTTTTTTCCAATATCATGCAGCCCTAACAGACAGCACAGTTATACATATCTACTTAAGGATATAAGAAACTAAAGAGCAGAAGTTACTGAGTTGATGCCATCCTGCTCTCTGATGGAATAAGCCTGCTGTTCGTAAACCACGGTCGTTTTAAGGGGCCTTCAAACACTCTGCGCTCTTATCCTCTTTCAGAGTCAGAACGAGATAATAGGTTCCCTTAAGACGTTAGGATTTCATCTGGTGGGAGAGCCTGTCCTTGATGGCCAATTTATGTTTCTGGATCTGACAGAGCTTCTACTTTGGTTGATGGAAAAGAATATGTGTAAAAGCACAATGCAAAGTAGATAATCATTAATATAACAATACATCCCCAACAGTATAAACTCCCATTTTTGGGCACTCACAGTTCACACTCAGTCTTTATAAATATACTTCTTCAGTGCTTATCTGTGTTAGGACCTATATTTTCCTCCCTGTTTGTGACAGACCGCTCTCTATGCCCATGTAAGGTGGTGTTAAGGAGATAGTGGATAGTGGGGGATGGGTTGCAGGGTCAGCGAGTTTACCAAGCCGATTTAGCCATCCCAGTTTGTCACTGGTAATCTCCCTGCAGCTAACAGGGGTGATCAAATCAGGCTGATAACTGCAGGAGATGGATAAAGAGAGAAACAGACAGAGTGGGTGAGAGTTGTGTGTGCTACAGGCTGATGACATGCTTTCTCGGACTTCATCCCTCCGGTCTCTCACACACACTGATAATATGCATAGCATGCACAAACACTATATACACGCACATAAATATGTTAAGTTCCTCACACACCACTAACCAAATGTTGTTCGAGATTATTTGGACTTGAGCCCACTGAAGAAATTTACACATAGCAGAGGCATAAACTGCAACAGTGCCATAATGGATACAGATCGATAACAATCCCTCCTCTCCTGCAAAGTGCAAAATGAGAGAGAATGGCTTGAAAATAGAAGAAGTGGGGAATGACAGATTGAAGGTGCAGTGTGAGAGAAAGCAAGAAGCGTGTGAAACGTTCATATTGACACGGTTCCTCTAAGGTGGAATATGGAGGTGTTTGCTTTGGCAATGTCGACCAAAAACCCTGTCCCTCGGAGTGAGACGAAGCCAAAGCATCCCCATTTTCTTCCACCCACAGTAAGGCCTCCTCTTGCCCCACCATGAACATTTCATTTCTGTCCCAACTCAGGCAATATGCTTTCTAAATCAGGGCTGTCTTCTTATATCCCCAGCCAAAAAGAACCTAAAGAGGTGGGATGTTTATGAACCTAACTCCATTCTACCTGTCTGTGATCCTGACACATCCCCAGCCAGCCCTCCTCTGACCCAGAGGAAACACAAAAAAATCATCTTAAATATGTAGGTCATGGGTGCAGAAGGCCCTCATTTAGAGGGCTTTTATTCCCTCACTTTAAAAGGAAATAGGCATGTCAAAATGTATTTAACTGACTCCGGTGCAACAAGGTTAAACAATGATATGTAATAACTTTGGGGGGTGAAATGCCTTTTCATGGGCTGTCTTGCCAGTGCTCTAACTGCAGGGCCATTCATTTTCTTTTCAATGAAGTGTATACATTACATGAATCAAATGGCTAGGAATAACATACTCTAAGTGTGATTTACTCGTACTGACTGGATTTTGCTGGAAAATAACGATGTAGTGGTTGTATTCCAGTTGATCTGTGATAGCTGCTGTACTGTAATGGCCGACCGAACCCCCCCTCCCTCCCAGCAGCATTATGTCCAACATGTCTGTGGCACAAAGATCGATTTTTCCAATTTCTTTTCTCAGCCACAGTGTGTCCTGCTCTTGGAGCCGAGGTACAAGTCTGATTGAAAGTTGCGCCCTCCACTCGACCTCCCTCTGGTACAGCAAAATCTGAACAGACAAAACACACCCTCATTCTCACTCATCACTTGATTGCCTTGCAGCTCTGCTACACCGAAATTGGCAAAGTGACCTTGACGAAGGAAAACCAACTGTCAATCATTGATTACCAGGACTTTTTACACATTCACTTAAGGGCTCCCCTTTCAAGTTTGATCAATATCAGCCAAAAATGTAGTCAGAGTAACACCGATGAGTGGCTATTAAGGGAACAGTGAGCCTTAGGGCATTTTAAATTGACAGTCAATGCAGGATATCGAGGGATGGTGAGAGCCACACAACACACCAAACTCCACTAATAGGTTCTAAACAAACTTACACACACTTGACCTCAGTGTTTCCTGCCTCTATAAAGGGGTCACTATCTTGCTGTCTACTGCCAACACAGTGAAACAACAGGCCAGGCTGTAACAATAATGTGGTTGGACATGCATGATGACCACAAACAAGTGGCCGTTGTCCCTGCACATGGTGACATCACTGCTAGGACTGAATCCTAGATTTCCCTCGATTCTCCTTCCTCTGGTCACTAAAGATATCCTCAGGGCTCCCATTGGGTGATAAATGTCAACAACAATGGAAATCTAAAAAGGGCTGCTCTGAAAATTCTCAATGACTTGTAAAGTTTTTAAGAAAGAGGAGTTTAAACAAAATAACTCCTCTTCCCTTTTATCTACTGTGTGTCCACACAGAAACAATTAAAAAAAAAAAAAAAAGAAATCAGCCAGCAAATCGGCCATGTGAAAATACCTCCAAAACATTTATCATTTAGTGATTAGTTCTCCATTTGTTTTCAACAGAAGGATAATCCTCTTTTCCCATAAACCACAACCTGAGACCATTGACCGGTGAAAAGAATCAAGCCTTGCATGTAACCACTGCATTCCACAGAAAAGCAGGATCCATAAATGGCAGCAAACCTAAAACAAGTCAAGTTAGTAAATCCATTCACTGCTCTGGCAAACTGGAAAGTGTCAGGTGAAAATGTTAATGCCCTGTCTCATTATTCCTGGATAGTATATTTGACATGGAATCAGCAGTAAATCCCAGAGAAAATCCCACAGGGTTTTTCAATGAGGATGGCCTGGCTGCAGGTTGGTGGGAAGAGGGTGAGGGATTGCAGGGCTGCGTTGCCATTAAGCCACGACCATAAGCATCCTGCTGCACTGCTCTCTGGCAGCGGCTGTGGCTAGCACCCTCCACTCCCCATAATGACTCATTGATCTGAGCTTCTCAATCCCTGCCTGCCTTATCTCTGCTAATGGGGCAGCTTCAGAATCTGCCACAAGCTGCAATCTCTCCGAAAGAGCGAGTGCACTTTGAGGTCAATGCCGCTGCTTTCCAGTAGTGAGGCACCACAACCAGGTGGAACAGAAAAGCTCCATCTATCTTTCTGCAACTTCACTCTCCTGAGCTGAGAGGTCCAAACTCCTCCCTCTATCAATCCATTCTGTTTTTCTGGAGTGGAGTAGTATATCTTTGTGTTCCTTTTATCACCTAAATACGTAACTCACACTTTACACATCCATAAGTCTTCCCAGTGCATGATAGCCTGGCTTTGACCCTAAACATTTCAAGCTCACAAAGAGACTCCCTTGAACAAAGAAAGGCGCACAAATCCACCGTCATTTATAACTTTACAGGCTGGCATGACAACAGAAAACAGCAAGGAGTAAGTAGGAGAAGGAGGACGTAAAGTCTAAATAGAGAATACTGTACAGTACACATTCAGGTCTTGCCTGTTGGTCGAATAGTGTTAATAATATTACAAATTTAAAATTTTTTAGTCTGCACAAAAAATGAAATCAAATACTTGGAATTATACGACATGGACAAAAGATATCGTCTTGGCATTTAAACTTCAGGCTTTGCTGAAGACAGCTGGGCCACAGAAATCAACATCAGTTCAACTTGTCAAAAACCACCTTCATTTAGTTCACCCCCCTACATCCTGCAGTGCATTTTCTCCGGAGAGGGAAAGTTTTGATAGAATCAAACTCCTCAGCATCTATCCACTGGTCTTAAAATTAATCCCATATGACCTAGGGTCGGCACTGGGACACAGGCCTGAGAGAATCTAGAGAAAAAGGGCTTTTTATCACAGAGAAGCAGATCGTATGTCACCCACACCTCATCTCTTCACCCCCTCCATCATCCGCTCTTCGCAGACATCCCTCTACCTCGTTAACCCAGAGGAAGCCCGTCTCTATCTCCACTCAAAGTCGTGCCTCCGGTGACATCAGCATATGGCAATACACACACAGACAGTTTGACAGCTTCGGAAAAACACTGTGCTTCGGCAAAATCAAAACTCAGCCTTCGCTCAAGAGTTTAATGACCAGTCAGTCCTGCCCTGCCTGGGTTTAAATCCGCAATAGCAAGACACACCTGACAGCCCTGACGTTTGACTGACAGGCAGGATATGCTCCTCTATGACCTTGCAGCCCTAATCCTGAGCAATTCTAGCTGTTGGTAATGAGCTGTGGGTGAGGTCGAAAGTATAGATTGCAAAGTGGTCAAAATACGGCTTTTGTTCTGAGCGAATTCCTAGATGGTAAAGACAAGAAACCAGCAGCGAGGAGGCAACCGAGACTCACAAGTTCTCTCAGTGCGAAGGCATTCAGTCTGTGACCACATTACTCAGACAGGAAACCTATTTTGCACCTGTTGTAGTGTTTGTCAATAGAGAAATAAATGACAGACAAATAACGACGGAAAGAGGAAAAGAGAGAGGAGAGGGGAAAGGAAAGGAAGAAGCATTCCAGAGGCCCTGTTCAGCTCTGTGGTATGATATAATGAGATAATTGGAGTTTCTACTGCACTTCATCCCACTTTGAGGCAATGTTCAGCTTTGAAGGACCTTCAGGGCTAAGATCTTAGTCTCTGTCTCTGTCGTGTACATACAAAAGACCCAGTCTAACCCTATCCCTAACCCATCATTTTTTTTCAGATGATATATATCACAATCAACCTCAAGGCCCTTTTTATTTTCTTACAAGCATGTGGGGGGTGAAAAGGCTGCCGCTTCGAGTTACACTGCAGTGGAACGCTTGCATTCACAAGACATAGGCCTCATCTCCTGCATATCCCCATAGCTGATGAAATCACTTGGGTGCACTGCAGTGCAGAAGGAACCGCCTTGTTCTCACAGTCTGGTGTGGCCCTGCAGCACCCAGCAATTAACCATCAACTGAGCATGAAACCCATGACAGAGTGAGACCCCCTTGTCCAAGACGGGAAGAGATTAATGGATTCCTTAGTTCGCGCCAAACAGAACAAAGCCCAACGCCAGTGTGTAAGTAATTAATGTGGCATGTTAGTTTTGGCTTCATTCAAGCAAGGTGAAACAGATAAACCGAGACACATGTCAATAAAATATCATGTTTAAATGATTTCATCCATTATTTCCATTATAAATTTATGAACAATGACAAAGCATCTCTGAAAATTTAGTGAAATTCCTCTTTTACTTGACAGATGTACAGTATGCATTCACAGCACATCCAGTTGTAGTTTATCTCACATTATCCACTCTCTGGATTTATATCTTGATAAAGGTGCCACTCACCGCTAACACAGTATTATGTTAACAAGATTTGGACAGGAACAACACTTCTACCTCATGTATTTCTTCTAGCTCGCCAGCCTCTCAACCTTCCTCTGTCTCTCTCTCTCTCTCTCTCTCTCTTTGCATCAACACTGGCGGCAATGCACAGCTGTGAACAAGATATAGCCTCCTGCAATTCTCCGGGCCCCTGCTTTGCCCTCATGATGTTTCTGAAAAACATTTTAATTGACGTGGCAATTAAGCAAGACAAGTCAAAACAGAGCTCTTCTGGAACCTCTCTGTGTGGAGAGAGTAATCTGCTTCCCCAGGCAAGTTTATCTTGAGAATTTAGGGTATTCATCAGAGATGTATGACTTGAATCTCAGCCAGAGAGAGTGCACTGAAAAGAAAATATTTGAGAAAAATATGAGATTAACTGCTGTGTATCACCACTGGGAACAGTGTAAGATTAATTGCTGTACATCTCCATTAATGACGCTCAGTATATTATCGTTACTGTTTGCATTGTGCACCAACCGCACATGGATTTGGTGGTGATTTAATGTGGGTAAACTGCTATGTACAGGAGAGAAAAAAAAAAAAAAAAGATCTGGCAATGCTCACACTCTAGTATTCTAATGCAATCCCAGAGTTAAAAGACATTTCCACATGTACAGATATTATGTTTATTTTATTGTATATTTTCAAGATGTGATAATACATGGGTGTGATAGCTGCCGGAGCTTTTCCAAGAGGATTACATGAGAAACAAGTCTTGGATATCCATTCACTCCACAGCTCAGTGGGGTTGACAGTGATGCATTGCTGGAAAGGACTCATTTTTTCAGATGATATATATCACAATCAACCTCAAGGCCTTTTTTTTTTTATTTTCTAACAAGCATGTGAGGGATGAAGTGGGAACCAAGGCTGCCGCTTCAAGTTACACTGAAAGCGGAACACTTAACCGAAGCCCTTCCATTCATAAGACACAGGCCTCGTCTCTTGCATGTCCCCATAGCTGTTGAAATCACTTGCGTGCACTGCAATGCAGGACGAAAAGGCACTGCATGACATCCTCGGGATATAATAAGCCAAATTAAAAAATTTAATCAAATAGGATTACTGTGTAAGTGCGTAACTGTCTGTGGCGGAGTGTATCTATCGCAGACCTTGTGCCAGCCTCCCAGGCCATTGAGACATAAAATATCATTACATCCATAGGTGTATCAACATGCTCTTACTAAGACATGAGAGCATAAGTCCCAATATGCACACCAATTATTGGCTTATGTTATACAGGAGAGTTAAGCAGCAGATGAAACTCTGGCAGGTAAACTATCAGGTGCTGCAAAAGATTGTCTGGGGTCACGACAGCTCTTTTCAAAGCTAGTTCTGACTTCTTCTCTAATGGATGAAAGTGAATCTCCTTCACTTCTCAGGAAGCGAGCATTGCCAAGTAACTAAAGCATGTTGCTGAGAGAGAAAAAAGCTGATTTGCTAAAGTAAGGACAATGAGGGAGCTGAAATCCAGCTGTGAAAAGACTCAACACTTAAACCTATCAGGAGCTCCAGCTTGATACTTTAGGGCATAATAGAACTTTGTTCTTGGGGACTACGAGATAAAAAAAAAAAATTACAGCCATATTTTGACATCATGAATATAGCAAGCCATTATTACGTGACTCAAATAGCATATCATTAAAAATTCCATGTTTTATACTCCCAGGTTGACTTAATTTAACTGGGCTTTGTTCTACTTTTACTTTGGCTCCAGCCAGAAGACACTCCTATTTTTCCTTGTACAATCATGCAGATAAGTGGAGTCATCACACTATCACATCTGAGTTGCTACTGGAAAACAGGGCTTTGCCAATATCTTATTTAACCTAAGGTGATTATTTTTTTCCAGGTGTTAGAACAGAATGAGATATGTGGTTGGCCTCCCTGGCAGTGCCAGCTAGCAATTGGGAGAGGACTGGCTGGTGGAAGAGTACGGAGTGGTATGGGAAGTTGTATCACAGGTGAGTTTGTGTCTTCTAATGATCCAGGCATACATCAAGACTCTCATTAACCCCCCACCAAAGTCGCATCATCCTTGTGTCAGTGCAGACGACAGAAAACAGCAGGACCACAGACAGTCATCCAGCAACATGACCCGGATGTGTCTGACTTGAAAATAAAATACCTGCCATGTCACTGAAGAATCACTGACTGGCATTAGCTTTTGGTGCAAAGACTTTCCACTGAAACACTTCTCTTTCATTTTGTCATAGGCATACAACGCAACATTTTCCACACACACACCGGCATGGCCAGCAAGTCCCAAAGTGCTTTGGAGATTATCCCACTAACACAAACACATGATTGAGCTTTACCAACAGCCCCAACAGGGACGTTGAAGAGTTAACTCCATGGTGCATTCCATCCCCCCCGTGTGTCATTAAAAGCGCCGCATCTCACCTCACCATCGTTTATCTCTGCGCCGCTAATTAGTTCCGATCAATTACCTTTACTCAATGCTGCTTCCACATTTAGGAAAACAGGAAGAGCCTCTTATTCATTGCTGTTCTTTTTGCCGGTCTTTTAAATATTCCCTCGGGTTGGTTCCACTTGCTAGCCCTTCTTTCTGCTGGGAGGCCTCCATTAAAAAGCCATTGCTCACTACGGGGTCCAGAGCCTGTCAGAGTCGGGCGCTGGGACCCCCTGGAACCCTTCTCTGTTCATGCACCATGACAGAAAAGGAGGGGGGGGGGGGGTTAACTGGCTTGATTACAGGCATAGAAACAGCAAACACTCATCTCAGTTGAGCTGTATTGTTGAACTTTGATGAGTTATGTGTTGTTATTTTGTCACCACAAGGGGCAGAAAAGGAGAAACATTGCAGAGGTGATATCAGTCAGTTTGTGGCAAGGAAGCGTGAGGCGGAGTTGAGTGGATTGTTCATATTGGCAGTAAAAGCAGCAGAAATACAACCTCCATGGTGACAAATGCATGGACGACTGCCTGATTACACACCAGTGGAGCTGAACATCAGAAAAGTGACAGCATATGGACGCGTCCCCACAGTCTAGCATTACTGACAATGCTTGCTGAGCGTGTGCTTCTCCCACTGATCTGCCCTGGAAAGCTCATTCAACAAATTCTCCATCTACACTTTCTGCCACTCCATACCTCACCCTGCACCCTTGCTGCCTGTCTTTTATTTCCAGCCTGGAAGATGAAACATAAGCTTGTCAAAAATGGTAAAGTGCAAGAGGACAAGTATGGGTAAAACCTGATCCACAATGCAGCCCATGAGAGAGACTCTGGACCGACTCAGAGTTTGGGAGCAGAGCAGTAGGAGTGAAACCCTAGCTTAGCTTCTGCCTGTCTCTTTTCCTCTCTCTCTCTCCCTCCCTTTCTCTGTCTCTCCCTCCCTCTGTCGGAGTGGTTCATCTTGGACTCCGGGCCCGTTTGTCTTCTCACAGAAAGGAAATGCAAAGTAGGCTGCTCCGAAACTCTGGGAAACGCCACAGGACATCCCTGGGGGGAAATTAAATACGGTCACTAAGATCCACACAGTCAAGTGGCAATAAAGTATTCATTAACCCCCATTGAAGGACTAAGCGGGAAAACAAGCAACTGAGTTAAAAAGTCAAACAGACTTAGCGAACATAGTAACCTCCGTTTACCGTCAGTCTCAACATTTACAAAACAATGAGAGGATTTGATGGGCTCAAGTGCATGTATATCTCGTCCAGACAAGGGGAGTGATTGCAGACTGGCAGGCGATAAGAAAAGGGAGTCAAGGATTGAACAAAGTGAACAACATGAGAGCATTACCAAATAGTTTCAGAGGCATTACCCTTGATACTCATAATCCACCATAATTTCATATTGCAACACAAGGCCCACTATTGCCTTGGCAACGTGCCAGCCTGGAGGGGAGGATGTAAACAGTCCCCTCTGGTTTTCTGACTTTCATTTTCCTGCCATCCCAGGATCTCATTTTTCACCTCCATTCTCAAACGCTGTCTTCCCTTTGTAGCTCCACAGTGGTAGCTCCTTGGACCCGGACTGACAAATCTATAGGAAGCACAGAGAAAGGCCTGCGGGATGCTGTGCCGTGCATTCAGTGACAAAAAAAGTCCCGATGCCAGTTTGACGCCCACCCCCAGGTCTCCCAGAATGTGAATGAACTTCTGTGAATGAGAGGCAAACCTACACAAACGCCCCTGCAGCTATAGGACCTTCACAGGGGGAAGAGTGTGTGGGCGACACCAAACAACAACAACAACAAGGGGAGTTGCATGCCAGGCCTTTTTACTCCCTCACCAATAAAGAGGAGGCACCGCCGCAGGAGGGTGCCTGAAAGGATGGGTCGTTGACAAAAACGGCCTGTCGGGGGGTCACCGCCGGCCCTGGCCTGGCCTCAATGGATGTGAACGAGAGTCCATCTCCACACACTGCAATTAACACCTACTCCACCAACAGGCAGGAGGCAGCCATAGGGAAAACTCCAAATCAGCATTTCAAAAACACGCAGCTACAAAAGCATCAAAGTGCATGCATTGTATTAAGCCTGAGTGCTCTTGTGGGCTAAACTCATCAGTGTATCTTCCAAACAGCCTCATTTCCCCTTACCACAGTGGAATACTACATGACCCCCATCACTGACCAGATGAAGAGGTGGGAAGGAGGGAAAAAAAAAAAAAAAACATGCTGAAAGGGTAAGATTGGACGTTTGGGAGAAATGCTGACTGCAATTTACTCTTAATTAGAAAAAAATGCTTGACTGAACTTAAGAAATGATCAAATGATAAGTAAAGCATTCCTCTGAACTCTGAACTTTGATCTCTGCTGTTTGTTGAGTAGAACAATTGTTACGTGCCAAAGTTTTTTCCCTCTGTTTGTATTTCATAACTGCGGCCCAAATTCCCTAATAATGTGATGAAAGATAATTTTAGAGGGCCTAAGAGCACAAACACATATATGATTCACTAAGAAGTGTATGCACAACAGTCAGTCACGCTAACATGCCTCTTACTCAAGCCTTTTGGAGCAAATTGCATATTTTGATTATTTTCAAGCTCATTATAGGCCTGTTTGTATGGAATTCATTTCTATTTAAGAAACCACAGTTGCCAATTATTTAGATTTTATTAAACTCTTTCTCCCTAAATTTTGCCTTGGGGATTAATATCAGTTTATGTTTTATGTCACTTGAAGTTATTAGTGGACCGTTTCAGCTGAAATAAAATTGTATTTCTCTCTGAAAGCAATTATATAGTCCATAACTCACAGAAGACATCAGTATTGATCTAGACATGCCAGTTCACCCCTACTGTTTCTTGAAACATACATAGCTTTATCATAGCTGGAATTATGTTTTCAAGAGCTGTTTTGGTTTAAGTGTGTAAGAGCACTAGAAACATTTAATCATTCCTTCCCACTAGGCTGTTAGTTTTCCAAATTTTCATAAAGTGTAGAAATTGTTTGCTGCATTAGCCTGTTATTGTTCTGTCTCACTAGAATACAATCTAACAACATGACATGGAGTCTTGTACTTGTTTTGCTTAAGTGTCAACTGCATAGCTCAGTGCACAATTAGACATAGCCACAGCATTGTTACTGAGGACAGGTACATGTTATGACTAGTCCCTTTCTGAATGCAACATGCAAAATTTATGGCCAAGCTAATTTGCATGGGATTTCCAATGTATGTTGACTACAAGGTCACGGCCACACTTGTAACATGCAATGTTAAATTGACTGTGTTTGATCTGTAAATGGCACACAATTGTTTTCTCCCCATTTGTCAGGGTGCCGTCCTGTGTGGAGTTTTATGTATGGCATACTCAGGCCTCAGAGAGGAGCAATCACATGTCTGGCTCCAAGTCTTCGCACGGAGACAGGGAGACACATCTGAAACCGAATCCCCCACTGACAGAGGGTGAGAAATTATGTTGAGGTTGTAGATCAGAGGGGGGCAGTGCCCTTGACCTCCCGAGTCAGGGTCAGAGCCTTCCACTTGACCTTTCAGAGAAACTGCCACATAGCTAGCCTCTTTACAGATCTGTACATGCGCAGAGACTAGCTTTTTACCTTTTTCATCCTAGTGCATTATGTGCTCATGTCATGACTACCACACACTTAATTTGTACAGTGTATAAAGCATATGGCACATTTACTTTTCCAAGGATATGTCTACTGGCCTGTTTTCTACTGATCATGTAAGAGAGGATACCTGGCAATATCAATAAAATATGAGCTAAGGAGACAGATAGGAGGTATTTTTTAGAGCAATTAGAGTAGAGGAGGAAAGACGAGATACAGCTCAGAGGACAGAGAGTGACATGAGGCACGTCTTGATAAGAAGAGGACAACAACAGATAGGAAGAGACTCCGCTGTTCAGACTAGAGTAGAGAGCCAGGAGGGAGAGGAGGCCAACATGAGATGGTGAGGTTTGTGGAGGGAAGGGAAAGCCAAACATTCGGTAGTGCCTGAGGACAGAGCTGGGGTTAGAGTGGAGGGCTGGATAATGAGCTGGAACTATGGGGGTGAAGGCATGGTGGTGCAGATCCCTTGTACGCCAGCACCAACGCTTTGAGTTCAGTATGAGCAGCCATGGGCGGGTCAGGCGGGTGACGTGGGAGAATTTGCAAAGGTTGAAGACAGGGCTGAGCGGAGCACCAAGAGCTGAAGGGTGTATTTCAGGGTTTGGGTTATAAGGAAGTTGAAAAGTCCAAAGAGACCAACACTGCGCACATTTCCACGCACTTAATATCAAGTGCAATCTGAATGAGCACCATTCTGACAGTGTTTGAGCGCCGCTGGCTTTAATTTATTTCTGTATCCACATGAAGAGACAAACGAGCACTTCATGGTCGTGTCTCAGTCAATTTGCAGTTGTTCATTTACATGCTCGCTGAATTCAGAAACTCAAATTTTCCCTGAAACCCTTTTACCTCGTATGTGCTATGCTCTCTATCTCTGTGTTCTCTCACCCTGTTGCTGTAAAAGAATTCACTTCAGGACATTACTCCAACACTTTTGGAAAAGCAGATAATTATATCACATTCTCAAGTGTAAACCTTTTATAACTTTGGTTTGAGGTGGATCCATGGAGTCATCTAATCCGTCTGGACCATTATTCTAGCTGACACCTTAATCTGCCGCGAGAGAAACACCAGGGCTAAGAATATACAGTGTTCAGCCCCAGTGGCAGTGCAGAGACAAAGCAAAGTCTAAGTCCTCAACCTGTTTATCCAGTCTTTACTAATGCGCTGTTCTCACCAGTTAGAAAAGACACAAAATCCCACAGGAAGTTTTAATTATGCCGCCTACAAAAAGGCCCAACCTTGAAGGGTGAAGCTTGGCAGGTGTGCTAAATTCCCAGTCTTTGGCCCATATTAACCCGACTGCCTGTTTGGACCAAGATGTCGATTCTGAGAACTTTAAATGCACCATCATCATCTGTTAACAGTTTCCTGGATAAACAGGAAAACAAATGATGATGATTGACAGTTTTCTCCACATGACTGAAAAATTTCATGTCATGTCTGAGCTCCTAGTATATGACTGACAAAGTTTTCTCTTGAGAAAAAAAAAACTGCTCCAGCAGCGACTGCGATTATAGGAAATCAAATATTACATTATAGTTTAGTTTGAACATATGAAATCATTTACCCCTTCAACATGCTTGCCCATATCCACATAGACATAAAAGGAAAATAATTGCTGGAATCAGCTACAATCTGTTTGTAATAATTGCTTTATTTCTGTACTTTTGGTCATTTAATATAAAAGTACAAGAAAGTATGAATGTAGTTGCATAAATAAAAAACACATGGAGCCAGACGCTGCACTTGTGTAGAGAAAGTGATTTGCAGTATTTGCACAATTTGGCTGGTATGCTCCAGTCTGGTGAGGAGCGGCTGGGAGGGGGGTCAAACAGATGAAACAACATGCCGTGAAAGACAAGACGGACAGACAACACTGGGTCCACACTCGTTTTGAGAGACAATCTCAGTTTCACTAGAGCTGAGGCATAGGCGAGCCCGTAACCCGATTCAGGAGGATGTTCCACAGGTGAAACTCTGACCAAAGAGGGAACACCACACACTCTACACATCCGTCTTCCCTGCAGATGCTAAAAGAGAGCAGCGATACCATGCCAGGAATCCCAAACACTCCCTCCCTTTGCATTTATTGCTGTTTCCTTGCCAGGGGAAGAGGGAAGTGAGTAGGAGAGGGAAGCGAGACAGGGAACCGCACCAGGAAACTGAGCGTCAAAGACGGGTTAAACTATATTTAGACAGCACTCTGTCACCTTCAGTTTCCCTACCCAGAATAATCCCCATGCTGGGGAAGTACAGGGACCTAGTAGAGCGCATTGAGAATCACGGCTGTGTACACTGAGCTCGTGGAGAATCTGTTTACGTGCTAAATCACCAGCACATGCACACACCTTGAGACATCATAAAACAATGAGCAAAGATTTTTATCAGCATATCCAGCAAACTTTGGCCAGATGAGGGAGAAAGACAATCCAGAGGTAAGCACTGATACCACTTCCCTAAGTATCAAACATTAAGACCACCCAAGTGGCCTGTGATAAATATTACAGCCTTGCGGCCATATGGCATGAGGCACATGCAGAATGAGCTGCCAGGTTGCTCTATTCAATAACAGTGACACCCTGCACTACAATGACTCCAATTCATGGACGATCATAAAATAACGCCTGTGTGCGTTTAACAACCATGGGAAGGAGAGAATAAAACTGATATTCCAGGAGTCGCAGTATCAGCCCGGGGTGGGAGGCGCAGGCGGTGCTTATGGTTGGCTGAAATGTTACTCTGACCACTATTTTATTTTGAGAGGGAAACTGGCAAGTGGCAACATCACAGACAGACACAAAATGACAGCTGGATTTAGGGACAGTGTGCACTGAAATGCTTCAATCTCACACACGTGTGCTGAAGGAATACTGTGCATCAGTCCCTCACACACACACAATTACAGGGGAGACGGGGAGTGGGTTTACTGCTTTTCATTTCAGCATCTATAACTCAGTGACTGTTTGTGTTAGATTTGTCTGACTGGTCCAAGTTACTTGTCTATGAATAACAGTCCTTTAGACAGTTTAGTCCAGTAAAAATCATATCAGCATCTTTTTATTCATTTTTTCCCCGTGAAAATGAAAATTATGATGCAAAAATGAGCATTTCCACTACAGTAGCAAATATTGCACCTGTAATATCTGTCAAAATAATTTCAATATGTTTTTTACCGCACTGTTTAGCCCTACCATACAGTAACAGATCATATGATCACAGATCACCAATGATGTATCACTTTCAAAGAGACTAATCAAAATATAGAAAACATAAATGTTTTTTTTTAATCAGGAAAAAAAAACATTGCTATTTTTGCTGTGAAATCCTTTGAGACACAAAACTTCACCTGTAAGCTCACAAAGTACGTAACTGAACAATATCTACTGATCACATCACCATAGCTCATTCCTGACAAGTCATAATGACAAAGTTACACCTGACTGTATATGTAACAACCATCCCCAGTCTCCCCTACATAAACTACCTGACAAGGCAGGGTGAGAGGGAGGGCAGTGCTGTTTGACATAACATTACCGTGCATGGGATCCTGCCCTGCCCTCGCCTTCATGCAAGGGCCAACAGATTAAGAAATGCTTTGGGTTAATTACTAAGCTTGCAGAGCTACTGTTGGTATGCCTCCCACGCACACACACACACACACACACACACACACACACACACACATTGAGGGGACTCATGCAATTCTTAACTCCCTGTTCGAAGTCATGCGCACCGCAGTGGAGGATTAACAGTGTTTCTGGAAAACTGGGCACTCACTACACCTCAAAACACAGCCTCTCTTTGCTTCAACATCCACTCTCTTCTCTAGAGCCATTCAGGAAAATTTTAAATGTTTCACTCTGTTGAGGCAGGGTTTTGGCCCACCAGCATTTAAATGATAAAGTGACACTCTTGACGGCTGGATCACAGTTGTAAAACCACAGCGGAGTGCAAGCTGGGCAGGACCACGCTGCGCTTGCACTTAGACCACCGTCACCACCCTGCTGCCTTTGTTCAATGGTTAACCACAGCACTACAAATGACTGCTGTGTGCCTGTTGAAGCAGAGGAGAGCTTCACACTAAATATAACCTGGCTTAGCCAGTGTGGGGAGAAACTGAGGTCTGGGACATGGCCAAAGCAATAGTGGTTTTCAATGCTTTGTCAGTCATTATTTTACTGCCGTGGGACTATATGGACTGAGTCCTCACAAACAGTAATTAGAGATCACAGCTGAACATTAGCAGTGGTGCCAGACTACTGGGGCAGCGGTTTTGTGGCTTCTTCATGTAGTTCAACAATACTCCAATATTTGAATTATGGTGATTGTGTGCCAGTATGTTTGAGGTATCACGCAAATTAGGCCTCCATGGAGAAACGGAGAGACGCTGGTAATGGCAGCGATGACCACCTACAACGGGCATAAAGGTCACTTCACATTATGCTCATGCTCCACCACGTGGGGCCTGGATGCTAATTTTCCCCAGAAACCGCATTGTAACTATTCACTCAAACAATCATCCCTGAATAAGCAGTCTGCTCAAGTCTGAAAATGCATGCTGTCATAGATAATCAGGTAAACGGTGATAAGAGAGTGAGAGAGACCAATTTTAACCACTAATTATTCCTCTCAACTGCAAAGAAGAAAGTGACGGCTGGGATGTACTGTGTGAATGACAGTAATAACAGTTTAAACATTTACTAGTGTAAGTGAGAGGCCAGCAGTAAAGGGGCTTGCCCAGAGATGAACTGATAGTGAACTGTTAGATTTATCAAAACAACTGTTTGACGGCATGGACAAACAATGCTAAGCCGCTTTTTAGCTCACATTTTCTGTTTAATCCTTGTCTGTTGTTGTTCCCAGGCGTTAAAAGCAGAAAAACACATGGGAATAACAGTAATACTTCAGAAACATTACTACTGCACATCAAGGGCCTGTGGATACCAGAAATGCCTGGCATTTAACCCCAAAGGGGAGTTTCTAACCCCCCCCACCCTGCCACCCACACATACACCAGATATAGTCTAAAGGGTTCACTGAGGAATATAAATAGGAGCTTGCTGCTACGCCTTAACAGGGGAGTGGTGGGGGGGAGTGCAGATGAGAAATGTGGAATAATGACGAGCCGCTTCCTCTTACTGCCACCTGCATTGCCAGTGGCGACCGTGTGTATCGTGGCAAATTTGACCCACATTCTGGGTCCTAACTGTGGATTTGGCCTAACATGTAATGCCATGCAGGGGAGGAGGGGGTGTGCTTTAATCCCTGAGATATTATGCTGTTTAAATGAATTTTCCTTCGCATTGACCATGCCGTAATCCCATTGCTATAGTTGGGACAACAGCCGTTTCAAATTTTGTTAACACCGAGCGGAAAAAGGTGAGAGGTGCACTCTGTAGAAGAGTAAACTCCCCCATGGCCTTTGAGGTGCAAGGCATGGCTCCAAGTCCCACCAAATATTACTTCTGCATGGCTCTTCAAAGTGGCAATTTACGATCACAGAGACTATTGACCCTGTGCCTTTGTTTATTCTTAACTAATGTTTATCTGCTGTCTGTTTATCTTAGCAGACTAAGAAAAGCCTGTGTTGACAGACCTCTGAAATGTCACTAATGGCTTTTAGTAACCGGTCACACACTCCCTGTAAACAAATGCATATAGAGCACAGGAGAGAGCTTTACATTAATATTGCATAGACTGTAGCAAAACGTTGTTCTCTGATTGATTTAAATGAATGTCAAGTCATAACAGCCCCGATGAGGCAGGGTGTCATGTGTGAATTAAAGGGCTGAAATGGCAGAGGCGTAAGCATGGATTTAGATTGGGATCTGCTTAATGCATGAACTCAAATATGTCAGAGAGGGAATGTGGGCCAGCAGTTGTAAGGTTACGGTGTTTGATTCATGGCAAAGGAATACCAAAACATAGTGGCAAAACTAACCTGGAGCACTGCCTGGTAGTGCATTTTTTCATTCAAAAAAAAAAAAACCCTGTTGTTTTCCATGCGTATTTTACACAGATACAAGAGGGAGAATATGCAAAACCGCACATAAAATCACGTGGCATAATGGAAAGGCACTTGCATGTAAATTGTTACTTAGGACTTTCACACGAAGGGACTATGTTCTCGCACACAATCCTTTTGCACGTTAATTCAAAGGCTTTCACTTCAATGATGGGGGGATTTACAAAATGCCCCGACTTCACGAAATGTCTCTTTTTCGATACGAAATGAATGTAGGAATGTTGTCTTCACTTTTCTACAACTCTACTCATTCTGATACAGATTCAGAAAACTTTATTGTCTATCACGCAGTGACAGAAAAGCGTCACTGGTGAGGGCCACATCACTCCTGATGACTTATATTGAAAATATTTTTGGAGAATGAAAAAAAAAAAACAGGAATTGCTATCTTCTTATCTTAATGTGGACACTTCAGACTCAAAATACAATATCTGACCCTCTGCTGTTCCAGGTATTTCACATGATGAGGGGAATGGAAGATGCATTCCTCTCTCCAGGTTTGCTGGCGACAGCAGTCAGGGTTAAAAGTCACTCTGATTATACGGTGGCTCGCTTCATCGCCGACTCTTTCCGCGCAACGCTCGCGTCTCCCAGTTAGGAGCGTCATCCGACACTGATTACACTGCTTTCTATTTGTCTTCTAAACTGGGGCAGATTTCTTGGATTTTGCTATCTCTTCCCTATCTCCTAAGTGAATTTTGTGCAGAAGAGAAGTGATAAGCCTGAACAAAGTCTACATTCAAGGTTCTTACCTTAGACTTTACAATGAAAGCTGATCTTACTGGAATATGTATCTATGGAGAGGGTATGTTTTACAACCTGCAGAACAAAATAAATTCATATCTGCGGGAAATTTATTGGATAGTGTAGACTATGTTTCATAGATGTTGCCCCCTCTCCAAAAAAAATTCATGGAGGCACAGTATAAGGAGCAGAGGCAAACAATTAGGTCTCATGATTTACTCTACCTATTTTAACAGGGAAGTGAGGGCCTCCCAAATGGGGGTCATGGTCCTTAACCCTTCTGCTCAGCTACTGAGTTAATCAGTTTGGGACATTTTATTAGTCCAATGCTGAGAGAGAAATGCAGTTTTATGGCAACAATTTGTTAAGTTTCTTTTTCAGCGTGACTCGGTGCCATAATCATCAATAATTGTAAACAGGGAAGGAATAATTAACCTGCTTTTTTCCATCACATTCATAGACACCGTGTCTCACGTAGAAATCCTACATATCACTTGCTATCACAGTCCATATATATGATATTACTGGTCAACAGTAAAATGCCTTAGCAAACAGCTCAAGCAAAAACTTACAACATCATGGTGCATCTGGGAAAGTGCAGCCAGCTTGTCAAGGTAAGGACCACACGGGCCTCTCAAAAAGCAATTAAGGGAGAGAGAGTCGTAATATTGAATGGGGAGGGGGGGTGGCATTCCTTGGAGAGAGGCAGTACCAGTAGACTGTGAAATTCATATTGACTAGAGACGCAAACAGACAGGTAAGCGAGAGAGCCTTGCTTTTTCCACTCTGCTTGTCAGCTGAAGAATACTGCCTGTAGTTCACTCCTTTCAAAGACATTTCAAGCAAATTCAGCCATCCAAAGATGCACCTATTCAAAAGCAGCCAACGGGTCTGCTCTCAACACAGCCATTCATATAGAATATAAAAAAAACACTATTTACACAGTTCTGTAAAGAAACAACACTGTGAGGGCTTCAGTGTAAAGAACTGAGTGAGATGATATTTGGAGAAAAGTAGAAAAGAATTGCTGAGCTCTGGGTATGTGCTCAGTGATGTGTTAAATCCAACTTGATTAAAGCAGGAAAACGCCTTTAACAATGAACTGTGCCAGTCCACTTAATTAAGTCAACTTGTACTGGGGAGCGCTGGGAAATGGAAAGCAAAGCAAACAGGGGCGCTGCTCAGTCCCTTAGCTTTTCTCTGGATGCTAATCAAAGGCTTGATCTCCGAGCAGGACAGGCCTCAGGGATGTTGCTCTGCTTGGCTGATCCTGGCAATTTGCTCTTGATAATACCCTCTCTCACCCTGCACCCCACAAACCCCAGCATCCCATCACACCTAATCTGTATGGCCGCTGAAAAGCACAAACAAAGCCCCTAAAGTACACGTCTGCCTCACCAGAGATTAATCACATAATAGCTATTGTGTTATTACATGCTCCTTATTATGCTGTCTCCCTTTGTTGCTCCTCTTTAGAGATTCCAAAATAAAGACGTTTCCATTGATTAACTAAAACAGTAATCATTGGCATGGCTTTTAAATGTATAAAGACGAGACCCTCGGCATACACACATTTCAAATTTATGCTCTTTTGCCCAATCTTTGTTTATGTATTCAACTGTTTGTACAACATCCCAGTGAAAGCATCTGGTGAGTATTACTATGCCTGGAGGTTTTGGGGTGGGTGGGTGGGTGGGGGGGGCAATTAGAATTGCATGATTTGTTAGCGGTCAACACAGTACGGCTCTGCGGTGTAACATGAGAGTTTGGTCATGCTATAAGTTCTTCCTCTCCGAAAACCTTCAGCACTTATCAAAGCCACAATCACTCCAATTATCTAACCATCATATCATCAGTCAAACAAAGCCATGTGTACCCTCTGTGCACATGGCAGAGTGTAAGAAACCAGCAGATGAGGTTAATGAGAGCAAAGGAAACAAGAAGAGTTGGACCTATCAGTACACCAAGGATAAAAGGGGAGGTGGGAAAAAGACTGGAAACTTGTGGATAGGAGGGATGATAAGTCACAAAACATCACCATAAAACCCAATCGAACCTTTAAGCATGTATAGTGAGAAATGTTTGCACCTTACCTTTGAAGGATATGAAGACTCGGGGTGCAGCCAAAATGTCATTGCTCATTGGGGTCCCGAAAGTGAAGCTGGACAGTGCCAGGAGGGTGTGGACCGTCCACAGACCGTCCAGCTGCATGGTCAACCAACCTCCAGTAGCACAGAAACGGTGATAAAACAAAAAAAAAAGAAAAAAAAAATCACTGCAGAGATAAGAGGGGACAGACATGAAGGCAGTGAGTAGAAACTCTCTGAAGTCCACACTCCAAAAGCTTCAGCGAGAATGCGACATTTTAGCTCGTGTCAAAGCTTTTGCACAAGTTAATTTCAGTGAGATGTCAAAACAGTGGCCCTCAAGGGGACTCTTTCTGTGAACTTTGGCAACGCAGCACTGATGTGTGGGGACTGGGGATTACACCCAGATCTCTGAGAGCCTCAGAAACTGCAGAGTGTCGGTGGAGACGGGCCAACCTTTTTCAGCTTTGTACACAATTCCATTTGGTAAAAATTATGTTCGACCTTTGTGTGCATGTGTGTGTGCGTGTGTGTGACAAACTGATGGGGGGGATCATGCTGCCATTGTTGCCTGTCGAGCTCTAGTGAGAGAAGCCTTCCTTCTGTTCCTCTCCAGGCACACAAAACACATTCCTACTTCATGACAGTGTATGTGGGCTGCTCTGTAATTATGGGTTCACCTAATACCAGGTTATACCAAGTCTTTGCACTTATTAGAAAAAGAGAGACAATTTTTGTTACTGATGTAATCTTGTAAAAAGCAAAAAATTACCAAGGATTTGAAGGCGACATGATTGAGCCTTGTTACAATAGTTACTAAACTGCAATAAATAATGGAAAAACTCAGTCATGATGAAAGCCTCAAATGCTTTCCAGTCTTGCAAACATTGCAGCGGTGTTCATCAATTTGGTCTTCGGTTAATCAATAATAAACACCAGGGGGCAATCAACGTGATCTACAAATATCTCATGGATCATAATCAAAGGTTGTGTACTGCCTCCAGGACAGGCAGTTTCTTGCCCTTGGCTGAGCTCCTTCACTTCCATCGTACCACCTCTAGTGTGCCTCCACTTCATGAAGGAGACAAAACTGTCACACACAGAAGTAACTCCAAGGGTTTTCTGCTCCTATATGGTGTGCTGAAACTTTTTGCAGCCTCTACTCCCAGAAAAGTGTCCAAGGCACCCTGATTTCAGACTAGACACAAAGTGAAATCACCCTCCGAGAGCCGGATCTGTGCTTTGACCGCAAGACTCTGGAACCAAGCATTCAAATTGTGACCCCAAGTCTTCTGGACCAGGTCTCTACTTCAAACATGGCTCTGGAAACTAGAAGAAAGCCAAAGAGCCTCAGACCGGTTGGTTGAGTTTATGAGCATAACCAGCTGTTTAAACCTCAGCTATTTACTGACAATTTGTTAACCGTCCAGCTGTTTATTCTGAGACAGAGGCCAACTCCTTCACACAAGCAAATGAAATCAAACAAAGCACTGCTTACACATGACACTGAGGAGAGACAGAGAGACAGAGCCACAGCAAAGCCACGGCAACATATGACCAGCCAACTCTGTCTCAATGTCCTCTAATTGAATGGTCACATTTTATATTCATGTGATTATGTCTGCAAATGTAAACACAGCTCTCTCCTCTTTGGAGAACTGAAGTGCAATAATCCAAACTCGCACATATAGACAAAAGAGAATAGCCACAAGTTGGTCATGGCTCAAAGGGGCTGGTAGGTAAAATCTACTATTACAACCTGACTCCAGACGCTGGAGCGCTTCTCCACAGTCCAGTGGTGCTTTCATATTCAGACAATAAAGGATCCAGTCGCATTTGGTGACCATCCAAAATATTTCACCAATAACTAAAGACTTGTTACATTTCACATCACTTATGGCTCCACAAATTTATTCCATTGCGATAAAAATAGAAAAATAACAACAAAAATAGGAAACTTTGTTTATTTGTTTTATTTTTTCCTCAGCGTGTGCGTGCCGTCAATAACAGGAGATATATAAATAGATCAATACCTGTGTTAATGAAACATGACATAGGAAAAAAAAAATGTGTGTCAACAGACCTGTAGCCAACATATGGAGGACATAACAATAATTAATCTGGTGTGGCGCGGAGGAAATGAAAATAAACTGAAGAACATCATTAGACTCCTGCAGTAATTAGAAGTTGCGACGTCAAAACGAAATTGAAATGCTTAAGGATGAATTGTTGCGATCCAACTCTTACCATGGCGTGGTAGTTTTTTTTTTTAATTTTTCCACAGGCAAAAGTGTAGATTTATCAAGTCGATGGGTTATTTTAGGTTATGCTGCAAGATAATCAAACTACAATATAGAAGCACTCAGTTCTCATCCCATGAATCTTGCCAGTGAAATGACAAACAGCCAGCAAAGAGCATCAATAAGCAAGTAATTCGGCCTACCTTGTTACAGTTTTCCGAATATAACTTCAGATCCAACCTTGCAAGTCATTGAGCAAACCAAGTCCAACAGATCGGTCACTTTCGCGTCCAGATTGAAATGAATAATAATAAAAGAAAATCCCGGTGCTGTTTGTGGACAGTCCTTATTCAGGGGGGCAGCCTATACCTGGGCACACGGCGTGTTTATTGGCCCCGGAGTTGTCAGTGTTTAGTAGGAAGGCTGCAGTTAAAAAGGAAAAAAAAATCTCTCTAGTTAAATCTTGTGCAATATCGCAGGACGAGGAGGTGTTGCCGCTTGACCCAAATTAACATCTCCTGGAGGATAATAAAGGCAATTTACAAATAGTCCTTATGGTGGAAGGAGGTCCAGGCACGCAGCGTGTGTTTCTCAGGAAAGTTGTGCGCTCCTGACTGTAGGGAGGCAGGGCGCTAGCAGGTGGATGCAGAGGCCCATTTGCCTTAAACACACCCACAGGGCGGGCAGCGCGCCGCCGAGCCGCCCCTCCAGCCAGCCGAGGGCGAGCCTGTCATTCACCAGCCGGCTGTCAGAGCTGCTGGCCGGCCTGGGCAAGGTATGGCCACTCTCCATCCAAATGCGATATTTTACTCTCTTGTCGTTAAAATGCCTGGAAAAAAAGAAAAGCACAACATTCATTTGGAATCCACAACAGCATTCAGGACTAATCTTCCCGTTTATCATTTGCAGTTTTGGTGACAACTGCAATCATGCATCTCATTTATCAAATTGAGCTCCACCACATAATAGCCATAATAAGCAGTTTTGGCAGTTTAATGACATTAGATGAGGGGATCTTGATATAATTGACATCCTTAGATGCTGTTTCTACACAACATCCATTGGCTGGGGGAAAAAAAAACTGTTAATCAATTAAACTCTATTAATAAAAGTAATTTAAACCTTGTAATGCATAAAGCCTTAAAAAAAAAAAAAAAAAAAAAAAAAACCTTTGATAAGCAACCTGCCTTGCAGTGTAAAATGAAAATACACAGTAAATACAATATTAAAGATTTTGTACTTTAAGCATGCAACTCCTGCAAATAAAATAATAGTGATGAAAACAAAACTTATTATTATTATTATTAGCAGTGGTAATAGCAGTAGTAGTAGTAGTAATATAGTAGCAGTAGTAATAGTACTAGTAATATTAAGTGTGGTGGTTGTTGTAGAAGTAATAGTATTTGTAGCAGTTATTGTAGCAGATGTTGCAATTATTGCAGTTGTAGTAATTATTGCTGCTGCTGTCACTGTCGTTCTTATGAACGTCTGCAATGTAGCATTTCATGCTTCAGTGAAAATTCGCATGCAAAAATGTTTCTCATGTCTAAATGTGCATGCACAAAACGGTTACATGTCTCCACGTAACCGTGTCTTACAGTAGTCTCCCATCCTTTCCACAGCTGCTGTAGTGTAGCAGTCTTGTCTTTCATGAAGGAGGTGTTTGCTTGCTTTGAATCAACTGCCTGTATTTCCATCTTCTATCTCTGTGACAACCAGCTAGCCACCATCTGCCACCCACACATGAGGTGTGGAGGGAAAACACTGAGCAGGATTTGGCTCAGGGTGCCTACATGTGTTCTTTTTCACTCAATCAACAAGTGAATGGCTTTTAAATAAATCAGATAACTTTAACTTTCTTGAGTTACACCTTTACAAATCTGGATTGTGGAGGAAAAATAACTTCAAAAAACTTTACCAGTCACTTGGAAAAAAAGTTTTATCAATATTAGTTTATCCAATATTATATGTAATTTCTTTTCAGTGAATATTTGACTTGCCAAGTCCATTTCAGTGACTTAGAGCACACAGACAATGTATGGAGTGTTGGGTCCAACTTATCACAAATTAAAAGTCTTATCTTAGTTCTGTCCTCAACGATTTGAATAAGAGTGAGAAATGAAATTCATTTGATGGTACTTGGAAAATGGCCATTAAAAAGCCTCATTTGCTTCCCTATTCAAACACTGATTGGACACTTCAAAGTCATTGAGTTACCAACTGTAAAGACTTTCTAAAGCTCAATGAGGAAATTAAACATTTTCCCATTTTTAATCATATTCTATTCAGTGTCTGTTCTCACCTGAATTATCTGTCCCTCGTTCAGTCTTGAACTTTAAATTGCATGCCTTCGATTCACCATTAAGCCTGTCGGCGAGTTAGAGAGAGAGTTTGTTAGGTGCTCAGCTGTCGAATCAATGGGGTCAATAGGAGCTGTCCCGCTCAAGTTTTCTTCCATATGAAGTTGTGACGTTCACTCTGTAGCCCTCACTCTGCATTCCGACCCAACATAAAGGTTCTTTTTTAAAGTGACTTGGCAGAGGTCAAATAGAAAAGGATCTGTCTGATGAGTCCAAGCAGACTGCTTCCTCCTCAGGACAAGTTATCTATTCAGCGAAGACAGGACAGATTTTCTGGCACTGACGAGAAGCCGGCCATTTGACTCCTCCGAAGCCACATCACTGCACATTCCTTAGCCGCTCCATTCCTCTGAAAGAAACAAAATGGTATTTGCTGTCAGCACTTATTCCATACAGTCCATGTATGATTATGCTTTTCAAATCCAAGGTGAGCTGTGTACATTAGCCAGAAGGACTTTGTTAAGTGGGCCTGAACTACAATATCTGTGATACAATCTTGTCAGTGCATGAAAGCTGCTGTTGACATCTATCTAAGTGGTGTATGACATTGTTTTAATGTTCTGCAGAAGAACCTGCATTCCAGTTGAAGTGTGAACAGTACTTGCTAGGGGGCTCTACCTTCTGGGCATGAATGGATGCCAGGTGTTATATCAGCATTTGTGATTCTTACACCATTCAAAGGGTCATCCGCGATACATTCCCAATTCCAGCTGTGTGGAAAGATATAAGACCCTTTTGCATGCCTTTTAGTGACTGTCTTGGTGTTGTTCTGTTGTGCTGAACCTTGCACGGTGTGAGCATCCACCTTGAGTGCTGATGAGCTGAAAAATGTGGTTAATGCTCTAAGCCAGCCTCATAGAACTCGTGTCAACTTGAGGCCAATGATCAGCTCACTTCTCAACACCTGACATCTCCTGCTAAATGTGGCTTATCAAAACCATTTGAATGAATGTTTGAATGGATGGAGAACATGTCTGATGACAAGCTGCAGCTGGCATTAGCACTGTCAGCCTGAAGGCTTTTCACTCGTTAGTTAACCAGATTAGCCAGCTAGTTAGCTAGTTAGGTCTATCAACACAACAGGATTTTCATTTCTCTTGTCATGCCCAGATTCGCTTAGGCTGAACAGCCAATCAAAAAAGCTCTCTTTAAATAATGGCATTGCTGATTGAACAAACAGAAGCTTTCAGCCATCAGCCACTGATGATGGCTGACACCAACACTGCAGGACACATCATGCAAGATACAGGTGATAAACTGATGGTGAACCTTTGGCTCGGTGTGTCAGTATGCTTTAGTGTTGATTAGGTATAGAACTGAGTAGGGTACATGCTCTGTCCTCTCTCTTCAGTGACATCATCCTTTTGTTCTGAGAGCAACCTGCAGTGGTGTTTTACCTACAGGACAGGAGGGTCAACAGGTCAACAATAGAGACTGTAGTCTGCCCTCACAACAATGTGAATTTCAATTACAATGTGCTCTTTGTCTCACACTGGCTGCCTCATTGCCAGGCATCCAGTTTAGAACATAATACTGATTCCTGAAAGTATTATGTCTGTGCCACACACACACACACACACACACACACACACATGCATGCTCATGGACACACAAAGCCCTCGTGTGACGCAAAATCGCCTTGTTGCGTTAACTACTGTAGATTTAGTAACGCTTCAAATTCAGCAGTGAAGTGCTCACCTTGTGCTACGACCAGATATGAGAAAAGCTTTGCTCCTAGCGGTTTCTGTCAATGATGTCCTCAGAGTTATTAGCATTTAAATGAGAAAAGAGAACACTGCCACACTGTGTCATATCAAGATCACAGTAAAACTCTAAATATTATAAAACTTGTTCAGCAACTGAAGCATGGAGTCTAGCCAGAACAAAACTTTTCTTGTCACAGGGGAGGTGAGTGAGTGAGCGTGAGTGAGTTAGTGAGTCAGTAAATGAACAAATTAGGTGGGTGGATGTTCAGGCTCTTTGCTCATACTAAGTAAAAGCACACACCTCCTTGGAATGCAGATGTACAACTTGGCGATTGGGCCTCTCATGCGGGACCACCGTCCTTTTCCCCTACCTGTGGTTGGTGCTTTTGAGTAACATTTTCCTCTGTTGGTTTTGGCAATATGTTGAGCTCTATACATTTCCCAGAGTGTTGTTACTTTACTGCCAATCTCGCCTCTCCTGCCCCAGGGAAACGTAGCCCACTGTGGCCAGAATCTGAGCCCATTTGAAGGAAATGGCTTTGATTTCCTTCCACCTTTCACACATCAAATGGGGAAGGAAAGGAAGCCCGCGCGCTGCTCTTGACCTTGGTGGATAAACAAACTTATGCTCTTGTGAGTTTTCTGAGTTTTCTGGAGTGTGTGCGTGCGTGCGCATGTGAAACTGGAGCGGTGTTTGAAACAGTGCGTTTGACACAGCGTACTGTTCATGTGTTGAGAAACAGGTGCGCTCATTTCGACCCACTGCTGCCTTACATCAATGTTGAAATTATGTGTAAAGAAAATATTCTGTAATTAAATAAAAACACAAACCAAGACATCAGCATGGAGGTAAAAGGCCTACTCACTTTGTGATTCTCAATGCGCCTCTGTTTTCTCAGACAGGCCTTTTGCGGTCTTTTTTAGCAGTCACCAAGAAGTTTAATGGCAAAATTTAAATAAATAATCCATCTGCCAAAGCTTGAATGGTGATTGTATCTGGCACAGTTTAGTCTTCTAGGTGGGTCATATATGATTCATACTTAGTATGTGTCATCCTTCCTCTTCACACCAAACTTTCTGGGAGGCACCATATTGCACTGGAGTTCATGTTATTCTGGCAGGCCTCCTGGGAGAGCTGAAAAACTCTGTTACAACACTGAACCACTGAGGAGTTTAGATATGCATATAAAAACCTGCAGCAGGAGCCCAGGAAAATGTGCATGTTCCTGTCAGTTTCACACATTACATGATGATGTATTGAAATTTGTCTCAGTCAACTTTAACTTCACTGCTGTCCCAGGGTGACCAATCAAGCTGTCACACTTGACACTGTCATGCCTAGCCATAAAAGCAACAAAGAAAGTGGAATGACTCTGAGAAGTATATGCTGCGTTTACACAACAGATTAGCTGATGCCTTGCTGCTTTGCCAAAGCCACAACATCGCACTGCCAGGTTCAGTTTGTGAGGTTGATGGTTCTCCAGCTGGGACTGTTTCCAGTCCTCCCATGAGCATTTTTTACTATGTGTAAGAAAGTCCCATATATAGAATGTCACTCATTAAATGTGCACCAAAATGTCCTAAAAGTGGAGTATCCTCTTGTAATGGTTGTCAGAATCAGCCAATCAATCAGTCAACACAATCAATATAATCAGTCAGTGCAATCAGTCATAATTACTACATATCTCAGTTGTTGCTAATACATGTAATAGGCCTGCCAGACCAATTAAACTGTTTTAGTTTTTACATTAGTGCACATACAGATTGAATTCACATTTTGTTCACAATAGAGTGTGGATATCCGACCCAATCCTGGCCTGTTGAGTTAGGTCTGGACAAATATTTAGAAATTATGGGGTTCAATTATTCGGGTTCAGTCAAGGTTCAGTCACATCGGCAATATTTGAGTGAAAAATGATGGACCTAATGTCTGTTCTGGGCAACTTTGTGTATAGTCCTGGAGTTTATGTGGCAACACTGACGGCAACGTGTGAGTTATTTCAGGCAGTAAATGTAATCTAGCGATGAAGGACAAGCAGAATCTATGGGCTCGGATCGGGTTCAGACAAAACTATGCAGTCCGATTCTCACTGTAGCTCACACAGCATGTGATGATACATTGCCGATGTTCACAATGATATTCACCCTGTCTCTGGATCAATCTGTCATGCCCACATGCTTCAAGAAGTTCACCATCATTTCTGCACCCAAGAAAACAAGACCAGCCTGCCTGAATGACTACCACCCACTGGCACTCACTTCTGTGGTGATGAACTGCATTGAACCACTGGTCAAGGATTACATTTGCTCTTCATTACCCAGCACACTGGACCCACTACAACCTGCCTACCATCCCAAACAATTAATGGAAGAAATGAAATGAAATGCCATCACATGCATCCTCCACAAGACCCTGTCTCACCCAGACAAGAAAGGGAACTATGTGAGATTACTGTTCATTGAGTACAGTTCAGCATTTAACACCATAGTTCCCTCCAGGCTCATCACAAAGCTGAAGGACCTTGCATTAAACACATCACAGACTCTGCCCATCACTTCCTGACGGGCACACCCCGGGTGGTGAATGTAGTCAGACACACCTCTTATATCCTCCTTTAGACCGGAGCACCCCAGGGATATGTTTCAAGCCCCCTGATGTACCCCCTGTACACACACATAACTGTGTAGCCACTTTCAACTCAAGCACTATCATCAAGTTTGGTGACAAAACTTGAAGCCTTTCCTGAATATCAGCAAGACCTAGGATTTGAAGAAACAGGCAAGGTACCTGTTTCTTAACCTTTTTCCCTGCTGTTATTGCTATTATCTATATTCCTATTCTATTTAAATTCTAATGCATAAGTTCAAGGAACTAGTAGGATTACATTTCACGGTGATTATACCTTATATGATTACATGTGACAAATAAACTCGACTGACTAATTGATTAATTTTAACCTGCAAATACAACAGCATACACACATTTTGGGTTTTGGATATTTAATCTGCACATTCCTGTACATTTTTCTTAACTTTTTGTCGTAATTTTAACATATGAAAATTACATTTTGCATATTTGCATCAGTCTTTTGTTCATCTATTCATGCTCTGTGTTCTTGATTAGAAATTTCCAACTGCCTTTTTCAAAACGCTGCATTATCTTAAACTGACTTTTGTTCAAGTAGTGACACAGAAAATCAGTCAGTCAATGGTGTTGTATTAAATGTTTTGTTTTATTTCAGATTTCAGAATTTGTCAGGGCACGTTTGCATTATTCAGGTTTTTTTTTTTTTTTCACAGAAAAACTGCTGGCTCAGCCACATTTTGTGCTGATAACATGAAAACACTGGTCACACAACATCCGTTTTGTTTCCATAGCAATCAGCTGAGGTAGTTGCCACTATCAGCAGGAAGTGCACAGGCAGTGCAACTCTCAAACACTTATCAGAAACCCATGCCAGCCTCCAACTTTGTGGTAATTTATAATTGACATTCTGACTATCGCTGTTGTCATAAACTCTCCACTGTCCATGCGCCATTAAGTTCATCATCTTTGATGTGATTGCTCGGCTTAGAAGAAAGCAGTCTACATCGCAAGCGTCCTTCTAAAATTTTAACTATTCTGAGGGAAGAAACTTGCAGCCAGTAGTCATTGCCTTTCGTGGAAAAAATGCACAGGCAGTTTAAAAAAAAAAATGTCGACTAGTGTGAACGCACCCTCACACAGGTGGAGATGATTTATAGGAACATTATGTACCCTCTCTCCTGCTAGGTTGTTATCTATTACATTGTTTACTTGGCACTGGTTTGCTCCATGGATACTTCCTGAGGATGTCATGGGACTCCTAGTAGAGAAGAGAGCAATACTTCCTCTGTGTTTGCATTTTCTTCCTGTCTGCAGATAGGGCACGGAGGTCATTAGCTTGTCTGTCAAACTTGCATCCAGCTTCTATGGACCTGATGGGACAGACTGAGCTGATGCCATGTCTGCATCAGGAAAAAAAAAAAAAAAAAGATAAGTGTTCAAACCTGCTCAGCTGGTTCGCTGCTGGTTTGCTGCATGTTGAGATTTGATATTAGACATTACTGACAAAGACAAATGAGTTCAACTCAATGTTACCATTGTTTGTTAACACAGTGCAACTATGGAAACACAATGAAACAATGGATTGCTCAAAGGGGCAATCCCGCTCCTCTTGACAAACCTTATGATTAGCCATGAATAATTACAGTGTATTAAAAGAGAATCAATTATGACCTAAAGACACACAGTGTAATTGAATAGTTGAGAAAATTAATCTAGCCAAACACAATTTATAGCCCCAAAATTCCAACCTTGAAGTATTTATGAGGTCAGGTTCTCTTGTGAATTGCCAATCTGTGGGGAGTAGAAGAAAAATGTTCTTGATGTGATATTTCACTTTGGTACACCATTTTCATTTTCCAGCTGACCACATCTTGACATGAGTAAATGTATGACATGGGGTGCCCCTGGAATGTGAATTTTGTTTTTTATAAATAATATCAAAGATGGAATGAACCCATGTTTGTGACACTTGTCTGGAAATGGCAATGCACCCTTCCATGGACAAGTGCCAAAAATGACAAATGTTAAGCCACTTCTTATATTCACAATAGCCAGTGTGTTGCTGTCTCCATTTCCATGCCAACTGCAGAAACTCGCTTGATTGAGCTGTTGGGAGTTACCAGAATTGTAAGGTTATCAAGGTTGTTCTATGTGAACAAGTCCCACAAAGACTCTCAATACTTGTCTCGGTTGGCTATTGTTCGTGCAGGGACAGGATACTCCCTTCCTCTCCCAAAGCCTCACCCAGAACCCACTGAGATTCGCAGAATCTCAATGATAAAGGACTAAAACAGCGCTCTTTTCTTGCTTGACATACTTGGCTTATAAATCTACTTGTGGCATAAGACTTACATATAGGATGGCCTAACACAACATTGCCACTGAAATGCTGCAACTGGCAATAATATTGGACATACAGTAACATGCCATCTGATGGGTACTTCCCTCAGGTTTTTCAGTTGCTTCAGACCTCTAACCCCTGTCTAACTTAACAAACAAGCAACAACTGAGTTTGATAACAAAATAATGATAATAATGAATGAATAAATAAAAAATCGTCCTCATCACAAATACATGTCAGGTTTTGGTGTCTGCCCCTCCAAGTCAAATATCAAGGGCTTCTTTCAAGACTCAACATTTTGCACCGATGTTTGATGCTCACAGGGAAAAATCCATCATAGGGCAGAACAGTAGCTTCTCTAGCTAGACTAGAATAAAATGCAATCACAAGACATAATAGTTTTTAAGTAAGGGATGTGACTATTGACCACTATTGGTGTTGCTCTCAGCACCCACACTAATAACCCACAGCTAAACGCAACAAATTAAGGTCCATTCTCTGTTGGTGGCTGATATTCTGGGTAATGAATGACTGACAGTGTAACTCAAATTGGAGGTTGACGGAAAGGCAGTAAACCAAATAATATCATATATTATCATAAAATAATTGATAGATTTTTCCTGTAAAACTACACATCTCTGAGAAACACCTCTCTGTGGTCCCACAGCACAGCCACTAACTCACAATAAAGCACATTAACTTTGGTGTGTTATGGAACTTTGGCTGTCACGTCACCTATTTTTGGAGCAGCTCAGTGTGTTTGGAGACCAAATATTACACCTATAGCACAATGGACTATGGGTAAAATGATTTCACATTTCCACTAGTTACCAAAGAGACAGATGTTTAACAGAACTTTGTTTGAGAACTGTTTTGGAGAGTGTGGCACACCCCTTATCATATCATTCATTTAACCCACAGAAGGAAGTATGCTGAAGTACACTTGCTCTTTACTTTCTCATGCTGACGTTTGCCTCTTTCCTCTTTACGAGCTCATACAATGCCAGTGCCATGGCTACAGATCCAGTGTTCAAGGGTGTGCCCCACACACTCACACTCTATGACATTATGCTCACATGCACGCCACCCATTAATGATGGAAACTCTGCTGTTACTACAAAGGGATAAGGGGTTACAAAATCGCATCCTGAAACCAACGGTTTCCTTCCATGGCTCGACCAAGGGTGCTGACTCATCTTATCTCTTGGCTGGGGAGCTAAGATGACTGAGCAAGGTGTGTGACATCTAAACTGTCAAGAATAACTGATGAGTTGTCAGAACAGACGTTTTGGCACCTCAGTTTCACCTGTACTTCCCTCAGGAAAGTGGCCAATAAAGAGTGACAGGAATGATATCCCTAGTCATCCTTAAAACATCTGCCATTATAACGTCTGGTGAATGTACACTTTGATGTCGGTGCAGGACGGCTGGGTGTTGTGAGCAACTTGAGTATAATAACCCCACATTGCCTGAAGCATCTTGGATAGAGGATGGCTTTAAACACACATGCATGCCTGCATGGGAGTTGTGAGGGTGACAGGAGACTTAGTAACATTGTGTTTTAAACACTGTGAAAAGCCCTGGCCTCTGTTTGAGGTGCTTGTGTTGTCTGCCATAGTGCTGGAGGGGCTGTGGGCCCTGCATGTCTGGGCTGCTCTGCCTCTCAGCTTGTAGACAACACAGCGCCAGCATTAAAGGCCAAAGCAGCTCTGGATTGGATTCATCTCTTTGTGAACCAAGTACTGTTGTCAGTATCATCAAATCACTGGCTTCCACACATAGTTTTAAAGTATCAATTTTGTTTTTATCCTCAGTTGCTTTAGTAGACATTGCAGAGTTAGATTCTTTTTTTTTTTTTTTTTTTCTATACATAAATCCTCAATTGTATTTGGGTGTGAACTAAATCCACTGGGACTGAATGATGTCATGGGAGTGGTCCCTGGCATAAGGCGTAGTATTGGGCTGGTCACTGTGTGTCCCTGGCTGTTTTCAGTAACACTTCCTCCTTGTACTATAAACAAATAGTGATGCCACATATGCTGAAGATCAGCCAGTGTTGAGTAAAATTTTATGTTTGGCACTACTGAGGCATCAAGACTCAGTCACTGCAGAGAATTAAACTCAGGTTCTCATGATGACATCCAACCCAAGCCATGTCTCCATGAAACAGCAAACAGAGAAGATGTGAATATCCTGAGCAGAATTGATGACACATTTTCCATTAGAGGCAGCACTTGCTTTTTTTTTTTCTCATTAGTCCTACTAATGCAGGACCACTGAAGAATTGCTCAGTTGAGTTGGAGTCCCAGCAGCCAGTTGGAAAAGAGATCATGATCAGATGTCATCTGATGCTCCATATGCTATGTGGCTTTACCCCGCTGCAGATGTTTTACCCAGGGCTCCAGGTGACAAAGTCATTAGGTTTTATGTACATCTAATTATTAAAAGTGTTGAGTGCCATAGAGGATAGTTCTCCACTAAGATGATATATGACCTGGTTAAGTGAAGGCCTGTGCCAAAAGGATCCACCACAGTTCCTCACCCTTAATAGTTTTATATTTTGCATTAACACAGCTATCCTGCTTGTATTCATCAGCAGTATTCATTCCCTTTCAAACGAGAGCAGGGGACTTCATCAAACAATATTCAGCTTGAACCTATTGAACCACAAACTGTTTTGGTTTCTAGACTTGGCTGTATCTCTGTGCTTCCCTGAACCCCTTTGTGCTCTCCTTATACGACCTATTGGCAGTGTCATCTCTATTACAGCACAGATCTACTCCCTGGCATCAAACATTAGCCTGATGCATGAAATTTACTGAGACTTTGGGCAAGTTAACATGAGTCACACTCCACTTGAAAAAGCACCCTCTAGCCGCAGTAATAAAATACTTTCCTTGTAACATCAAAGTGGTCTCCTTTGTTTTGCATGAGGAAAGCATATTTGAGCATTTGTCTCCGCTGTTTATATGCAATTATGGTATATACAGCGAGGGAGTTTTGAGGACGATGTATGCATGTCACCCAGTCGGATGCCTGCCAGGTCATTAAATAGGCCACAGTTGGAATGTACTCATAAACACTATTCCCTTCCAAGGGTGGATCCATTTCTATTTGCTCTCCCCAGGCGATACTGATGTATTTTAAAACTTTGTGTGACAGGGTAAGAACACTTCATAAACGCTTCATAAAAGTTTTTTTTTTTTTTTTTTTTAACCCAGTCTGCAGAGAGACTGTCCTCGGCCTAGGTTGGAGTCATTACCTCACTGACGAACAGTGCACTGCAGCACAGACCAGAGCCATTGATGTAGAATTTTGGCCTGGTTTTCATAAAAGGGGATCACTGTTTGTATGTCTTGAGGTCTAAGTTTAAAAGATTTGTCATACCATAGAGAAAGCTGCCCTGATCTCCTGACCTGAGCAAAGCAAGCTCAGTAGAACACTTGGTAATCATAATTCATCAAACCAAAAACATACGCTCAGAAATGTGCAATGCTCAAGCCATGGTCAATTTGGTTGCCATTTTAACTCCATTACTACTACTACTACTACTACTACTACTACTACTCCATCTTCTTCATCATCTTCTTCTTCTTCTTCTTCTTCTTCTTTTTCTTCTTCTTCTTCTTCTTCTTCTTCTTCTTCTTCTTCTTCTTCTTACTTTTGCTGGAATTATAACAAGGTTTTGGTCAGCATTTGTAGTTCATCTGGGGGTGATTTAATTTTGCTTTCCGGCTTGTGCTGCCTAATCCAAACAAATAGGAACTGATAACTCTCTGAAATTTATCTCATGAATTCATCAACATGTCGAGTGATTATTCACAAAGCTGGATTCAGCAGCCTGCCATGTGCAGGATGCCATTCTGAGAAATTTGACTTCACCGGTGACTTGAAATGGGCTCGCAGTCATTGTTAAAGTTCCACTGGAATATGCTGCTCCCTGACATTCTCAAGTCTTTTCATACAGTTTACCTGAGTTTATTGGCTGGATTGTAAAGGTGCTGCAATAGGAAATTACCCACCACAGCAATGTGTCAGAAAATATCTCCAGGGCACAGCCTGTTTCCTTCTCGAATAAGAAAGGATGAAAGGATCCTTTGTGAGTTCTGGAGAGTCGGCATCAAGGTATACAATTCTGGTCATGGAGCAACTACTTACCTTTGGAACAGACATTTTCTCGCGAGAAATCACCCGCTGGGATGCATGCCAATTTGGGGTGTCATTATTCAGCCATTAACAATGCATCTCAGACCATAAGCAGCTGGGGCACTGTCCCTATTTAGCAGGTGAGGAGAAAGCAATAGAGGAACATAGAAGGGAGGGAAAAACCTGAGCAGGGAAGCACCACCTGCAGCTAACCTGCAGCTCTCCCAGAAACAGAACGAGGGACTGCAGCATGGAACAGGTGATCCGATAATCTTCCTATCCCAGTGGGAATCTCAGCAGCCCGGGACAGCAGATTCAAGTATTAGCAGGCAGCTCGGGGTGGTGGAGGTCTGGATTGCAACACACAGCCCAATGATTAGAGAAGAGAGAGAGAGAGAGAGAGATAGGTGAAGAGGAGATTACGCTGAGAGACACGATAAAGTCTAACAACAAAAGAAAAAGGAGAGGGCATATTTTACTACGACTGCAACTCTTTTTCTTTCTTTCTTTTTTTTTTTTTTACCACATGGGAACTCATTCCACACATCCCACATTTGTTCTTTGCATGTTACATGCCTGATACCACCCTGTGATCATGAACATCAGTTGGAATGGCAATTCAGCTCGCCTGAATCGGAGTTGAAATTTGATCTTGTCAGTTTTATAATAATGGAAAGATAAGAGCAAGGAAATATTACTAGATATTTGATATCCTGAAAAAAATCCCATTCAGCATTTAGAGTCAGGGTGTGTATGTGTGTGTCTGTCTTTGCACACGCAAATTGATTTTGTGACTCATTAATATTTTTTCATACAGACCAAAATATAATACCTACAATAACGTAATAATATATCTAATATACCTTCTAGATCATCAAAATTTGTTTGAATGTAAGCAGGTTTGGAAATATTGGTGGCAGGTTTTCCCAAATACAGGGACTTTTCCACATTTTTGGGTTTAGAAACTAGATCCCTCCATCTGCTACTTTATTAGTGCTAATAAATAAAATCAAATGCCATGTTTTAATGCTTTAATGTCAAGGTTGAATGTTCATTTACCTCAATGTACTATTAAGTAAAATATTTCATCTGTTTTGTTAGGCAGTAAGCTTCACATGTCAATCATTAAAGGAGAAGAGAGAAGAAAAATCCCCCTCAGTGCGCAGGAACAGGCCCATCAATCACTTTTCAACTTGAACACGACTGACACTCTCAAACATCGCTAGAGGTTAGAGTGGACATGCCACTCAATGAACTCCGACCCACACTTATGTGACTTATATAACCCATCAGCTGATGACTGACAGAGGATCTGGTCTGACTTACCTCTGTCTCTGTCCCCTATTTCTCCCACTACTGTCTCTCTTTGTTCCTTTCCCTTGCTCTCTCTTTCTCATGCACATTCATGCAAACACACACACTTACACACATTCACACACAGACTTTCTTCCTCCGTCTCCACCACAAGCACACATACAAACATGCACACACTCAGTTGGCCACTACCTGTAGCTCACTCTTGTGTTCTCCCGCTGTGGGCATTTGCATCACAAGCAGCTGAAGGACACTGGTGGTCCATTGACAGGGAAATGTGGGTAAAGCATGCCACTAGGATATGGTGTATTATTTACGCCCTCACACAGAGATCAGTTGAAGCATCTCTCCAGGAACAAATACTAACTGTCGCATTATTCCGAACATACCCTTCAGCTATTCCCTTAAACTGCCTGGTTAGCCTAAGAATAGAAACTATGGGGTCTCTTCTTTTCTACTGTCAACTGTAACCTTTGGCTTGAGGACAGACAGTTTCCTGTGTTATGACTCACAGCACATCATGTAGTCAGTCTAAGCATGCAGTGAATGCCAACTTAAAAGAAGATGCTATCCTGCAAGGCTATTAGACTCTAGCCAAGAACTGGCACAGACTGTAAAGCCCTTCACACAATTGCTCTGCAGGGCTGTGCTATAGTTTGGTCAGAAAACATTATGACAGCCTCCTTGTCCTCTAAAGCCAAACAGAAATAATACTGCTTGATAAAAATCTCAGGGAGATTGTTATTTCTGATACTTTGTAAAAATAACTACGATGCCAGCTTTGAAAACTTTGGCCATGGCAGGTTAGGAGAGTGGGAGCTGGGGAGACGCCACCGTTTGATCCAACCTGACAAGGAGATGGAAGGGGGAGAAAAAAAATGAATAAACCACATTGAAATTCTCCAGCCTAGTTCTGATTCTCTCTAGAGAGCAACCAAGCAAAAGGAATATCTGATAAAAACAGAGAAGAGAAACAGGCAAAGAAACTTTGGGTTTTGAATTATTGAGGCATTTTCAGGGTTTAGTGCATGTGTAGGGTTGTGTTTTATGCACAGTTTCATGTTGGAGTCCTCATGAATGAATTTGTATGTGCACAGCTGTGATAGTAGTTGTAGTACATAGCACGTGCACTCTGATACTATTGGTCCACAGTGGAGTTGCAACATGTTAGTACTACTATCCAGTCATAAAAAGCCATTCAAAATCCAGATAAACCTTTATTTTTGTCTTCCACATTGTAAGTCATGCTTGCATCCTGTGCAGAGGAAGATGAAGAAAGAGCCTTGTTAGAATGAAGAGTCAAAACATTTCATTTCTGATCATTTGAGTTTAATTTCTAAGGACTACGCACAGTGCCATGTGGCGAGTAATACAAACTGGTGTTGAGTATGTGGTCTCCATGGTGACCATCCCATAGTTAAGGGGAGGGAGTCTCAGCCAGCATTGTGTGTCTAGACCATGTAAGTGTCTCCAGTTGGGTGAAGCTGAAGCAAGTCTGGCGCATCTCTTTCATGTGCTAGATCAGAGCCATGCTAATGTTACTTACACCAATATTAGCGCCACTCGGCTCAGCCTTGCTGTAATTGCCGAGTGCCCATAGCAACCAGTGATTCTGAAAAACACTGTTGGCTTTTCATTTGCGACTAAAAACAGTGCCAAAACCAGCAGGCCAGAAAACCTGCTGACATTTTTATTTTTATTTTTATTTTCAGAAAATCCAATTTTAGAAGCATGTTGACTGAATGAATGATTTACTATGCCTTTTGTATTTGATGACCGATGTTGGCCCCACTGGGAAGTTGCAGGCTTGAATTATTACTTGCCACTGAATTGGGGCAAGCGTTGTCCCCAAGGGTCTCGAGCTCTGTAAATTGCACGATATAGCATGGTGGCTCCTGTTGAGAGTTAGCCCATCATCTGATGCTCGTATGCATACTATCAAAACCTGACAGGGAAGCTATTTTCTGTTTTGAAACTTCTGTGTTTCTCTGTGTGATGCAGTGATATGTGATTTGTGAATAATTTATCAGTTTTGAACAGTTAAGCGACTTGGGAATGCATCAATGAAAACCAATAAAAGTGCTGGTCTTGTGCAACAATGCACAATTGCATTTGGCTGTTGTTGGCTCCTTCGAGTGCCACCCTGCAGCTACCGCCACAGGACTGAATCAATCGCATTAATAATGAATGATCGAAAGGTTTGTGTTTGTTCAGTAAAAAACGGAGAAAATCCAACTTCCCAAGATGAATCAAATTTCCACTGGCAAGAAGAGGCAGCTGCACACTGTTAAGCTCACAATAAGTAATTGTACTCTCTTTTTTGAGACAATGTTTTGAGGATCTTACAGAATTTACTGGGAGCTTAAATGTGTGCACTAGTTTGTACCTTGCATTGAAATTTTTTTTGTTTTACACCTGAATAATTTGCCTTTATGTGCACACACTTGGTCCCTCTAAAGAAGAGACAGCAATCATAAATAGCTGATGATGCTTTCCAAATATGAAGGGCTATCAGTGAGAGGATTTATGGCTCACAGTATATATGAACCTGCTCATCCAGATGCCTGGTTTTATATACACCTGCAGACCCTTTGGGATCTGTAAATCATGCAGGCCTATACTTACATATAGGACAGACTTTATCTATTTAAAACTGACAGTTAAATCACAACAAACACATTCAAAAGCAAACGGGGGGGAATAGCCATCTCCCACATGTAGAGTCCTTCTACACAACGAATGCAAGAGTTTTCTAATGTCGGTAACACCAGAGCATTCTGGTCAAACGTGTGGGTACTGAATGCAAAACCGAAGCACAGGTTTCACTTCTCAGTCTTCTTCAGTTCAGCAGTTTCACATGGTCTTTTCCTCACTTCAAAGTCCTCCTAATAGAGCGTAATTTACAGCCTCGTGGCTTCGAGAGCTGATTTTCTCTGCCATAAACTGCCATTATTCACCGCCCTGTCATCTCAGAGACCTGCCAAACATTCAGCCTGACCGTGAGTGGACATGTCCAAGAGCAGTGTTTATGTGCATGGTGGGCATGTCTGTGTGTATCTGTATGTGTGTGTGGGCGTGTGTGTGTGTGTGTGGATGTGACAGACAGAGAGAGGGAGAGAGAGAGAGAGAGAGTGACTGAGTGTTAGAATGAGAGGTATCAACAGACACATGGGCACAATGCATGACACTCGAAGTGGCAATGATATATTTAATTTTGATATAAGGCAAAGAGGGAAATGAATCAGACATACAAAAAAGATTTGGTAGAGATTCTCTTTGTCAAGATGTGTGGAAACTAAATCAGTTCAGTTCCTGTTTTTGTTTATGGAGAAACACTTTTTTCAGAAATAAAATGAAAATTTAATCATAATACAGCATGGGAATCAATAAACAAAAATACATTACCACTCTGGATGTTTGCCCATCCATGGCTTCTCTTCGCTAAGCTTGATTTTGGCATTAAAATAAAGATTAGACAATATTTTTTAGACAATTTTTAGACCGAAATTTGAGAAAGTGAATATGAATTTACATTTTAATATGAACGAAGCATTAACTCAGTCACTCAAGTAAACATCATAACTCGGTAAAGCACATTCTCCAATTATAGGAAACCCACTTAAGATACCAGGATTACTCCTATATTAAATATGCCAAGATAGCATGTAGACATCTTAGTACATTCAATTTTGGTTCTTGCCGTCTGTGCAAACTTAGATTCGCACAGCATTATGGGCATATTTTGATCAATATGATGCCAACAAAAACATGATGCCAAACAGTAGTCTTATTTTTACAACTGGGATCGCCATACATTTCCTCTACATTCAAAGCAAGTGCAGTCAAATGGGGGGAGTTGGCAGCAGCTGCACCTTTACATAGTTTTTAACTTGCAAACTGTTCTACAAGCTGGAGAGGAATATTCTACTGCATTTATTCATAGATGGATAGACTTTGTCGCACTTTATCAAAGGTGCACGTAAACAGTTAAGACCTGAAACAGTGCATGGGCAATAGTCGGGTTTCTCCGTGCATGCAAACATGGCTACTGTTGAAGAGAAAGTGGATAAAAGAACAAAGGAGCTGGGGAGATAAGAGTAAGATAAGTATAATGTGAAGGGGGGCCTGAGAGAGACCTGCTGAGGCCCTGATAAGCATTTACCACCTGTTCCCTTGAGCCACAGATCTTGGCATTTGATAGCGACTCAATCAACATGGCATCGCTGGTATTTGGCAGCGTTATCCAGTGACAGATAATCGCTCCATTGTCCTGTATCCATGTCCTTCCACCACTCAGTGGCAAAGCTAGGCTGGAAACAGCCAACCAGCAGGGACCCTTAATGAAATACTTTATTCCAGTGTCCCCTCTGAAAATCCAGTCGGGCATCTCATTAGCTCTCTGGTTGTGTGGTATTCGGGAGCAGGTGGGCAGTCTTGTTGGGGACGCTGAGTGACGTCCCCTTTCATCTCAGGCCCAGACCTGCTCTTTCTTTTATGTGTCTCAGCCTCAGGTAGAAAGAGCTGCATAAAAAGATATGGGGACTGTATAATCTCTCGGCTCCAGTGACGACACATGTCATCTGGCTGTCCAAGCGCAAGATCATAGATATTTTAACAGCAATGAACCATAGAGACTGTGGGAAAAAAAGGGACGTACCAAATGCAAAGCAAAGCAAAGCAAAGCAAAGCAAAATATTACTTTCAGGTTGGGAAAATTTTAGATCCATTACATAAACTCAAGCAGTAATGTAAAACAATCTTTTTTGCCTTCAGAAATGGGAAATAAATCTGACAATATAATTACTTAAACATTATTCATTCTCAAAAAAAAAAAAAAGGCCAGAAACGTTGCAGTATAATGTTTTTGTTTTTGTGTTTTTAGATGCAAAGCCCCTCTACGAGCTGTAGTGAAACTCACTCAGTCATTCACACACTCGGGGGATCAAGCTTAGATATATGTGAGCTCCATTTGGACGAACCGGCTTCTTTCACAGAGGCGAAGGCGTAACAAATCATTCAGAAACAGTGTGTGTGGCAGCTGTAGTAGTCTACTGGCTATCATGTAAACTGTGTAACTGTAGCTGTGAAAACAAACAATAAATTTAACTTAGCTAAACATCATCTTCGTGCTTCTGCAAGTATTGTGATGGTAAGCAAGTGACAGTGATATATCATGTCAATCTCGTATTGATTTTTGAACGAATATAAGCCCTGCTAATAACATGATTGTTTATGGTGTCTGGGGCAATCCTGGGTCACACACACACACACACACACACACACACACACACACACACACACACACACACACACACACACACACACACATGCACACTGACTGACATGCCTTCCCACGGCCAAGCCCCACTGTTGGCACACTTGTTACAGTGTTTTGTCAGATTCACTTAAAGCCAGAGGACAGCTGTGGCCCAACAGCAGCTCAGCCACATTCACAGCACCCCGGGAACATGACCGACAAACCACCCCCCAACACACACACACACACACACACACACACACACACACACACACACACACACACACACACACACACGAAGAGCACATAAATAACATTAGGGTGCAGGATAAATGGATTTAGACCGCCACAGATCCGGTTACCCAACTATTTCAGCATCTATTTTTGCTCTGATTGATCTTAGTCAATCAGTGACAGGATATACACTAAATGTGCAAAATATTAGAGGCACTTTTTTCATAATGTACACTGCTGAGGTGAATCCAAGAACAAGCCATTTTCCATTATTGATTTCCCTCATTAAACCTCCACCAACCTCAGAGAGCAAGACACAGATACTGTAAAGAGAAGCAGGCAACTTAAATAAGGATTCTTTAAGCCTTGAGACAATTCTGCTCAAATTCAACCTGGGCCTCATTTTCCCATATTTTCCAACCGTAGTGATCATTGGAAAATATGGCAAAATGAGGACCAGGTTGAATTTGGGCAGAAGTGTCATTTAAGGGGCTGCAGCTCATTTTCAGGCGGACGTCTGTAATATATAAATTCAGTGTATATGCCAAAACCTCAGTGCCTTTTATATTTCTCAGATTTCGTTCAGTTTATCCTCATCAAAATATTCTGTACCAGTGTAACAGTTATACAAACACAACAGCAATTAATTAAGATGATTTAGCCAGTGCCATGTATATTCTGTGACCTTTTGTTTTGTGTTTTATTATGTTTTGTTTTGTATTTATGGGCACAATGTCTCTCGTGGTTTTCAGTTTCCAGGGTCAAATGTACAGTACATTTTTTTTTCATTTTTTCATCGATTCCCCACATAAAATCAAACACAAAAGAGACTGAGAATAGTTTCAGACAGAGATCAATGGAGAAGTGTAAGGATTTTAGCTTATTAGACCAAGATTATGTACCTTAGATAATGGGACACACTAAATTACACAAATAATTATTGCATACAGTGTTCAGTGTATGTTCATACATGCACATACTGCATGTATGTGCATGTCGCAATCTACACAACATAATCATATTTAATACTAACCAGAAAACACACTATTGTACAAACTAGTGATGAGTTAGCCAAAAGCCACTTCTCATGTGAAAAAGTAAAATGCAAAAAAAAACTTTCTTCAAAGTTCTTTAACATTTTCTAAAGGCGGGGCTCCATCCATGTTCATTAATACAGGCCAGTCTCCAGATGTTCTGTGGGAGAAGAGAGAAGTCTTATGAAACGTCTTAATTTAGATGGCACTGGAGGAGCTCCAGCTGCTTCCAGTCAGCTCCACAAGGTAAGCAGATGAACTCATCAGGCATTCGAGATCATCAGCCAAATCTGGTGCATGATGATCGGCTCCTCTGCAAGGTAACTTTTCTGTTTTGGTTTTAAACTTATGAACTTGTGCAACTTAGTGGGAAAAGTTTTATTACAACTTTAACAGCCAGACAACAAAGAAGAAAAAAAAAAGAAGTTAGGTTTAATTTTCTTCATCAGGTAAGTTAATTCTAATGAACATTAGATGAGTTGTAGTGAAAAACAATAAGATGCTCCAGATTAATGATGATGCAAGGATAATATATTGTATTCACAATCTTCTAAGCATCTATTAATAAGTGTTAATAGATAATAATGGGTAAAACAGGCAAGTAAGATGCTTTTTAACATTTAACAAGTGTTAATAAGCTATATATGTATTAATTACTTTTCTTCATTTGTTCATAAAATTATTAGTTTCGGATTTTTTGGCTGCTGGTAAAACTAAAGACGCAGTTTTCTCTGGCTCATGTAACTTCTGTAACTTTCTCATTATTTTTGACACTTAAGAGTTTAAATGATGAATTGATAATAATGGCAGTAAAATAAATGAGAATGAAAATAATCATTGGTTCAACATATGGCTCACATCTTGCTTGAATGTAAAACTGACTGATGCAAATGTCAGTCTACAGCCCTCATCACATTATCAGCTGAGCGAATTACTCAACACTATCCTGTCACATTTTACCTGGGGCTGAGCCTTATTTGATGGCATTTAGGGTTTACATTTCAATTATGATGACATTCCTATTTGGAGGTTTTGCGTGCAAATCGACGATCAGTCTGTTCTTTGTCTGTGTCAGCCAGTCAGGATGTTGAAGTGAGGCATATATTAACATGGACTGAAAACAAGTTTTTAGCAACACGCAGAGATGCTTCCAGTATTAACACTAACCTTTTGTACAAGGTTAGGTCTTAACAGGTAGTAATCTAAAGTCTGAACAGACACTTCTACCTGACCCCACTGGCCTTTCTCTTCAAACCTCTCTGTAATTACTTTGACCTGCAAAGATTGACTGGCTGTGCCCTTCACACTTCAAAGGCGAGCATCCCTCACAGATCTACTCAATCCTCAAGACTAGAAAAATACAGCTGTTAAGATATCATCTGAGGTAAACACCTCAAAAAAGGTCACATTCCTAAATTTCACTGCACTTTGCGTGTTCTTTCTAGTTCTTCTGTCAACACAACATTGTAGCAACATACCTTTAAAGGAACAGTTCGCCCAAATTACACACACAAAAAAACAAAACAAAACAAAACAAAACAATCCCTGCCAAGATAGTTTTCTGTGTGATATGGCATGGTTTCCAGTCTGCTGCGATCTGCCAGCACCCCAATACAATGGGGCCAGATAGATGTTCATTTGCGGAGTTCAAACTGTCAGAAATTTACATGTGAAAAACTCAACAGCAACAGCTCCTCCAAAAACAATGACAGAGATACCCAACATAATCCACAGTCCTCAGGGATTAAGGGTCTTCAGTTGGGAACTATTTCCTAACCGAAAATGCTGCTGTTCCCAAAGAACAGCGGCAAACTGCATCTATCCACCTTGAATACTGTACTGCTTGGGGGGCTGATCGTTACAGTGTGCTGGAGATAACAATATTTAAGTCATAATCTGGCCCACTATTATGAAATAGTGATTCAGTGTATCGTGAGTTCACGAGTTCAAGCTTTTAAATTTTCTCTAAACACAGCAGATAGGTCTTACCTTGGAGCCTGAATAATACTTTTTACTTTTCCTGTAGCCCATTTATGGTTTGTTCCACCTCCAAAAATGCTCACTTCCTGTTGCTGGATGCAGTAAGCTTCACCTGCCCTCCTCCTTTCTCTTGTGGATCTGGCTGGCAAACCCTCACACATTGTTAAGAGTTAGTTGGCTACGCAGTGCACTGACTGAATCACGTCCAAGATTTCTGTTCAACAAGGCTTTCTGAAGTGTCAGCTTTGATGTTATCTCAGCAGCATGTTAGATCATCAAGTTGATGAATAGGTATGAATGGCTTAATTTTTATGCGTGCCTACTGTTTGACTTGAGTGAACATTGCCTATTTGCCTGCTGATCCACTCTGATGAATTTAATTATTGACCTACACTAGCTGACCCACGGCTCAAAGAGTAGGCATAAATAGAGATGCTGAAACACAGATATATATTACGCAGCGGGTTATATTTTTTGTAATTCTTCATGCAAAGATGTTGATCTTGTTCAGACTTTTCACATTGCCTCTTGTTTTTCACAGCACAAGTGAGCTTGGTCACAACAAAGGTCAAATTATCCCAATAAACTATGTCCTAATGAATTACTACAGTTCAGTTGTTTTGCAGCCATCAATAATCTAACAGACCTAGACTCTAATGAGCACTCTGATGTGTGGATTTACAACGAGACGGAGTCGTAAAAAACATTGCTGTCTGCTCCGGCAACTGATGAGGAAGTAACCAACGTGCTCTTACCAGAGGTCACCCGGCAAAAAAAAGAAAAAATGCATCTTAATAAGGCGTTCAATCTAGTAGTGAGCCTGACAATTTTCTTCAAATACAAAAAAAAAAACTAAATCAGCTTCTCATACAAATTTCTTAAATTACGCTTTCTTAATATGCCTCATTCTGAATTGCACCTGAAATGTGGATCAAGAGGTGGCAAAACCTTTCACTAACTCTTCACCTCAACTTCAGTTATTTATAGAAAAAAAGTTTAGAGTTATGACTGAATCTGCGAGACACGGTAGTAGCTACAAAGGAAAAAAAAACAAACAAAAAAAAAAAACAGTCATTTTCTCCCTCAAAATTTTCCAGACTTCATCAGCTGGTTTGCTGGTGATTACCTGAACGAGCCTACACCTTGTCTACTCTCACTTGTGACAGGCCCATTAGAGCCAGGCTTAGCTTGAGCCCCTTTCAAAGAAGAAAGGATTAGAGGATAATTAAAATGAACAAGCTGATGTCATCTAAACTTGCTTGTGTAGCGGGAGGACATTAACTAACACTGGCCTATTAAATCCCTCTCACCAATATTCCTGGGTGCAATTAAAACCCACTTGCTCCACAAGGGAAGGAACACAGGATACTTTGTGGTGACTGGCTGGAGCCCCTCTGTACTGAAATACTCAACATCCTTTGAGGAAATAAATGTTTGCACAGCAGTAATTGGTTTAAACAGTTTTTATGGCTTCAGAGAGATGACTGTAATTCATCATCTACAGTTAAAGTAGGTGTCATTCTTTTAAAAACATGTAGTGACCTGCATGGAACTTGGGGGAGAAGGAAAGAATCATTGAAGTGTTTTCGACGCTTTTTTCTCCATGCGGGCGAGTGGGAGAAAGGGTGGGGTACTGTAAAATGAAGCTGATTAAAAGTAAGAGTGCTGGCAACGTAATGTGTATAGTTATACTAACTTATATGACTGTTAGAAATAATTTACACCTTGAAATGTGAAAGGCGCAGGGTGGTGTCCAGGCAGGGAATCAGGGCCCTGTAAATTTCATCCTGCTCTTTTCTTCACCAGTGTACGTTAACCACAATATCTAATCACAAGTATCCAGACAACTGAATAAGCATCAAGGCTGTACACTGTTTAGTGTCAAGTAAAAGGTCGATGACTGGAGAGGAGTTGAGCCAGCTCAAACCACAGGGGTGAAGGGAGGTGCATTCTGCTGCTGCTCAGCGATGTGTTTTCCTGTCTCGGCATGTGACAACTTTTCACCTTCGCTTTGGCTGATGCACAGCAGGGTCCAAAACAGAAAGACCTCACTTTATTCACAGTTCCCTCCCAGCTGATTATAGCAGCACCCCTGACCTCTCCTCCATCCTCCCTACAGTTCTGTCCACACAAGTTAGTCAGTCCATGAGTCATTTTTTTTTTTTTTTTTTAAAGTGAACTTATTGGACAAGGTAAGGCAGTAAGTGAGGACGAATCAAGCACTTCAGCTCAATGGCATAAGCACATTTTATATTTCAATGAAAATTGTGCCTGTGCACATAAACTGATGCAATTTGATATAGCTTTGGGCCTGAAAAGGATCTCTATGTAGGCCTACAAATCTCCATTTTGCATCAGGTTTACACAAGCTCATGCACTCTGCAGGGTGTGTGTGCCGGATTTCAAAAACAGCACATCAATGCAGAAATATAGAATTTTCAATGTAAATGCCATTATGCTATTTATATTCACACTAGGCATAGTAAGGGTCTTCAATCTGGCAGCGATATTCTAAAATAATCCTAATTGCATTATATGCATGGTTGAAAAGGCAGCTGGCTCCATGTGCTCCTGAAGAACTACACTGACTTTTGGAGTTTAGCCAGTTGGATGCCTTACTCACTATGTGGCAAGACACTACTCACCAAAATCAGTCAGTAAGTCAGTAAGTCAGTGAGTGACACACCTTTTTTTAGGCCTTCACCCTCAGTGGGTCCGGTAATGAACCAATTATCAAGGCTTAAAGTTGCTAAAATATTTCCTTTCTTTGAGGGTAATGCATTCCATCCAGGGCTGTTTAACATATTATGTACTAAAGTATTCTTATGTGCACCAGACACAGAGACATGGGTGATATTCCTGTTATCACATGTTGAGTAAGATGACCAATGGCCCGAAATTCCAAAAATATGACGTAGAAAAATCTAAAGGCCTTAAAAAAATGTTGAAACAGGAAGGGTGACAAAAAGGACAAAAACTCGGTACAGTGATTCTAGAGAAAAAGAGAAAATTAGGCCTCCGAAATGAAATGATGAATGTATACGAGGGCTGATGAAAAACACCACACATAACTCAAATCAGAACCAAGAAAGGAACAGTTTGAACAGGCCATTACTCTTTTTTGGAGTAAATTGTTTTACAGGCGTAATTCAATACTTCTAGTAAATCCCTGTATCTCAATTACCCTTCCCCTCTAAATCTTTACTGATAGGGATGCCTTTATTTCCCTGCTTCCCCCAAGGAATTAGAAACAGATGTAGGGAAATACTACTGCTGGCAAAACAACACAACCTGATTAGGAAATAGGGATGAATGACAACATAGGGCCCCCCAAAACCTATAAATGGATACTTTGCATTCAGAGTCACTGATGAATGAAATAAAAGGTGGAGGACAGGCAACATTGTGTGATCTGGAGCAGAGGTCCAATCGATGTGCGCCAGCAGAGGCTCAATGGAGCTTTTTAGAGAAGTGAACTCTGAGAAACTGCCAGGTCACGATGACGGGACTGGTAGAAAAACAGCCCCGATGGTGAAGACCTGACCCAGCATTTAGATGAGTCTGCCTTCTACATCCTACTTTCATTGAGGAATAACCATGAACTCCGCACCATGTGACTTGAAAGATGAGCCAAAACAGCACTTGAGAGAAGCCTTCTCTGTTTTACATTCACAGAAAGCACGGCCACATTCTTGCCGGGTTTAGCCTATCATAGTTCCGCGTCCGGGATATCAACCTTTTAAGCATTAACCTCTGGCTGCAGTACTTGGTGTTAGATGTGGAACAGAGCTTGGCTGCTTTTAGTGTAAGCTGGTAGCAGCTGAATGCACCGTGACAGGCCTCGGTCCCTGTTCTCCCACCTCTCTGCTTCTGCAGACGGCCTCCACTGGAGACCTGTCAAGCCCAAGGGTCTGGTTAATGCACTCGCACCCACTGAGGCACACATACACACACACACACACACACAAAGACCTTTTCACTTCTCTCCAAGGAGGCTAAATGATTCACCGTCATCGTCGACCTAAACAAATCACCAAGTTTCCCTTACCACCCTTGGCAATGTTTACATAGCCGTGTATGTAAGGGATTCTACTAAATAATGCATATTTCAATTATGGATAAATTAATGCCATTCCTAGAGCAAAGTCTGAGACTGGAGTGTGTGATATTACTGCAGACCTCCTGCTTGTCTGAGTCATTTTCCCCAGAAGTGTGTACGTGTGTTTGTGTATGTCAATACGTGTTCCTCACAAACTCCAGGGTTTTGGTGCAGATCACTTTCTCAAACTCCATCAGTACGTGAAATGTGAAATGAAAAGCCAGGTCACAAGTGCAAGACCCTCCTCATTCTCAGTCGGTAAGCCTCCCCTTCCCATCACTTGAGTTAGTCTACCATGCAGAGATATGATTGATGTAACGTGAAGGGTAACTGGATGCTCCCTGTCTCCCCAGATGAGTCTCCATAACCAAGCTCAGCTGAATTTTGTTTAACTCCAAACTGGGAGCACAGGACATGCTATCTATAACAATCATCTCTCCATTCTTATCAGTCAGGCATGCTCTGAAGGCAAAACAACTACAGACTAAACCCAAGGCACGCTATTATATTTATGAATGCTCAGCATGCGATGTTCACGTTCCCACACTGGTTCAAGCTGCACAGTATAAGGTATAGTTTTTCACGCCCTCCATGCGTCTGGCTTGGATCAACAGCAGTATACGTTTTATCACAGCAAAATCAGTTCCATTTGACAAATAAGATCAAACTGTTATAAACTGGAGAGCTTGCAAGAGGAGCAACCCAATTTCTCCAAACCTGAACCGGAGCTGAAAGTTTGGCAGCAGCAGGTCCCGCTGCCTCTGATGTCATTTCATCATGTGCTTTAAGCTCCAGAGGCTCATGGCTAACACCGACTATATTTGATGTAGACCTCATTTTATTGCTTGTGATGTCTTTATGATTGACTGTTCAGAATTATGTCAGTGTGTGTGGCCTCCAGAGAGGCAAAGACCAAGTCCTGTCTCTCAGAGCCTTACAGTGAGACTCAAATGGAACAAAGGCAAGTGGACGGCTGATTGATTTGTCAAGGCCTGGGTAAAATTAAATGATTATTCAAACTTTTGCCATGTGTGTATGTCAGCCCCATTAATTGAGACAACAGCACTGAATGGTAGAGATAAACTAGCCTTTATATAAGCATCAGCACCTAATACTGTTGCAATTTATTTTAGAGCTCACTGTTATTTGTATTCAATATAATGGAATTCAGTAAGAATGAATAAAAACACAGGCATACAATAAGAGCCACTGTATTTTGCTTAAGAAGTAGAGTCAGGCTTGAGCAATTTGCTAAAAGAAGTTAATCTTAGTTCCTACTTGACATTCATGGAAAAAAAAAAAAAAAAAAAAAACTCACATCAATATATATAATGACTGCGAGTTTATTTATTGACTGTTTCCATGCAAAATAATAATCAATACATGACATGCATGAATGGATGTGTGACTATTTACTGCATTTACTGCAGCATCTGAACCAAGTTATTAGACATTTTGATGGATGGCTATAGATTTAAACAGGGACTGAAAAACTGATGGTGATCTTGGGATAGTTTGTCTGCAAAAAAGAAAAAAAAAGTTTATTGTGTTTCAACATGTGGTTTGGTTTATGCATGCATTATCAACATCAAAGTAATAAAAAAATCCAATGCATGCAACTCTGCATTCCGGTGCTATGCATCTGTTATGCAAATGCACTGCCAGGCCAGTGCACTGATGCAACAGCTTTGGTTTTTCACTCAAAATCAAACTACTTTGCATCAGATAGAAAAGCTTATGACAGATTAATTGTGTACAAGATGTAAACTTGCCTGGATTTTTTTCCCCCCCAAGCCTCAGTTTAGAAATGTTAATTATTAACAGTGAGGGAATGCACTCTGCGTGTCAGGACTTCTAACACTTTCTCAGCCCACACTGAATTAATTATCCTGACCGCTATTAAAACCAGTTGGAGCGTTTTCTGATTTGGAGACCAGAAACAACCTCATGATCTATTTTGGGTCCATACATACCATGGATACCTGCTTCCAATACGTCCAACAAGTCCAGCTGAGGTGAGTTTTATTCATGGAGACACTGACAACACCTTGCTAAGACAGGCAGTGTCTATCTAGTTTAGGTTCAGTGTTTAGTGCTCATCAACATCACAAGTTGTTTTATAGTCTTACAGAAGTGATGTCACCTTTTGAGGAGCGGTCAGAAAATCAACACACATTTCCTGAAAATTGTTTGCCCTTCCACACCTGTTCACCTGTCCTAAATAAAAGGGCACACACACACACACACACACACACACACCTACACCTGACGTCACCCTATCAGGCATGAAATCATTATTCTCACAACAACCACAACAAAGAAAACAACAAAACCTCAGTGCAGGACATTCCAACTCATCATCATCATCATCATCATAATTCACAACTGAAAGCATGATGTCGCAACATAATTAAACACCAATAAGGAAAATCTGCAAAATGGCTCAAAGACTCCTTTTGCATCCAGCAGATGATATGAGGAAGGGGCAGTGCCACTGAGCACGAACAGTGAGACGCAAGAAAATCTCATCCTTTGGTTCTTTGCTTGGACTGTTCAGACAAGAGGCCAAGAGGGATCATCAGTGTGCACGTTACACGCCATCTGCACACCGACCACCAGACAAACCATGTCGCGGTTCCTAGCTTTGGTTACATCAGCAGGGAATCTGAATTATTGGCACTTTCTGTTGTCGTTGAGTCATCATCGCTCACTCTAGACTAAGAGCCGGCTTTACCAAAAATAGACTCTGTCCTGGATGCTCAGCTTGCCAAATGTTCATGTTTGTTGAATGTCTAGACGCTGGTCAAAACAAAGAAGCCATCCTTTTTGTCTTAGGACTGTGGTACATCAACACACACCATAGTTCTAGTCTATGTGAGTGAATGGCCTAAGAAAACAGGGTCTCCCCCTGTGACTGTAGAGTGTTTACACCCATCATGCCCTGTTAATTACCTGCATGTCCCCAGGAGACATATCCCCAGTGATAACTCACATTAGACAACCATATTTGACAAATGGATCTTATCTTCATCAGCTCGCTAATTTCATGCCTGTGGCTCTTTAAGTATCACCCTACCTACCCCCTCCCAGGCAAGACTTAATCTCTGGACTTCAAAACAAAAGACGAGAGTATGTAAAACAATGCTCGACATAAAGAGGGGAGGCTTCCCCTACCTGGGGGTCGAGCTATCTCCCCTCAAGTCCTCTGCACGGAATACCAAGTGGCTGCTGGGAAAACCTTTGTTGTGCAGTGATGGGAAATAGGGGTATTTGACTTAGATCTGCTTGATTGCTTGTGGGCTGTGTCTACACATCATTTGCCAGGGCTCTCAATAGCTTTCTGCTGTGGAATTCACTGCGCAGCAATGTTTGCAATACAAGCGTGAACTATTGCTTAATTCAATAACCGCATAATCATATAACAAGATTAATAACTGGATGTTTCATGGTGGTGGTGTGTATTTTTTTTGGTCCTGTATTTCATGTGTTAGTCTGATTAATATCTAAATGATTGGAATGCACATTTATTTTGCAGACATTGTGCACAGACACATTATTTATGTCCTCAAAGTGTCCTGTTTTCAATGTATTGACTCACTGATATGGTTTGCCAGAGTATTCTGCTCTGAGTTGCTGACACCAGGCTATCAGATCCTGATGCAGGCAGACAGCTTAAGCAGCGTCTGGTGAACGGACAAGGCTTTATCGTCGCTAAGAGAATGTCGCGGTCCTCAAAGAGATGTCATCTCATGTGCCTTTTGTTTGGGCGGTTTTACTGTTTTATCATCCAGCCATACAGTCTGTCGGACCAAACAGCTCATGCACAGGGTTTAGGTCTCTTGTAACCTCCCTCAGTTATCTTACAGGCTGTTGCCTTAGATATGTAAGTGTATTACAGTATGACTTTCACTTGGGTCACATGACCAGAAGTGGGTTGCCACATAGTTTGTCATCTTAACAACTGGCGTTTTTAAATTTCCATAGCATCTGCTTTTCATTGCACAACTATTTGTGCTTGATTTTTCACAGACAGTATCGGGTCTCCATCCAAAATCTGTAAATGGCTTGTCGCTTAAAGGACTATCAGGTGAAAATAGAATCCGTATGGGACGCAAGATTGACAATGTGTGCTTGGTAACAAAAACTGCTGATGAAGTGTTGCCCCTCAGCAGGGAAAGCACAAAGATGACACCCCTGGAAATTTGTTTTGGATATTAAGAGGACATTTGATGGCTGAACCTTATTGGGTATGTTGTGAAGCCAACACACACACACACAAACGTGCACACACATAAGTTTGGATCTTCAGCTCTTGATTTTGTGAATTTGTAAATGTCACCAAATTATCCAAAAACTGACAACAGTGATTGCAAAACAGATCTGTCAAGTAATTAATAATTAGTCTTTGGTGACTCTTTCATGTAAGGTTTTTCTATTTATTTATTTATTTATTTTATTTTGCACTGCCACATACATTTCTACAATTTCATCTCCAATTTGATAGAGGTGCCAAAATCTCTGAAACATGGATTTTTTTAATTTTTTATTTAATTATTTTATTTAATTATTTAATTAATTTATTTATTTATTTATTTATTATTATTTTATTTATTTATTTATTTATTTATTTATTTTGGTGCAACAGTAGAACTTGTAAAAATATTAAAGTTAATTTTTGAAGAGAAACTACAGGTACATGCTTTGAGTTCCTGGCACACTTTGAGAGATGCATCTACAAATGTCAGTGTTAACTATTGCCATTCCTGTTATTATTAATTAAGTTATTGTTTACATAATCTCAAGGCCAGATAGTGGGTGGCACGTCATTTCTTGGCCGCAGCAACATAATGAAGTATGTGTTTTTCACCCGCAATACCGTGTAATACATCACACACTATCTAGGCCTGATAGTCCTAAAATAACAGGTCACTCAAGTTACGTTTGGGTCATTGCATTTCATTTTAAAAGTCCATTTAGGGGATCCCCTCACAGCCACATCATTGGTGCGCAGACTTACAACTTTCAGGGGTGATAACACCGGCCTGATAAATCCGCTGGTGATTGAAACCAGTGAACCCTACACCTCTGGTTGTTGTCTGGAAACAGAGAGCTGGGGAACTTGTTTGGGTGACCTTTCCCATCATTAATCAGCGTGGCCAGGCACGACTCTGCGTGTGCCTGCCATGCCGCACCCAACAACACCATGCTAGTGTTATGCCTACAAAAACTACACTGATAATTTTAAATCAGTGTTAGCTTGCTAATGAGATAAGAGTGAGCCAAAGGCCATTCCCAGCCGGGTTCTCTCTAATGGCTGGTTAACACAGCTTGTGTTTGCCAATTTACAGGCTATCATGTGTAAAACAAGGAGCTATCACCCCTCGGTTTACATATTTCTCTCCATGTTTTAAACTCAGATACTTGGTCACAGGGAATATAGACAGCATATCACACAGGACAGTGGAACATCTGCAATCCTTTTTTTTTTTTTTTTTTTTTTTTGCAGTCATTATATTATGCAAGCCTCCCCCTAATTTGGCTTCATTTAGCACGACCTCTTGTTATGTGAACAGTTTTGAAACAGAACTGAGATCAACCTGCTACGTCCTAACTGGGGCGTACAGAGAGCAGGTGGAAGCTACGCCAGATTTTCCTCATCACGTTGTGTTTGGTCAGCTTGAGCGTTACTCTGGAAAGCGCTGATTCTGTGGTCAAATGCGAAGTATCCGGTTGCATCTGATGAAATTGGTCCAGAACACACACAGAACGGCAAGGTTCACCGGCGGCTCCCCTTTCTTTGGAGTATTTTCGAACCGCCATACTTGGAAAGTCACCGATGACCCCCTTACAACTTCGTGCAGCGCCTTGCATCTGCCCTTGGGCCATCATTGACAGAGTACCCGCCGTCCTGTGTAACACGAGAGGTGGCGACTTGGCTGCAGGGGAAGAGCTTGAGTGGCAGGCTATAAGAGGCTTCCACGTCACAGGGGGACAACATGCAGGGAAGGACAGACAGAGAGGGTTGAGACGCCATGAAGATCAGGGCGGCCCTGTCTGAAGGAGGAGCGGCTCGCTGCCTGCAAGGAGATCGGGTTTCCCTACAACTTGTTGCCTGGTGCTAAATAAACGCTGGCATGTTGTGTGCAGACACCCTAAACCCTGGTTGAAAGGGTTGCTCACCCAGAGTTGTTCACAGCACCCTCGTTTTGACCCTCCCTCTGCCCTCTTAGTCCCCTCTTCCCTTTTTTTCCTTTGACCCGTCATCATCCTTTCAACCATTACCCCTCCTGTCACATCTGACCAGCCAACAAGTACTTCACCGTACCCTCTGGTGGGGCACACACACATATAGCGCCTTGTTAGAGCACTAAGGGAACACAAAAGGCAGTGAGTATCATAGTCATCACATTAAAGCTTCATACTGTATGCCAGGCATTACAGCCAAATATTCTTTTGCAGAATATACCACAGACTTTCTGTCTGCTGTGTGTGAGCAAACTATTGACCCTGCTCCCTTCAGTCTTGCTGTGTTGGGAAGCTCAAGACCAATCCCAGACAGCACACAGAGGACGCCTCTGATTCTCCTGATTCAGAAGCCCAAGGATACACCCCAGTATTTTCCTCTGCCTTACCAAACCCATTTCAACAGAGAAAAGGTCTGCCCAGTACCCCAGACCTCACTAACTGGCTTCCGCAGCACAAAGGGAATTTATCATTAAAGAAGCACAATCAATATCTCTCACCCCCTGCATGGTAAACCAAATCAAGGCCCCAGTAGTGCAGCATGGTGCTGGGCTCCGAGACGGGGATGTGGGGTACCAGAGGAACTAATTAGAGACTGAACGTCAGCTATCTTGTTAGCCCACTTCCAGCTGTGGGAATGGTGCTAATGAGACGTACTGTACCGACAAAGATAGGCTGTTATTGCAACACGGAAGATCACTACACTTCCTAATCTTGTATGCTTGTATAATCATTCATGTAATGCATAATTAATGCATATATTCCCTTTTGGAGTTTCATATTGACAAGTAAAGCAATTCCACCGGCTACACTGATGCAACATGCAATATCATGTCTGACACCATGTAGGCACTTCAGAAATGCTCAAAACATTCCACAGGCATGTAGAAGCTCTTCTCAGGCCACAGCATTCATGTTGGTCTGAGTCTGTGCACAACTGAGGGCAAAACATTGCACATACAACAAAATACCAATCTCTGTTTTTTGAGTGTTAATATGCAGATATAAGATAGACTGATTTTTCCGGTTGGGACCACAAGAACAGTACGTACAACAGAGTTAGTGACTTACAGAGAATCAGACACCAGACAAATCAGCAATTTGCTGCAAAACTTTCACAAGTTAAACAACCTGCTTTTAAGTGACTCCTTGAGAGATACTCTTTTGTGATCCTCTTTTGTTGATAAATCAAGTAATTACCAATTAGCTGTGGTAATGGCTCACATTCAGGAAGACTGTTGTGTCTTTTATCTTCATTAGAAAGACAGGGCGGTGAGCTCTGAGGCACATTTTGGCCCCCTTCTCCTGGGACACATCACTTGGCAGCGGGTCAGGCATAATGTCAGGCTGAGATATATTCTTTTTTTTTTTTTTTTCCTTTCCCTGTCCTTACTCTTGCATGCCCTCCTGGGAGAGTTTAATTTGAAGTTTTTTTTTTTTCTAAAACTTCCTCAAGGTTTGCCTCCCATCCTCCATCCCTTCTAAATTGTCGTAAAAAATCACTGTTGCCTGGTCGAGTCATTCTGTATCAGCTCTGATGTTGATATGATTAACAGTACATCAATATATCTTGAAAACTCAAAGCTCAGCAGGGAACTCTGTAATGTTAAAGCATTGCAGGGGGCACTATGAAAGTTTTTTTTTTTTTTTTTTCCTCAATCTGAAGCTTATTACACTGCTCTGAAGTGCCTCAGGCTATGGGCTTCATTTCAGAGTGTGTTGCTGCCTGTTCTAAAACCAGAGATAGCGGCCACCTCCTGTCAACTTTTGGACTCAAACTTCCTCCAAGTCTTCTCCTAAAGTTGGAATCCGCGGTATTTCTCTTGTGACTTCATACCACGACCTCTGATACCGAAAGCACGCGCTATCTCACCAGCCAATAGTTGCCACTCCAGATTCCCTTTGACTGCACACCTCCCCCTGTTTCATAAGCTTCCCATCCGGGGTAAATATTTACAAATGTGGACTCAATAACATCTGCTGCGGTTTGAGCTCAACAGCATGGTGGACCAGGGGAGACGAAGAGCATGATGAACTCATGGGAACGTACGGGGTCTCAGGTTCCGCTCCCTCGTGGGGAGACTCCGAGGGCCACAAACAACCGGTCCCAGATGTACGCTATGATGCAATGCAGATGAATTAAAAGCTTGCAGGATATCTCTGATTGTTGAGTGTAAGGAATAGATAAGTGGCAGTTGGCAGGATTATCAGAGTGTAATACAGACCAACAGATGGGACTCATATGGAACATCTGTGGAAACAAAGGCATGATCACTTATAGACTCACACTACCCAAGCATGTGTGTGGCAATGCAACAAAAACATTGAGCTTATAAAAATTTTCTCTTCTACAAATTGAATACGGATATTCTAAGATGACACTGAACATTTTTCCCTAACACATAAATTGCTTTAGATTGCTGATTTATTATATTAATTTTTAATAGAATATATACACCTCAAGAGAGGAACTAAGATGTGTTCTTTTTTTTCTTATTTACAACACAAGTAAAATATTTCACAATATAAAGATATTTTCTTATTGAAAATGGAACTCCAAGATATGTGCAATGTGTATATGATTTAGCATCTGTTGAAATGATCTATTTTTATGTTTATGCATGCTTCAAATTTTAAATTTGCAGGAAATCCTGTTTTCTAATACCAATACAACGCAGGTGCATACTTCATCATACTGCAGTTTGAGTTTTAAACGGCAGCAAAGAGACCAGAGCAGGTGCTAAAAAATCCATATCCTGAACAAATGTCTCCTAGAATCAGCGTGTCTTCAACAAGTGACACAACGTCTTTTAGCATTTTGTATCAGTGGAAACACGCTTACACTCACACAGACACAGACCCCCAACAGGTGTTATTGCATGAATGGAAAGCCCACACCCGGCTAAACCTTAACACTAAAGGCTTTTTCATACTCTACCCTGGGAACCTAACTGTATCTCTAGACTTATACAGGCGCAGGCAAACAGAGTCAAATGTTACGCTTTAATGCGGTGAACATATGGGGCTGCAGGAGGAAGAGACAGACAGACACCTGCCAGGACATAAGCCACGTTGTGCTCTCACTACCCGCACCAATAAAACTGAGAACAGTGGGACGTCAACAAGATGCCTTCTTGTTTCAGCATGTTAAATGATCAGTGTCAGTGATACTGCAAACTGGCAGGTCAAGTAAAGATGGTTGAGGTTATGCATTTTTACATGTACACTCCAGATTATTTGGATTGATTGATTGAAACATCCATATTGATCACTTTTATTGTTATGTTGCATTCACATTAGCTATTTGCAGTTGATGTCAAATCAGAAGTTCTTTATTTTTAATCACTGAACTCAACAAAGGCTGGCATGAAGTGCCAATGTGTCTCCCACCAAACCTGCAGATGGAACCTCACATCAGATGCTGAATTTTTCACATATGTTATCCATGCCAGTGAAGACAAACTGGATACTAAAAATACCTCATTCCCTATGCCAACTCGCTCCTTTGGCTTTCTGTTAATTTACAGTATAAATCATATTTAATAATTTCTGCAAGACATAACCAATTAGACATTTTGAAACTGAAATAAAATACTGAAATATTGTAATAATCAGTCAAACAAAACTGAAAACCAGGTTTTATTTAATTTGCATTATATTCAAAATCAGCTACCAAAAGATGAAGATCCTTGGCTACAAACATTTTGCAGTTTTATTTCACTGGCCATGGTCATTATAATACCATCTGGTAAGGCTTGTTTTGGGGCCACAATTTAAAAGCAGCATTAAGGTTTTGTCCTTTATCTTGTTAACCGATCATGCAGCAGAATCTCTGATGCTGCAGTCCACCAGCATGTAAAAATGATCTGAGCCCACACAGGTAAGGAGTCATAGTCCATGAGGAGGAACAGGTCATACTCTGAACTCTTTCAGTAAAAGAACCACGACACTCACTGTGAATCACTGGTGAGCCGGCATGCAAGGCACGACGAAGGAAAGGTTCATCAGATAGCAGAGAATGACTTTTGAGGGAGGACATGGGAGGCATAAAGTGGAAAAACATCCCAGATGTTGGTGTTTGCTTTGCTTTCCTCATTTGTCTCTTTCTGTCTCTCTTTGTCTCCCCCACTGCCACCAGTGACCAATGCTTTAAAAATATACAGTTGAGCAGGTAACATAATATTGCAACAATGTTAGTAATCAGTCATGCACCCACGAAGACCCATGAACAGAGCACAAGCTCATGTTAACAGTGCAAGAAGACATTGCATGAATATACCAAAGAGTACGATATAGAAGACTGACTAGTCAAAGTGTTTGCATCTTCATTCCACAGATTAAACAGATTAACAGATTAAATCCTTTGATTATGATGCTAGCTGGCTCTTATCTAATGTTGGTCACAGCTGATTGATTTAGCAAGAGAGGGATGAGTTTGTGGTGGACTTGAGGTGGTAATCAACAGAGACTCAAAGATGCATATTTGTCAATCCCACTGATGCACTGCTCATACCAGGCAACCACATACATCCTGGCTGAATACATCACATGCGGGAGAGAGATGAGCAATGCAAGAGTAGGCTTCCGGGAAGTTCAACAAGCACCTAAATGACCAACCTCACTTGGGTTACAAATAACAGGAAAAGATGGAGAATTTGAGTGCGTAAGTGTGTGTGTGAGCATACATGCATGTGAGTATGGAGTGTATGAAGGTCTGTGGGCCTCCCACCTCCTCCTCCCCTGGACAATGCACCATAAAAGCCTCCACATAACCTGATGGTGGGGCTCCTTTCCCACGGTGGGGCGAGTTGGGGCCCCTGGCACCGAAGGCTTATAAAAAAAAAAAACCCAGCCCAGGTTGGACCCCTCCAACAGCGTGACAGACAGGGCACCACACTGCTCTGACCCTCCACCCCCAAAACACACACCCCCAGCATAAATAATGCCTGTGTAAGTGAGCTGCGTAACCTCCACAGCTGCTCCAGCCATGTTTTTTATGAGTTGCGGTATGACACTGTGCCCCGGTTGAGCCGTAATGAGCCCTCCTCCCACTCCTTGCTTAATGGATCAGGTAAGAGTAGGATACTTTGTCTTTATAGGGTGGGCTGCATAGCGTTAAGTTACGCTGCCGTTAAACTGATAGACGACATTAAAGGTGTGGATCATAGCTGGTGCCACACTGGACCACAACCACAGTTAGCAACTTTAATTTCAAAAGGAGCAGCGGCGGTAATTCCAATGTGAAAGGTAGAATGCAATACGGCTATACTGCAGGTATTAGTGAGAATTTTATAGGAAGGAAGTCTATCCTGAAGCAAAGTTCATATCTGTCTCTTCTATGCTAATGGACAGTTCAGCTAAAGGTTGTCAAAGTCATCTGCTGCCTCCCAGAGTCAGAGACCAAATCACATCAGGAATCTAATCTGTCTTCTTCAAAGGTTGCTCCATTAACAACGAGTGGGAGGCTGACCTTATGCCAGCATAAAATTTGCTTCAGCTCTTAGAACCAAATGAGGCTGATTTCTCAGAGATAGTTCTTATAGTCTAAATATATATTGCACAGCACTGATCTCCCATTCAGTGTCACTTCCCTGATCATATCATAGAGGGAAATTAGTCATGTTTACATCCAGACTGATATATATTTTATAATCCAAAATGGAAAAGAATGGCAATAACAACCAGGTTCAGTGTCATTTTCTGAAAAGAGTTTTAGTTATCTTGTGCCTGCTGCACTGATTGTGTTTTTATTTTAAGCGTGGTATGAATGTTTAAAGTATATATAAAAAAATATCTAATAATCAGTCTTTTGATCATCTATACTGTGTATACATTTTGGGTGATGAATTCATCCTTATGAAGTTTACACCACATTCTTCCACATCACATAAAATATATCGTATGCTGTACAATTTCACAACATTGAGTGAACACTGTGTTCAAATGTATGAACTGTCTGACAGCTAAGTAATCTATAAAAGTCATTGTTAGCATACACTGAGGGGGAACGAATATGCCTTTTGTGAGGGAGGAAGTGGAAATGTTTGAACAGACTTGTTAGCCAACATTCACCCAGAATCTCCAAGGTGGAGTCTACACTCTCCCTCGTTTCCATTAAAGTCACACAAGCAGAGTTAATGCCCTCCAACTTGTGGTGTTGCGTTACAGTGAACCCCATGAAACCAGGCTGGCTGTGCATTAACCAATGTCATATGTTTACTGAGCAATAGGCTCTGCCCTGAGACGTCTTAAAACCCATTCATGAGTTTAAGCCAGCAGGAGACCTTTTAATACTGACTTCATGAAGGCACAGAGAGATAGGGCAGTGTGAGCTGGAGAATTCATTGCGGGCTACATCTTTACCCATCTGAGGTACACGCAAACGGTAAAAAGCAGCCTATTCTGGGAAAGTCTATGTTATACTTTTTTTTCAGTGAGTAAGCATCTCTAAACTGTCTGTTCATTAGTTTTATGAGGGTCAAGTGGCCATGGCTGGGCAGAGGAGGCACAGGAGGAAGTGACTAATGACTCCATGTTTACTCTGGGCACTACATGGCTTTGCAGGGGGTAAAAGACCATGGGTTCAACTCTTACTCTGCTTTGCCTTGCACAATTTACTATAGTATGGCACAGACTGGGAACCATGAGCAAGTATATTTACTTAACCTGACGCACTATGTTACTCATACACCATGTTGACAAGTGCTACTTCATCACAACCGAGATCCAAGATGGTGATCCAAAGGTTTCTGTTCAGCATCTCGCTTCTAAACAATTGTTATGTGATATTATGTGCGCATATACCATGAACAGAAAGTATGCACCGATGCTGGTTTGAAAAAGTTGTTGGGTCTGTTCTGTATCACAGAGGTGTTATTGTGTCATGTGTCAAGCGGAGAGAGGAAATGTTCATAATGATAGACAGCAGGCTAGTCCTTTCCATATCCTCCATCTGAAATTAATACAGCAGCCCAAAAGTAGGTGTTTTTTTTTGTATTTTCAGGTGTGTATTTGAAACATGCAGAGGGGGTGGGCCCTGTGAGTGACATACAAGTTGTAGGTTGGTTCTCTTTGGTCATTCTAAGTGGTAATGTAAAGGGATAGGGGTCAGCTGGGACTTGGTACCTTTGCCTCTTTCATTTCCTCTGGGGTGCAGCCCTGTTCCCCTTCTGCCTCCTCTTTTCAGACCAGATGAGACCTGATGGGACCCAGAAAGAGGTCAAGCCACAGCTCATACACAGAAACCTGCGAACAAATCTAATTCATACCAAGCTCCCCTCATCCATAATAGGACCAGTGCACTCTGCCCCCAGTTTTTCCTCTAGTGGGTCTGCATGGGTTTGAGACACACCATTGAGCAAGGAAGAGATCGCACCAAGGAAGTAATACAGTACATTATGCTTGGTGAGATGCTGTTACTTTTTCCATGCTTGGTCTGCAAGAACACAAAGTGCGTAGTAGGGCGTGATAATTATGCCAGGAAGTGTTCTGGATCACTTCTGAAGCAGGATGGCTTAGAGATCTCTTGCAACGTAAATGTTCACCATCACAAAGCAAATCCAGCACAAGGGGTCTTTACGCTGCCCTCCCTCACTGGACCTCACACTTTGTTTCTGTAAGGCTCAAGGATTTCCTTCCTCTGTCTACTAGAGCAGTATCAGTTCCAGGTCAACCAACCGGAATGTCCTGCCACGGGACTAAAACGCGTCCATTCGACTGTCATTTCCTGTAATGAGATATTTGTTGTGATTTTTATCATTGTCAGCAACTGCTAGTTTGCCCTCCGTCAGATAATGACCTTCTTTCCGTCGCGGTCTCCTGTGAGGTGAAAGGAGGAAGACAGATGGGGGAAAAAAGACAGAGAGTGTAGATGAATATAGTTGTTTGTTCTGTGTAGCCTGGGTCATACAGTGCATGTCTTTGTCTACCTGAGGGATTGTGGAGAGGTCAGAGCACTGATAGACACACAGGTGGGGCTGCTGATGATGAGAGAAGTGCTGCCAAGTCTGAACTGCCAGATAACACTTGACCTCTGGGAGGCCGGAGAGACAGCAGGAGGAGGAAGACAGCCTCACGGTGATCCATTATGAAGATAGATGTATGGACTGTATGTTGGAGAAGTACATTCATCTAGATTTGATATTGATGATGAGGATAAAGGCACTTACAGATGAAGGGCGACATTAACAACATTAATGCACCGTTGAATGATTTTAAATGGTAAAATATTTCGAAATGAGGTATTAAAAAGGACTAAAAAATAATATTGTTTGCATGCATGTGTTTGTGCATGTGTGTGCATCTTCATATGTACATGCATGCACAAACAAATGCATTCATGTGTGCAGTATTGGAAAAAATGCTAAAAAAAAAAAATACTAAGGGAGAAGTAAAATAACTTGTAAGCATCTGATTAAGTAAAAGTTGTTAATTTCATGGAAAATCAATGCTTGTGTTGCAGTAACTCTACATTATTGTGACATATGACTCATTTGTTTCATAGTAGTATGAGAAAAATATATGTACCATAATAGCACAATAAAAATGTTTTTCTTTGACAACTGTAACATCAATTGCAGTTTATTAATATAATAACCAGAAGCTCTCTTAAAGACAACCCCCCCAAACATAAAAAGTGAGCCCCCCAGGAGAATCTTTGCAATTCAAAGTCTTCAGCACCTACAGCCATCACATCAAAGCATTTGAGGGTTTTCACATAGGATTCCCGATGAGCATCATACCAGCGCCTCATGCTGAAATATTTGCCAAGACCAACTGCAGTACAACCATGATTACCCAACGCCAACTGTGCCAGATCAGGCATGAAGTCAAGCTAGTCCAGGACCAAATGCCCTGCGACTTTTGTCTGGCCAACTACACCACGACTGGTGGGCAGCATGATGAGAGAGGAGGTGCTGCAAGAGCCAGCTCAAAACAACACTGAGATGGTGCAGTATTTCAAACACCTAGAGGATGCTGTTGCTGACTACAACACATGGAGCTCTGCCAGAACAGTGTGCAGAGGCTTGAGTGGGAGATGCCTCTTTCAGGAGACACACATCCATGACTGCCCCTGCCAATACTGCCAATATTTACCCAATGCTGTATGTAATAACATTTGTGGTTTTCCAGATTGAACTCTGCACATCATTAACAGGCGTGGAAGTCATCAGTGGATTTGATATGAAACCATGAGCATGTAGGCCATTGTAGCAGCCGATTGAGTTTTAGCCTGGTGGCAGCGCAGTTTATTTTCATTCAGCTCCTCTCCTGGAACAAGCAGAGCAGAAACTGGTTTGGTTGACTGATCAGGAAGAGCAGCCTTGTCACTTCTCTTGCTGGAGTCCATCCATCCATCACCTGTTCAGACCAAGGACAGACAGATTATGTCTTATTTTGGGACTTTTTTCCGATGCCGCTCTCTTTCTGTGCTTGTGAGATACAGTGGAATGTCTGAATACTATTGATTATTTTGGACTCAGAGATGTTGAAACCATTCTTTGAAGGAAAACATCTTAAGATCTGGCAAGAGGCCTTACATCGTACTCGGCAAGTCAGGATCTGCTTCCATGCCGGCTCAACCCTCTATATCTGGGGGAAAAAAAATAACCACAACTCGTTGCCTGCAGAGGACCCTCCGCCTGTCAGGACCTACTTTGTTCTCCATGATGTCCTTACTATGCCTCCTCCAGCCACACTCCCACAGCTCCACACACACCCCAGCCTCTCGGCCAGAGCTGCAGGAAAAACACAAAAACCTCCTGCCGGCTTCACATGAAGACTCAGCGAGCTCCTCATGTGATATTGATGAAAGGCTCCGCCCAGACGGGTTATAGATTTTCTCAGCCTCCTTTGAAGAATATCAGAACCTCTTGTTTTTTTCAGAGACCTATCAGGAATAGAGATGAAAAACTTCTCTGGGGATTTCCGTTGAGATCAGAGATATGTGCACTCTCTTCTCTGAAGCACAGATGCACCAGGAGGTGAAGATGTCTCTGAGTCTTTCCAGGGTTGGGGAAAAGTGCATAAAATGATGAAACGGCGCTGTAAACACTGGTTCGACAGTGTGCTGTCCAGTTGTCCAAACTCTAAAGTCTGAAGGACAGGAAGGAGTTTGGTGTTTTATGCTTTCGTCCCAGGGATGAATGATAGCAAAGTTTTCCTCTGCCCAAGGCGTCCTTCATCTTGGGCCAAAAGGAATATGTCTCCAGTTTCTGACACATGGGTGTAAAACAGTAAAGAATGTATTTGAGGGTGTTCATCAAGAAATTCTGTTATTTCAGCCTCTTAAAATGTTCGCTTCAATTATTGTCACTTCTCATTGCTTCTTTTCTTTTCTTCTTGTATTCTTTCCTGTCCTTTCTCCCATTTTTCATCCTCACCACTCTTGTAAAATACTGTATAACCATAAGTATATACTGCCACCCTCCATGCATAAACTCATGTGGTGGCAAAGCATTTCTTGCGGCAGACCGCATGTAAATATCTTGAGAGCAGACCATACTTTTACAATTCAGAGGTTTTGGCTCTGGAGTCTGTAACATATCTTGAAGTTCCCCGAGTTAACTGGGAGGAGTTTGGACGCTCACAGGACTGGGCCCCTCTGTGACCACTAACCTCCCAAATAACTAAACTCCACAGGATCACAGGCAGTATCAACAGGTACCAGAGAGCAAACATACATACACACACACATACACACACGCAGATACACAGACACACACACACTGAGTTGGCAAATTTGCATCAGGCTTGTGGTCTGTGAGTGAGGTCTTGGCATGGACTAGTTTGGCCCTGACATACCGCCTGATTTCCTCCTCCTGGATCAGACTGAGGCTAATGGTACAGAGCAAAACGGGACACCGCAGTCAAATTCTGATTCACTCTGCTTTTGTTATCTTAGCTGTCACCACTGATTTTTACTGATTTGTCACATCCCGGGGAGCATTTCACAGACAGCCAAGTGTTGGATGTGGCCAAGTTCAGCTTCAACCCAAACAAGCACAAAATTTTTACAATACCACACTGCAGGACAAGAATGATGTATTAAAAGAGCTTTGTAAACGGTTTTGAGCTGATATCATGAAGATGTTTCGTTTCTGATTCACAAAACGATGCAGGTAGCGGCTATGTACAACTATGGATGTTGCAACTTTCATTTTAGCATTATTTTTATACTGGTTTTCAACACTGATGCAAACCGTCAACATCTGTTCATCATCAAAAGTTTTGCTAAGTTGAAGACAATTTCTCAGCCAGACTTGAATGTATCATCCGTACAGACACACAGACTTTAATCAGTGGCTTAATAAGGCACAGTGCTTCAGGTCACAACAGAGAAGATGTAGCATCATTTACCGTCTCTCTACTCATTTCTGTCCTCTTACAAAACCATAGTGTCTCGCCCATAGAGCTGTCCCTTGAGGGACACACACATCAGGTTGATATGTGACTGTGTCAGTTTGTGATTATTAACCATTGCATCTTTGCTGAGCGCTTCACTTCAGAGACCAATCCACGTGCCTGACCGCATCCACCCCGAGGAGCCACATCTGGAAGACACATGTGCTGCGGGACCAGGGTGGAGCAGCACTGAGACCTAACACAGCTCGGGGGGCCATTTTATGCAAGACTTGAACTGACAGATTAACCTGACTGCTTGTCCATCATTTCAGATAGCCAGGGCGTAGCCTATTAATGCAGAGTAAGAGGGATCTTTCCTCTTAAAAGCTTTGTTCTTTAGAAATTAAACATTTCAGCTCAGCAGAGAGGTGGAGCTACAGCACTACATCTGTCCCCAGCTCATCTGTCCCCAGTACATCTGTCCCCAGCTCATCTGTCCCCAACAAAACTGTCCATTCACACTGCAAGCTACTTGTTGATGGTTTACACTGCCTGACTGTGGATGCTACAAGAAGCCCTGATTGCATCAATGTAGTGGACTCTATCTATCTATTGTGCAAAGATTTGAACAGGAAAATTGTGCATTTTTGCTACTTTGGCAGTAGCATCCTTGAATTGCATTGCTTTGATGAGTTAACATACTGTAGCAAGCTAACAGTTGTAATTAGGCATCCTAAATCCAAAGTAAACAGACAAAACTCAGTAACATGAGCTGATTGGTGTTTGATGACAGGTGCAAGTGTTCCCCAAAAATAATTTTTAAGATATTTATTCCTGTCTTTCAAATAAAAGTTGAAGGGTGGGAGGCTTTGAATGGTTATAATCAACTTCCCAGCAATTTTGCTGTTGAGAGAGGGAGCCATTGTTAATGAAACTAAATTAGATCAAGGAAACAAGGAAGTGTGTGAATGTGAAATGTGAATTTCTTGTCTTATTGACTAATTCACACACTGGGTGGTCAACAACCCTGCCATTCAGCTCTACAGAGTTGAATGTGATTGGATTTCTGATGACTCATTTTTCATAGTGATGATAAAAAATAAAAAGCATGGTCAGACACTGTTGCTGAGTAGTAGAGGGAGGGATTCATCATTACATCATTCAAAATAAAGTATCATATTATCCTTGTATGCCAGTTGACTTGATCATGTCCTTAGTGGGAGAGAAAAGACTTCTTCAAGTCATCTTAGAGAGCTTTCTTTTTCAACACAAATATTGTCAAGAGTTACAAGATGCAGTGTTCGTAAACTGGGAATACTTATCATTGTAAACAATGATGATGTAACATCAGCTTGTTGTAAAAGTGCTCCTATTTCACAATATTGTCCCATTCTCTCTGAAACACATAATTAATCAATGAAGCATCTTCCCCTCATGCCACTGGAGAGTTGACATATTTACAGCCATTGTGGAATGCAAATTTTCTTGAAGTGTTCTGGGAACTTTAAACAGAGGGACAAAGAGGAATCTCTTCCTAACACGCCGCCAGCTTTCCCAAGTGGAAACATAGCTCATGCTTTGGCTCCGGGATCTTGTTGAATTTTGCTCACAGGCACACTTCAACACTGAAATCCAATTGTTGTGCAACAGGGTTTAAAGGAGTTTGAAGGCATTTGGGAAGCTGATTTAGATAGGTGTGGCCAGTTTAAAAATATACAAACATATCTTCATATACTGCAGTCTATTTTTTAACCCCTGTCTCTTTTTTCTGTTTTTAGTGGAATCCTTTGAAGTTGATTCCCACATTTTCATTTGTTTCATTTTTTAAAAATCCCTTCACATCTGCTCCATATTTTCCTACTCTCCAACTATTCCTAATATGTCTATTATAAAATCTAAAAAATAATAATCACACCTATATCTACAGTTGACATTTATGAATACATTTAGAAATGTATTGTTCAGTGGTTACCACAGAGAACAGACATTCCCATGGTAAAGAGTTAATTCCTATTTTAGCTGCATGTTATGTAAATACAGGACTGGCTTTGATTAATGCACTAAAATAATGAAGCTAGAGGAAAATGCTTCCTCTGCATGGTTCTCAACACACTGACTTATGCACATCATAGGAATTTCTGAGGGTTATCAAGGGCATAATCATATCACAGATATTGTAAGATATTACAGAAGAATATCACACCTAGTCCTGTGTGAATCTGTTCAGCTGGAAGGTAATGGATGTACAGAGGGGGCTGAAAAGCTTTTTGCAGCTAGCTGTTGGATCTTGTAGAGGCTGCAGACCTTCAGTGCAGATTAGTGTCAGCAGGTAACAGAGTGTGGAGCCCCTAAACCCCCTGAGACTGGGATCTGAAAGCAAGAGGCTATCCAGGCCCTGAAACAGGGACTTGTGGGATAGCAGAAGAACACAGACACACAACTGTAACATCAAACAGGGAGAGTGTGAGGAATCAGTCAATAATAGAGGGGCAAGAAGTCAGCAGCTCTTTTTTTTGTTTTACTTTGGCTGCATTCACACATGAGCAGAACATTTGATGATTAACCCTTTGGGCCATAGATCTGATCTTTCTGTGGTGGTTTCGCCTTTGGAAACTTAGATTCGATGGGATTTCCCTCGGTGAAGATAGCTGACAAAAGAGCTGATCTTGTGAAAGGTCAAATCAAAGGGTAAGTAAATCAGATCATTATGTGCCTGAGTAAATGCAGGCTTTCTCACTGGCAGTGTCCCATGTTTGGCTGATATTAGAATAAGAATGCCAATTAAATTAGTACATGCCAAATCGTTCTAAAAAAGCCAAGAAAGTGCTGGCATCCTTCCACGGTAAAAGGTGTGGCTGGATCTGATGTAATCACCGACTGAAACAACTTGTCAGACTGAAAAGGTCAAGGTGACTTTTGTTTTGTATCGCGATTATGAAAACTATTTCGCTGATTTACATTGACTGCTTGCGGTTTCAGAAAACCCTAATTATGTTTTCAAAGAAAATTATGAATACAAGTGGTTTGAGTGTGTGTGGATGGTATGTGAGCGAAAGAGAACAAATGCTGTTCTTTCTGTGGGCGCGTGCGTCTGTGTTTCCGTGCACGTCTGTACTTTTGTGCATGTGCACACGTGTGTGTGTGTGTGTGTGTGCAGGCACTGAGCGATCTCTTTTAATGGCCCAAATTTAGTCATGCTTGGCACCAGTCCTCCAGTACAGGAGAAATACAATCCTTTTTCTGCTCTGACTTTAAAGCTTAATAAAGGAAAATTGCAGTGCCCCTCTAGGAAAGTCTCTATGAAAACAGGTCCTGTTCAGCGCTTCACTCTTGAGTGTGCAGTGTGCTAACAGGTTACAGGGGACAAAGAAAATGGCATTTCATACACCAATAGGTCCAGCTACATCCATATGCATGCTTACCTCCCAGGCTTTCAGAGATTATTCACCCTTGCTGTGCGGCAGTGCTTACAAAGCTCACTTCATGGTGTGTGGAAAGACACACCGTGAAGTTTTCTTCCCTTATAAATTTATAACTGTTATTATCCAACAGTGTGCGGGATGATGGAAAAATTAAGAAAATTCTAGGGGGTCCCCAGCCAAATCAGGAACACTTTCCATACAGTATAATTTAATTTAATAATCTCAATAAAAGATTGAGATTATTGCTCTCATCAATTACAGTTATCCACCCATCCATCCATTTTCCACACCTGCTCATTCGTTTTCAGTCTCAGTACAAAGGAGCAAAAGCCTCCCAGCATGCACTGGGAAAGGCAGGGAAATACCCTAGATAAGTCACCAGTTCATCACAGGGCTAACACACAGACAAACATTCATGCACAATCACACCTGCGGACAGTTCACCTGAGTATTCACTTCACCTGACCTGCATGTCTCTTGGACAGCAGGGGGAAAGCAATGCAGACATGGAGAGAACATGCAAACTTGGAAAGGAAAGAGCCAACGCCAAGATTCAAACCACGGACATTCTTGCTGTGGTGACAGTGATAATCACTGAGCCACCATGGAGCCAAACAACTCAATTCAAAACCACCAACAACGAAAATCTTTCGAAATGGGCTGCTGGGATTTAAAAAAAAAAAAAAAAAAATCAAATGAAAGTCTGTGACATAATGGGTATCCATCACATGAAAACATCTGAGAAGCCCTGACGTAGATAATTTAGATACTTACTGGAAGATACTCATGAGATCTGCTATGAATTTTGGTGTGTAACACATTCAAACAGCTGTCGTGAGGATCGCAGACCCAGAGGGCTTGACTTTATCCGGCAGTGTAACACACACTGTATAAACAAAGATAGGAGACAGACAGACAGAGTGCCTGACAGACAGACACAGGCACTCAAACCAACAGAGTGAAGCTGTCATAACCACCACTAAGACTCACTCAGAATTGTTCAATTGCTGTCTGCTTGATGTGATCTAAAACAACAAGAGACCACAGATTCATCCCTAATCAAGATGCGTGCCATGATTTCATGCACTGCCATGTCAGGTTTCTCTCTCCAGAGGCAGCTGAAGGAATCAGGAGGGTCTTGAGATGTGGTGACATCATGGGAAGAAGAAGAATCATGCAGCCTGCTTATCTTTTGTTGTGTCTTATCATGATGAAAGCAAACATTTACTCAGTGCAGTGAATGCACCAAGTATTTGCTCAACTTGGATGGATGGCCCGCCAGATGCTGCATCCAATTAAGATCAATTCTGTTTCCCTCAGCAAGCGCAGAAACTTCAGCGATTGTAACACCCAGTCTCACTAATCAAACTGGGAGATCCTCTCAGCAAAGCTATAATGGTATTTAATAGGGGAAATAAAAACTACAAAAAATACAAAAAAAAAAAAAGAAAATATAAGACAGAAGGCTAGACAAAAGACAAGGGCGAGGCAAGGAAGGCAGGGGCTGGGGAGAAAGGAAAAGGAAAGGCTTGATTGTGAATATGAGTGTGCATGAGTGAATATAAAATTGCACAAGTGAATATAAAAACAAAAAGTATTAGCTATTAGAAAATAGCACGAGATTAAGATATATGCACAGTTAAAGGTTGCTGGGTGTTATGTGTTTTAGGGTGGAACTCTAAGTATTGGAAATAATGCCACCCCAATAAAACGGACTGTTAATGTCACTCTCAATTACTTTAATCTCTGAAATAAAATTAGGGAAAACATTGTGTTTCACTACCTTATCAGTCAGATTAACCAATTCTTATTTTCAGTTTAAGTTGTATACTATCTGGCATCACATTTGTCTTACCAGGCCAATTTTTTCAGTCGCAGGTTATGGAGAGTGTATTTTACCATGATCATTTTGATAATGGTGGCGGTTCTACCCATGTTGCTGCCCTGGGCGAAATTACTGCCTTGCGCCACCACCACTGGTCTTATATTCAGATGAATACGGTTATAGAAAACTGCTTTGCAGCGCTGATGATTTTTTTTTTTTTTTTGCCGCTCGTGCCGCCCCCCACCTGACATGAAAAAATGCCGCCCCGGGCGACTGCCCGGTCTGCCCGGTTTGCCTAAAACCGCTACTGATGGTACTGTATAACCTGAATCAGTGATGCAGACGAATAAAATAACTATTACTGGAATAAAGCCTTCAGCTTAAAAGCATTAAGTAGTTATTGTTCATTTATCCAGCCTGGTGCTCCAAAATCCTTTAAGATCTTCAACTCTACAGGAAGAACCAGTGGTGTAGGCATGGAGCTTCGATCATATATTGTTCCAGAGTTATTGTGTTCACAAGAATGTGTGTAACGTGACAGTATAACGTCCTTCATGCAGTGCATCATACCAGGATGACAGGACATTAAAGTCACAGCTAGACCCACAGAGAGACTGACATATCAAAGTTCAAAAGCTCCTCATTTAGATTCCAGTGAGTGGGTGGTCTTTTGAAATAGTGTCAGATTATCATAGTGTCATGGCGAACAGTGTTATTTTCACCGTTAAAGGCCACAGGTGACATACTGATTACCAGGCAAACAGGCGGGATATCATTATCAGTAAGAAAGGATTGCCACAGTTAAAATTCATAGTTCAACAGCTGGCCTTGTGGCATACAGTAATAGAGCCCCATAGGAAACAAGTTACATACAAAGAACCAGTTATTTCCAGCATATATTGCATTTTTAAGAAACAATAATGATAATCTAGCATCAGTTGATGGATGCACTGTAGGTGGTCACATGCCAGGAAAAGGGTAGGATTCGTGCCCTAAGGTCAGATCACCCACTTTCACCGCAACCACAGTCAAAATACATGGAACTGATGATTGTTAGCGGTTCATATTTCAAAGAAACGTGCCATAAAAGACTAAATATTTCATCAGCTTTATGACTTGAAGATATACTTAGTCTTTCAGTTCAAAGATAGGAGGTTGTGTTATTGCCGGGTGAAATACAGGTGATTCAGAGTTATGTGTTATTGCACCCACTCCTTCCCCTGTGGTGTTTTGGTTTCAGTACATGGTAAGTGCCCTTTCGAGAGAAATGCTCATGAGTCATCTGGATATGGTTTCTGTTTAGTTGTCTGTGTACGCGAGGATGCAAACGCCTACAAATGTTGTCAGGATTACTGTAGGAATTCAAAAGAACAACATCTATTTATTGACTGAAACCATGTCACTATTACCATTTTCTCAGCAGATTACACGTAATGTTGTGCAACATTACTGATAATCCATAAACATGTATTAAGCATGAACCACTCCATAAAATACATACATTTACTCATTTAGTCATAATCTGCAGGGTTCAGAAGTTCAAAAATTACCCAAGGCTTTTGAAAACCATCCACAAGTAACTAGAGCATGCAACAACAAATAAATGTCCTTTGAAAATAAAGTTTCAAATAACATAAAAATGCAACTAATTCTAATTTCAATGCCATATTTCAAACCAGGGACATCCCATACACCAGTGTTCAATACCCAGATCCCGTCTTTAACTTGATTTCCTGTCCTAGGTCTGTTTTTCCTCTTGTCATACCTACGCTGCATCTTCCCCCACAGATAAAAGATAAGGGTAGACTCATCATGCGCTTGCATTTTCAGCTTTTTTTTTTCAATCAGCGAAAAATAAAACCTTGCACAACTGTTTTCTAAGCACATTTAAAGTGCCAGGTATGACGAGTCGTCAGAGTAACTTGAATAAACAGGAAAATGGATTCCCTGGGGCAATGCAGTACTAATCCCTGACGTGAGAAAAGACTGACCTCTCAGGACCATGCTGAGAGCGCATCTAACTGATTGGTCGCCTTACACACAAGACATGTATGTACACACACACACACACACACACACACACACACACACACACACACACACACATCTTTAGCATCTGTAACGGCAGCATCCAACATTATGTATATGCTTGGCCAGCATCTGGGGCCCACTTACTCTCACTGCTTCCCTGCTCTGGTTACCTTTCCCCCTGTTGTGAGCCTGTTGATGCCCCTTAGTTATCGGGCCCTCAACCCCAGCCCACTCTGACCCCTCTTCCCACCCTTCCCACAACCTATTACTCACCTCGAGTCTTCACCGGCACATTCACTCCTGCGGCTGACAGGCCCGAGGGCCCCAGCGCACAACCTCTATCTAATTTATGCTCAGCTGTGCTGGGAGGGCACGTGCCTGTTCATGTTGTTTATGTGGAAGCTGTAGACACGGGTGTGAGGGGTTTGACACTGAACTTAATCTGTAAGTTTGCTGAACTCTGAGGTCCGGCATGACACAAACTAAACCCACTCCTGAAAAAAAGAAAAAGAACTTGCATAACTCTGTTTTGAATGTCTCTCCGGGAGTGCATCAAGTTGGTGCACTGCAAAAAAAAAAAAAAATCTTACTTTTCTGCCAGGAAATCTGCCAGGAAAGGTAGATAACCTCTCTTGTTTTCAATGCTAATCAACTTGTTCCCAGAATTTTCTTTCATCTTCCTGATACTAGTACTTTTTTCCAATATAAACATACTTGTTCCAAGAAAAAAAATCCTAAAACAAATGAAACTGCATTGGAAACAGGTGAGATTATTTAATTCCAATGAGATTCATCCACACATTTATCCGCTTGTTTACAGAAAAACAAGACTTTAACACTGAATATGAGGCTAAATGACTTGTGATGGACATTTTTTGCAGTGTATTTTTTGAGGAGATGCTGGGTGGTTGCTGTACAAATAGATATATTGAGGCAGTAAATTGAGGCAGTGTTTCTGACACTAATAAGCAAGGGAGGCAAGGATCAGGAAGAGGGAAGAACGATCTAAAAGATTTCAAATCCTCGTCCCAAAGAGAAATAGGGAGGACAGCAGAGGGGAGAAACCACGAGGCAATACCATACTACATTATAAGTAATGGATGTTGGGTTTTCATGAGGCACATACCTTGACTGTCACACGCCTCTGTTTTATGTCTAAATGTGACTCCTGGGCCCTTTTCCCTTTCTCCTTTTCTCTCTCATTCCGTGTTTTCATGAGCTATAATTGCCCTCCACAGCTGCTGGAAAAGTAGAAGATAATTGTGAAAAAATGCTTCTGTTTTGACATAATTACCTCTGTACAGAGAGCAACACAGACCTCCTTTGAGACACCGGCACTCTCTCTGCTCCAGTAAACAGGCTGATTCTGAAAATGATGTGTGGAGGATTTTTGGCATGATGCTCCGACATGGAGAAAAGAAAATAAGAGTGTGAAAAGAAAACAAGAATGGGGTCAATTTTTCAATGCATGATGTCAGAGTGGAGGACGGAAAGTTCAGGAGTGAGAAATAGCTGGGGTGTGTAATGGCCACCAGGCAGATACACTTTGAAAAATGACTCAAATTTTTCTCTCTGGAGTAATGAGCGAGCAAACGAAAAATAAAATGAAGATAGATTGTGCTGATTATTCAGTAAGTGCTTCAGTTTTTCATTTAGAAAATTATAAATATGAAAAAAAAAACATGAATCTTGTTTGTACACTGCTGTTTGTTTATATTTCGTACTCGTACCTGACTCGTTAAGCTGTCGGTGACCACGAGGGTCCATCACCTCTCGATTTAGCCCGGACTGAAACACTGCCCTCTGTCCTTACACCCATACATAAAGAGTGATGATATTTTCATAACCCAGCTATGGTGAGGTAATGGGCTATAAAGAAAGGCCTCCACCAACAGCTGCGGTCAGAATGACATTGACCCCAGACCCCAGTATCATAACTGGGCCAAAAATGGACTGCACCCTTTCCCTCACACCGTCTTTAAAAATCCATTTTGTCTGCTAAGATGTCCCTACATGGAGATTAAATGGATGTGCCATTGTGAAGCCAGCGAATTGTCAAGACTGAGATTTAAAATGCTGGATTTCCTCTGAAGGATTTTGCCTTTGCTAATACTCTTGAGTAAAGAAATATCTAGCACGTAGCATCAATCACTTAAGTCTAGTTGAGCACAGCTGGGCCTATTCTGATTTATAGTGATTGTATTACAGGGCAGACCTGAGTACCTGCACTTGATTGTATTGCTGGACACTGACTTGGTGTTTATTACTGAGGTTGCAAGGAAGGAAGAAAGAAAGGAGGGAAGGATGGTGTTGGAAAAACTCCATCTCTCATTTTCTCTCTAATAATACTGATGACAAAAAGATTAAACACTTAGCTCTCAGTGGAAAGTCCACAGATTGATAATTAGACTCGTGAATGGCTTTGAATCAGGATAACACTGACTGGAGTGTTAGCCATTAGCACATGCATAACGGCATAATGACACAGTTAACTGACTCCTTGGTTATGAATATACAAAAAATGCTTGGGAAATCCTGCCTTGGTCTTCAATCAGTCATTTAAACATACATTACTCACTTAGAAATGTTATAATTAACCATCAGGCAATAAACAGAGATTGCAAATTTTATTTTAAAAGGGGGATGGAAACAATTATCTCGAAATGTTAATGGCCAGCAAGTCTGCACTGTGTTGTCACAACTATCCACATTAAACATGGTGTCTTTGTGCTTGTGCTGTGTGTGTGTGTGTGTGTGTGTGTGTGTGTGTTAACATAATACAGTTCTTGTAGCAGTAAATTATAAGAAGTAATATTAAAGCAGAACACAAAAAATATTCAAGCATAAATTTAGTGTTAAATAAGTAACATATTTAAAAAACACAAAATTAGGAAATAGTTTTCTATGGAGGCATTAACTGATATCTTATTAATGCTTTTCGATCATTGTTAGTCCTGTTGGTTATGATGCTGTTTTCTTTCTTGTCTTGATTATGCAAAGATTAAATTAGATTTACCTTTATTGATCCCCCAAAGGAGAAATTCAAAACTGGACACACAAGACATAAGTTATAGTTTGTTTTTTTTGTTTTTTTCTGATAAATTTATCATTTTGTTTGTGGTTGCATGTATGGATGGGGGGCTGTATTTAATTCTACATGATAGAATTTATACTTTTTACTGCAACCGTGCTACACGGGTTACTATCTTGGGCTATCCTTGTTTGTTTGTAATCCCACTTGGATGAACTAGTTAGCTAACCATGAGCCTAGAAAAACAATTTAAAACAGTGTCACTACAGTCCAAACTGAAGAGCTCCTATAACACTCCAAGCTCCCGGAATCGGACCACGTGCAGCAGTAGCTGGGAAAGTAAGTGACTGAACTGCAAAAAAGCTGCGAAGTGGGTTAATGTGATCGTAACTACAGACAGTAGGCAGTGTGACCTCTGAACCACACTCAGTCTCGTGGAATTTTGTACCGATGCACAGACACACAAACATGCACATTTTTCAGTTTCAGTGGTGATTTGGCTTCCACTTGGCTTGCCTAGTTGACACTCCTGCAGGTCACCTCTGCAAAACAGCTTTTCAATCACAGTGACACCTTTGTGTTTAAATAACACTATGGATCTGATAACTGATTGCAGAAATATGTCATTCAACAGGACAAGCATGGCTTGAGTAAGAATCTATAAATGGGGGGTAAATGTTGATCCTACTGATGTGTTTGGTGTGCTTTGCCCGCCTCAGTGTGTATCTATGGTGTCTGTCATTGTAATGGAGAGTCTTGGGGACAGTCAGGCCAGTCATCCCAGACCAAAGGAACAGGTGGCTGGTCCTGCAACCAAGCCTTTCCCTAATACCAGTGTGCCTGGTGAGCACGCTGCTAACACTTTTACAGCTCCCCTGGGTAACATAAGATCAGTGCAGGGCCTGTGCGAACGCCTGTGGTGACAGGTCACCTTGGCAGAGGGTGGCACTGCCTGCATGGGCGCTCTGCCAGGTCACATGGGTTAAATCTGTGGACAGACGGTTGGCCTCGGCCTCAAGATGCTGCTGGAGAGAAAAGACTTGACAGGTGGTTTGTGTGTGTAACTGTTAATCCTGTGCCACCGCACCATGGACGGTTTTACCGAGTGTCAAAATCACAGTTAGCATGAGTCAGTTTCATGAATTAGAGGAATACTCCGGGTTTTCGAGAGACTGGCCCACTGTGGTTGATTTACACTTAAAACAGTGTAGGAAAGCACATCTGACTGGTTTCAGAAGTTTCAGCTTATAATTATGTCTTCATTATGAATAGTGAGCAGTGAAACAGTAACGGTAATAGTCCAGTAACTGGTAAATATTTGGAATCAAATGTACTGATCATTTTATAGCATTTTGTCCCATCGACTGCCCTGTATTCTTCTCTGTTTAGCAGGTGCTCAGCACTGACCCCAACGTCCAAAAGACTGTACACGTTTTCTTCCTGTCTCACAGTAATCAGTGTCTTGGTATTGTAAATTGCCGCGCAGCCCAAAACTGTTGTGACAGAGTGTCAAGGCCTTTTTTAGGGTGGCAGCCAACGCCACCGACTAGATCCACCATTGGCTCAAAATAAAAAGTATTTTATCAAACCCGGCTACAAACGGGCCTAGAGATCTTAAAACATTACATTTTCGAAACCAGTGAGGCATAATAGGCATAATAAATCTGTATTTATAAAAAAAAAAAAAAAAAAAAAAAAAAAAAAAAAGTGGCCTTCCAGGAGCAATTCGACTCTTGAAACACAAGCTTGAGTTATAAGAGATTGTGTTTGAGGCCCAGAAAAGTCCAGCATATTTTCTCATTAGACTTTACTTCTGCTACCGCTGGTGAAACAGTGATAACGTAGCTGTTGTCCTCCTCCTGCTTCCCTATGAATGACAACTGGTGAAACTTGGTGTATTCCTTTGAAATATTTAAGATGGAACAGGGCCGAGATTCGATATGGTGCCAACATCTAAAGCTGAAGCTGATCTTTAGGCTTTTTCTTTTATCACGTTTCATCTTTGGCTTGAGTATCTGTATTATTTTTCTTTTTTTTTTTTCTTGATGAAGAAAAAAATGTATGGAAACAAACAAACAAACAAACAAACAAACAAAAAGAAAAAAGGAAAGGATTTCATTTTGGGTTACTGACACTGACATGAAAACAGTGTCTCTGTAAGCCAAATGAAGGCAGAAAGCTTCAAGCACTAACACATAAAAGAGCTTCGGGCAAAGAGATGAAGTCTTTGATCCCCTCACATCCTGATGAAGCAAATATTCCTATTAACCACCTTGTTACCCCGTTTCTCCGGTGAACAGAAAACGTGCAACTGTTAATACGCCGAGTGAGGCTGTGTAATGACCAAATGAAAATATTATAGTAACCTGAATATATAAAAAAAGGTCACTGCACCGGACACACACACAGCAAAAGTTCACATCCTTTGTGTGTACTTAATCGTGGCTGCAGATGATGATGTAAATCTCTTCAAAGTATTATATTCCTTGACATAAATTGACTTTTAAATAATAAGAACTATACGAGAACCAGCCAGATTACATGCCTCAGTTTGAGTAATCCACTGGATTACATTGTTGAGTCCAGCTGTAACAAAGTATTCTCACAGTACTCACCCCATTCCTGATGTACAGCTAAACATCAAATTTTGCTACACAAAATATCAGTTTATCATAATGTCATATTATTGTTGAGTTATACAGTAACAGTATCACTATTAGCACTACCAGTAAAATGCGTGCAGTCAGTATGGGCCAAATTGCTACCTTTCACCCAGAGATATTATCAAGCAATCAAAAACATAACAAAATTCCTCACCTTGATCTGAAAACGCCTTGGAAGCCGAACACCAGGATCTAAAAGAGTGCAGCTGAATACACAGGTTTCCATTCAGCTTCTTTCATCCAGTGGCTTCAAAATATTAGCCAAATAAACTCATCACCCCCATGCAAATGATGCACATTCTCATGGAGGTTGCAGAAAGGGAGACATCAAAGGCATCAAAGGCTTTTACTGCTGCCTATTAAGTTTATCCAATAAACTGTTAACTCATCACTGGCAGGACTGCGAAGCTACCTTTCACAAGATAAAGCCATCTGTGATTTATGTATCAGCTATGGAGGGGAGCTGTCTGAAGTCTTGAATTTCACAGGCGCAGAGCATTAAATGCAAACTGATGCTCAGGATACAGTAACTGTTAATTTTTAAGTCGCTGAAATTTGCCTGCGGTGATTATATACTGACTGTCAGGTTAAATTACAGGTAACATTCTCTTGGCTGAGCTCAACAGGCTGGCTTGGATTAGTACGTTAAGTGCTTCATTTGTTCTCAAATGATTGCAAAGCCCAGCCTGATCAAAGAACGATACAGTGACCTGCTGGATTAAAAAGCGACACCCACCTCTACAACCCCCCAAAGATTATGCACATGGGATGGTTAAATGTATTTCAAGGCAAAAAAAAAAAAAATCACGTTAATGCTGGTAATGATCGTCAAAATTTAAAAAATCAATATTATTATTTTTTTTATTGTATAGCAAATTGAACAAAGCTTAGTTTCCACCAACCAAAATCTTCAAGAAGCTGTCTTTCTGAGCTACATCAAATTAAATTCTGCATGTTTGTCTCATACCTATACATCAGATATTAAAGTAAACTGCTCTTTTTTTTCCACCCTTCAGTAGGTTTAAATTTGGTCTTGCTCTCCCAGAACTAATATACAGTACAGTGCAGTACACCCCGGGGCTGCAGTGACACAACAGGTTATTGAGGAACTAGCCAGTCTATCAAAATTATGAGCAATATCGACCCGCCAAGGAGAAAGATTGTACATCAGCAGAGTATATTGCTCTTTCATAAGTTCAACAAATGTGTATTGTGTCCAAACAAATTCCATCATTTCACACAATACCAAGTTTCACAGAGCCATCACAGTAACAATTACAGAGAACAAACTGGCACAATACAGCTATTGAGAATGGTTATATAAGCTACAGGCTCTCGGCCAAGCTGTCCACATCTGTTACCTTTTTTCACCTGCACACTGATATCTGTCATCTGACAGTCTCTGGCAGCACACAAAAAAGGAAGAAAAGTGAAAAATGATTTTACTTATTTCATCACTTTGTATGTAGCCCCTCCCTTTAATACATGTACACACAAGAGATGTGGTTCTATAGATGCTTGGCTGGAGTTTTTCTCTCCCGTTGTTGGACGATTGCAGGAAGTTGATCATTCCCTCCCGTAGGAGCCCTTTGCACACTCCTCCCACATTTCCTTGGCCCTGGCTCCAGAGGCAGAGGGCATAAATCTCCCCCCTTAAGAGATTACACACTATTAAAGGCATACAATCCAGGTTAGATGAAAAGCAGATCTGCAGAGGGGGGCTGTAGGCTGCAGCTAGCCTGGAATGACTCTGGCTGACACACTGGCCCCATTCTCTGCCACATGCTCAGACCTACGTGCAGCTTTATTATTGGAGCTCTGCAAGCATATTTGATAGCTGATTGTCAAAATACAATCTAGAGTTGTGCATCAAATTGAGGGGAAGGGTCATACTAAACATGCATGAACTAATATAATGACCAAGAGACCTGCATACGAGGGAAACTCTTACATGGTACATGGTACATTTGTTGTAGTATGTACAGTGCATCAAGGGTCATGGCAAAGTCAGATATACTGTATGTATCTCACAGTTATCTCACAGGGGTGTCATAGATTAATGAATTATTAAGTTATTGTTTACAAACGCTGTTACTCATATGAGAGTTTGGAGGAAACCTGAATTTTAAGAGTGAGATTTCTGAGACAACCAGAAACAACCACTGTCAGCATGACTCATGCTTATTCCTTGTTGTAATGTCAGTTGTCAGTAAAAGCCAATAAAGGGTCCTCACATGTTTAAAAATCAAATTTCACACTTATTCCATGTGCTTTGTCTAAAGGATACTCAATTCAAATCAATTTTACATAGCGCTCCTTTAACTTACTTTTTATTTTGTTGCTACTGTGCCACAAAATAAAAAGCATGTATAGTATACAGTGGTGTAGCACCACAGATTAGCCTATTTCTGGGAAACACTGCAATCATTATGTTTTTTTTTTTTCTCAGCAACATGAAACTTTGCCTGTAGAAATTAAACTCCAAAAACCAAATTTTTCTACATTAAGGGAAACCCAGAGGACCATCCAAAAAAAAAAAAAAAAAATCCATCAGATTCAGCTCATCACTGATTCCTGATGTTTTGAAAACACCCGGTTATTAACGCAATCTACATGCAGATGAAAAATAGCTTCGATGCTGAGTGTGACTCTTCAGCAGGCTCAAACACACTCGTGCAACGTGCAGCATTTTGCGCTCTCAACGTGGCAGCCACTTGGCCAGGCTATTGTGGATACACTCTGAAAGAGCTGACATCTGGATGTGAAGTGCTGAGTGGCCCTAACCAGTCCCTGTTCTCTCCATTTTGATGGTCACACATTCATAATTAATACTACCCACTGATGAACACTGAGCTAATGTGGCCCAAGAGCAGAGCTTTAGGTGTTTATTGAATTTTCTGACAGCAAGATAAAGAAAAGCAAAAATAACATTAAAACTACACCTGGAGAGAAGATAAAAAAATATATATTTGGCTATAATTCAGGCAATTTATGTGAAAACTTGAGAGCAGCAAATCTCTTCAAAAACAATGACATGTATACCCAACATAATACACTTCCCTTGAGACAGTGAGTTTGCTGGGAATGATTTCTTGACTAATACCCCCGGCAAACTGGATTCATCCAAACCAAAACTGTAATCATTTCAGGCAGACAGATACAATTTGCCCACTTTCTTCAGGCAGTATTATCCGACAAAACTCTTTGCCCTCAAAGTTGATGGCAGACTGGAAACGTTGCCAAATCACACAGAAACTATCTGGGTGGTTAGACTGCACGACGGGTAAGGGAGAAAACATCCTTTTTTCTGTTTTGTTTTGGGTAGAATGTTCCTTTAAGGTTAACTAACTCCTTGAGTGTCCTGACTGACAGGACGGGCAGGATCTGGAGTTAATAATATTCTTATCTGATTTTCCAGCCACTGACACACCGTAAGAGCTTTCCTGTCGTCAACCCTTCACCTATATCACACTTATTACAGTCACACACACACATAGAATCCTATAATTTTTTGACTGGAGATGCCCGTGGAAACAGCATGAGCCACATGCCTAGTGGTGCCTACATGACCACAGCAAAATTGAAATCGGAAAAGTAAATACATGCCGTGTGTTTGTGGTTACTAAACACACTCCGACACTCTGTGAAACGCTCCATCTCTGACAGTCGGACAAAAGCTGCACTGTTTGAAACAAAACATCAGAATGTGCGAGAGGCCCCAGATTTCCCTTGGCTTCCCCCCAAGCTCTCCAATTGCTCATCAAAGTGAGAATAAGGAAGGAACTCCGCTGTGGTTTCATAGCATGCTCAAACATGGACTCAGCCTTTGGGAGGATGTTTGAAAAATTGCCATCTTGTCTCCCTTTTTTTTTTTTTTTCATCTAGGGGTCACAGTCTGAATAGGAGAGAAAGAGTCACATCACCACTACCATAAAAAATGTGTTGGAAAACCATAGCCTGAGCATGGAGTTTATTAAGTAATAACACCACTGGACATAACTGTGAATGTATAAGCAACACGAGTATCATTTATTGACACTCGTGGCCTATCTGTAGCTACGATAAGTACCTCCGCACCTCATCTGGAGTTGATTCAACTTGGCAATGGAGAGCCTCTAACACCGGGCTGTCTAACTCCCAGGGGTGGAGCTGATGGATCGAGACAACTCTGTTAATGTATCTGTCCCTGGGTGGCTGGGAGGCAGGCGTCCGGCCAGTCGGGTGGGCAGTCAGGCCAAGGTCCCAGGGTGGCAGCATGACAGACAGGGGGGAGGTGGTGGGACGAGGTGCCTGGGAACCTTGTTCTGAGAGGATGACAGCTCTATAAGTCAGCCCCTGATAAAGCAGTCAGGAGTGACAATCTCCGGGCCCCAGCCAGCGCAGCGTCCGTCCTGCTCAGATAAACTCAGACAGGCCATCCATCAGCCTGGAGACAGAGAGCTGGACCTGCTCTCCTGCCTCAATAGAAAAGTCTCAATGACCGGCCACTGCTGGAATGCGAGGAGCCTCTCGTTCTCGAGGGGCAGCAGTGGGAGGAACAAAGATGGCAGTGAACCTTCTCCAAGGGGAATCATGCGTAGAGATTAGTGGGAGTGTGTGACACGAAGCCTGTTAAAAGGTGGAGATGCCATGACTCAGGGTGAAAGGGTGGAGACGGCAGTTGACAATGGCGGCGATACGACAGATCTCCGGCTGAGGAGACCACCACGGCGGCAGACAGCGGAGCAACACCAGAGAACAACCGTGGCATAATGAGAGCGCGATAAAGCCATGGGAAACCACTAATGTCACGCAACACATTCCACACGTCAGGCTTGTGCAAAGGCAGACAAAGCCAGTGTCACTAGGAAATGAAAGAAAATACCATCTCCGATACCCATTTGGAAAGGATGTTTGCATACAACGCGTCAAAAAAATTTCAGATAGAACAGGTTTTAAGTGACAAAAAATGAAACAAAAGCCTGCAGAAGTTGCTGCACAGAGGAAAACATCACTTCTGAAGCGATAAACAGCCCAGAATCTTGTGAATGCATTAATCATCTGTGAGTGTGAATATTCAGTGCACAGATCTTCACTGGAAAAAGGCACTTCACTGGAGTTCCTCTGTATGGGAAACCGCTCTCTCTGTGCCCTGTCTGCATCCCTACAGCTTTGCATCGTGGTCTAAAGCCAGGAACTTGTCTAGGTATCGTTCCAAAGAAAATACAACCAATTTCACATGAACAAATAATAATTTTCCTCTCTTGGTTTACTTAGCATTCAGCCTCTTTGAGTTGCGCGTGACAGGAATAGTGGGAGAGGTTTACATTGCTAAGGACCGGGGGAATAAATACAATTTGATTCTGTTGGAATACATTAAATTATGGGCTTTTTCCAAGCATCAAATTAATTTGGATGTAAAACATATTCTCCATGTATATTCAAAATATCATTACATTAAAATATCAATTGATGGTTATACTGAAAACATTGTCTAATATGTGTTGTTTTGAGCCAGAGAGGAACCCTTCCAAAAAATGAGTTCATTGTTTGCCTCATGTTTACAGTGGCTGCTTAATGTTTCGGATTAGCTATGGGACTTTGAGCTGGGAGTGCATAGCTGCTTAGACGGCCTTGTCACCGGCATCTGGTGTGTCTCATTAAGCTGGCAAACTGAAAAATAATACTGATATTATACTGTTTTAGCATCAATATTGAATCATCATAACGAGCGGTATCAGGGGGAAATCAGTGTCAGAGCTCTTAGACTCTGCAGAACATCACTTTGTCGTGGTTATAATATTAAAGGGATTATAAACACTGTGAAAAATGGAATTTTCTTATTCCAATAAGAAAGATTATTTTACTACCTTCATCATCCAGCATTTATTTGAGAGCTCTTAAAAGTCAAGTTATAAAAATATGACAAAAATAAAAAAAATTCTATAATAACACATTTCAGCAGGGCTTGGTGGGCTGAAGTTCCCCTTATACGCTAAAAATATGGTCACAACTGAGGTAAGACCGCGCAAAGTGAAAATTTCCTGCTTGTTAGAATGGAAATAGCTGCAGGTCTTGCCAACGCTGCAACAAAATGTTATCAAATGTTTTTATACTGTAACTAACACTGCTGTAGAGCTCGCTTGCCATGTCTGATGCCTAAAGCTCCAGGTCACATTGAAGGGCTTTGCAAGCTCTCACCTCCTCTGATGCAATGTTAAATTGGTATAATAGTTCCCGGTAAAATCAGAGGGCAAACGAGAAAATAATTAGTGTTACTATCATTTGTCAATCAAGCAGGGGCGGTTAGGAATAAAAACTGAGGTACATCGACTCAACTGTAAAAGTTCAGTGATACAACATTGATATTACCACTTAACAAAAGTGTGACCATGTGGCCAAATGAGCCTATTATGATGAAGCATTTTGATGTCACATGCAACAACATCTATAAAAAACTTTTGACTTTAGAGCTGGTATGACTTACTGTGGGAACTGGCACCAGTAGGCTACCATAATCTTTTCAATGAATCCCTGTCTTATGTATCCAAGGAGACCAGGTTATTGTTTACCATCATGCACAAGCGTCACCCTGGGCGAGAGCTGTGGCCTGGCACTGTGTCTTACACCAACAGAAACAGCAAGCTGTCCTCAATGCCAGCACCAAGGAAATAGCATTCCATGAAAACCATCGCATTCCAACATTGTTTTATTGTTATTTTTCAGAATGACTCTCTGTTCAAAGAAGTGCATATGCTGTGCACAAATGTTGATCTATAAGCACTGTTCTTGCAACCTTTAATCACCACACTCGGAAATGTTTTAACCTTGGCAGCAAAATGAGTGTGAAGAACGTGTTGACTATGTCAAAGAATGTAATTCTTTCTTCAGCTGTGATTGCACGCTTCATCTCCTTTCCTGTGTATCCAAACACTTTTTTTATTCGTCAGATCTTGTTCAAACACTTTTTTTTAATTACACAAAAACACATAGAGGCATTTGAATGGGCAATCCTTTGCACAAAACATGGCAACAGAATTAATGACTGGAAAGTTTGCTTTGGAAAAGTCTCAACGACAACATGCAAAAGCAAAGCTGGCACTTGGAAACCACTGCAGTCAAGTTAGTGAAATTTAAATGGACAGTCCATTAAACTCACACATACACAATGCAGTATGGAAAACATGAATGTGTAATAGGAAGGAAAAAGGACGTCATAATGGAACTCAATATCTATGTACTGTATTAGTAAGAGCTGTGAGTTCACTGTCACACAACACATTTCCCTCTCTTTTCTCTCCACAGGCAGCTTGTAGGTGAAAAGTGTGTGTATGTCAAGGCAGGTGGTTGAAAATTGCCAAAGTGATATTTTTCCTATATTCCTCCGACTGAGGTAGGAAGGAGTACAGCTGTTTCCCATCAGTAAACGTAGACCTTCCCGCAGTTTATAATGGAGCATAAACCCACAGGGAAAATCGCTGCTCGTATTCTATGAGCAAGTGTAATGCATGTTGCTCAATAGACGGTACTGGGAATATTTCCCTCATGTAATAAAAAAAAAAAAAAAAAAAAAATTATAAAAATTTCAAACAAATGCAATCACAAGGATTATCTATGAGGATCAAGCCAGCGGAAGAGCAGGAGGTCAAGGCAATTCTCTGAAAATGACATCACTCACGCCTGAAGCCCTCTTCATAAATCACTTTTCATCTGGAGGTATGATAACTCTGTCACTGCTGCACATGCAATGTGACGTGCAGCCAGGAACTATATGATCTGCCCTGTGTGTGTGTGTGTGTGTGTGCTCTGACACCAGGACAGCCACAGAAGGTGCCCTGGCAGGGGATCAGACCAGGGTAACGGCTGTTGTTCCCTCCAATTGGCTTGGAGAGTGAGAGAGGCCTCCTGTTTACTGCCAAGGCCAGTGAGCGACCTGCAGAGGAAAAGTTCTAGCCGATATCAAAGGCAGGTTATCTGGTCTGAATCCAGAAGCCCAGGTTCCCATTTCATCTGGCCTGAGGGAACATCTGTCCCTTTCATTGAGGTGAGTCCAAAGTCTCATCAAGGCCTTATTCAGGAGCAGGGGAAGGAGGGGCGGACGTGAGGGACGATTAACCCTTTCTGGCAGTCAGACAGTCAGGCTGGCAATTCCATGAGCTAAAACAGGGCTTTTCAAAAATGCTCTCAAAAGTGAAGTTTAAAACGCTGACATAGGATTGTCATGTGATTTAGCCTGTAGTCTATTATAAAGCAGTATGAGCCATGCGTATATGTCTCGACCTTCTCAATAGGGACTTTTTAACCCCAAATCCCAGAGGTGAAAATCAGGTCTTTGGTCACAGGCGATGCCACCACCTGTTGGATGGTGACATTACCTGTCACCAAAACCAGACGCCATACTTTTCACTATTAGAGGTCAGACGTCACAGAGACTCGGGTTTGGGGTTTAATTACCCTTTAAGCATTTTGGGGCAGGCTTTTGAGAAACGTTCTGAAAACGCTTGCGTGCTGTACTCTTTGGGCAAAAATGAATCATAGGCAACTGGACTTGTATTAGTCTTAGGAAGACGTTTCGCGTGCTGTAGTTTGGATGGCAGACTAAAACCACATTTTCAAATTTAGCCGGCTTAGTGTGGGCAGGAAGAATCTCTCTTGCAAGTGGTTTGAGAGAGGAAAAACTTCCAAGGAATGCAAATGGAAGAAGGAGGCATTCACTGATAGGTTTGAAAAGCAAATACTTAACTCCACCTAACACACAGGAAATGGCATTATAAACTGCGCAAGAAAACTCTGGGTGATTCTTTGCCTGTAGGTTGCTTCACTGTTTGCACTACATCATTTTGCCTCCATTGTTATTCATTTCCCCCTCAAGCATTCCAGCCTGCAGTGCACCATTTCTCCTGTCAGCCTCTCTATTCACAGCCCACGGGGTTTTCAGCCATTGTCAACCTGAAGCCACGGTGACTGGAGGATAAAGGACTCACACATCCCCTGTGAAGTCCTCTTAACACACTCATACCATACTCATACCTGCACACAAACAAAGGGCAGCAGCTTTATTAAGGCTCCAGCCAGGAATGCTGCAAGCTCGCAGTGACGGCATCTTTTGCAGACATTTGGACCACATTTTTGACCATTTTAGTGAGATGTTTTATCTCTTCTTTACCATCATCTTATTCAGCAAAAAGACCACACCAGGATCCAGTAAAAGTTGCTGAATCGGTCTAATTGCATCCCGTTTGAGGAACTATTAGAAATGTGTGGTAGGATTAGACTGATTGATTAGATTGACTGATACTCTCATTAGTATGACTTTCAATGAAGACTTTAAGTGAAAGTCTAAATGCAGATTCAGGGCCTTTTCCACTTTGACAAGGATATAATTGTAGGGGAAACACTGAATTCTTGTCACTAATGTGAATTTTTGGCATAAACATTGTCACATCTAAAAATATATATATATTTTTTTTAAAAAATCAGTTCCTAGCAGCTCAAATTTAAAATAATAACTACTGTTGTCAGCCTTCTTAACTCCAGATTGGTTGAATCCTAATGTGTGGTCTGGAGTAGAGTCTTAATAATGAGTTGGGATGACATCATATCGGAGACAATGTATTCCTGTGTGAGGAATCAGCTTTACACAACTTAAGTAGATGATTGCACACAGACTCTGGGCTTTGGCCTTTATTTTTGCTTCTGAAAGCATGTAACCTGGGGTGGGAATACTTTAAATCTCCACCAGGCGGCAGTCTAGAGGTCATACTGTGTTTGGTCCTGTGTGTGTGTGTGTTTGCCTGTATGTCCGCTGCTAATGTCTGAAGCTGCAGGGCCTAAAACATTTTGTGCACCGTTATGACTGTATGATGAAGAACCTTTCATGATTGCACTGATTCAAAACTTTGCAAAATGTTTGTTTTGGCCACTTCTGCTCTCTCTCTCTCTCTCATCATTCACTGTCTAGCTCGCTCGGCCACCACTGCTGTCTCTCTGTCTGTCTGTCTCTCTCTCTCTCTAAATGTGCCCGTGTTCACCCCAACCGTGGGTGAAAAACTCTAGGACATGAATTGTGTTTTTTGGGCAAGTTGACACACAGCTGATCAAGTCAACAGACCACAGAGCTCTGTAAAACACTGTGAAAAGTGTTAGTGCGGCAGGTTAAAATAAGTTACATAGCCAGATGATTCACCTCTGTAAAAAATGACGAGTAAAACAGCTATTACTGTTTCATATGTCAGCAGAATACTTTATGTCTTTAGTGTGTGTATATGTGTGTGTGTGTGTGTGTGGAAGTGAGAGAGAGAGAGAGAGAGAGAGAGAGAGAGAGAAACCTTTAGTAGTAAATTTGAAATTTGCTATTTTAAATTGTGCTATTTTTTGAAATGCAGTTTCTGTAAAAAGTTATATTACTTATGGCAAAGAGCCAGAAATGGCTCATGAGCCATAATTTTCTAACCTCGGGTATAATGTCTGTAATAAAATTAAACAAATACAGAGAGAACAAGAAAAAACTAAACTCAAAGGGTCCTTGGGAGTTTCACTGTATATATTCTATATTATACTGTATTATATTTGAGTCATAGAGTAATTTAATTTGGAATTTGAAAAGCCTTTGACAATACAGTTGGCTGCTGAGTTCTCTTCCAAGTTTTGCTCAGCACAAAAAGCCCAGGAAGGGTGGGGGGGGGGTACGCCTAGTGGAGAGCTGCACCCCACTGAGTGCACTCTTCTAATTTGTGATTTATTTTTTAACTTTCCTTTAACTGTGCTGTAGGACAGATGACCCTCCACAAAGCCATCTCATTTTCTAAGTATAGCAGTATGGCTGGCACCCCAATGGGAGAGACAAGGAAAGGAATATGGATCAAATCAAACTTGCTTCGACTTGCTTGACTTGGGTGTGGCTGTTCGCCTATCTCACCTCCATCTCCCTTTTATAGCAGGATAGCAAAGGTTTGATTTCTGCCTCCAGGGTGTGTGTTCACGTCCCTTATGAAATAATGTCGGTGGAACGCACGTATCAAATGTCCATAGATACTGGATGGTCACAGGCCTGGAAGAGGACAGCAGGTCCAGGCAATATGGAAGTCTGTACATGCTCTGACTTGTGCATAAAAATTTCATCATCTCCTGTCGTAATGTCAGTGTTCCAGTGGGGGAAAATGGAGGCCTGTACTATCTGCAGCACTTTGACACAAGTCTCACACTTCAAAATCAATGGAGTACTCATAGATATAACAGCTGTTTTATGTTTCTGAGTGTGATATTGAGTAGGTAGAAGTGCAAAGAAAATGGACACTGTACCACCGAGCACTCACTAACTCACTAAACCACAGCGAACAAAGTTGAAGATTTATAAGTTCAGTTGTTCACAGCCTCTGCATTACTATTCTCCGCACATACCATGTATACTCCCTTGTTCAAAGAATTACACTCCCTACATCAACTTTTCATTAAATATACATAAATCCAACATGGTTTAATAAAGTGGACTACAGTGAATCTGCCTTAAAATGCAGACTGATAAATACTCAATCTATATGTAAATATGAGGTACATTGGGGAAAAAATCAAAAAGCAGGAAAAATGCATTAGCTTCCCTATTTGATCAGAGCCCCAGGAGCTGAAGTTATGATTTTTAATGGAATCTGAGGAGGGGAGAGTGGCAGAGGCAAGGCAGGGAGGTGAGAGTATGAAAGCGTTCACAGGGGAACTGGCTATCTGAGAGGACGCCGGATAACAGAATGGACCTGAAAGATTACTCTCACTGAGTGGAAATGGAATTATTGCATTTGGAGGTCTCAGCAGCTTTTCTCCATTCCCTTAACCAAAAAAGAAAAAGAAAAGTGTTGGTTTAACTCAAATAAAAATAACTTTCTCTCGCAGTGCTCAAAGAGCGGTGCGCTTTTTAAACTCGCATCGCTCAAAAACAAAGCAATGCCTGCTCATGCGGCCCTGCTGCAGGTGTAAAACATGCAGAGTGGTGAACTTTGACACCAAGCAATTTTTATCCTCTCTTTTCGAGGGATTTTACCTGAGTCATTTACTGGAAGACACGGTGGCTGGTCATATTCATTCAGGAAAAGGGTATTTCATTTTAAGATTAAAAACTTGATCATTACTTTTTAGATGGCACTCAATTTTTTTATGCTCCAAAACTAAATGGTGACACTCAGTGGGGTCACGGCCCCTCGACTGAGATCCACTGCTCTAAAACTGTGACTGAGCTGATCTGAAGTGGCAGATATTGACAAAATAGAAATACCTGCTGAGAGTCAGTGGTTAGCACACAATGTGTTGCACTGCAATACACATGCTACTAGAGACAAATGTGGCATCCTACAATCAAACACAAAATCTGCATTCATTCACTCATTAATTCCACTTAAGTATCATAGCAATAGTTTAAAAAAAAAAAAACAATGCTATAACCTGTTGGGCAAAGAAATCTAAAAACTAATATACCAAAAGAAAATGAAAATCGTCATCAGATATTATCAGATAGGGAACACCTGATTTGGGAAGAACATTTTGACCCAAAAGTGGTGGATCCACGTTAGGAGGTGGCAGTAAAAGCCCAAAGTAAACCAATTACCATCAGGAATGTATTCATCTGAGGAGTCCTGTTAAGCTGGGCTATTACAGGGCGAGTGTGCATGTAACCATATGTCTTTTATGGGGTGTAGAGCAGTAAAGGATGGTGAAATGTGCCATGCAGCTCCATATTAATCATGTGACATTCCACACATAGCGATTAGTGCAAAATTATGGCCCAAGCGGGGATGTGAATGAGCTGTTTCCAGACACCTGTCAAAGTCAAGACTCCAAACCTCTAATCCCTAAACTATAATTTAACAACTCTGGAACAACTTATTTGCATCTCATAAAACAGATCCTGGGACAAATTACTAAACAGTTGGATCAGCCCAAGACAGTGACGTTCTGATGTCATCTCTGATCAAGGCAGAGCTGAAAACAAGAATATACATCACAAGTAAATAAACAATCACTCGGTGGCGGCTGGTTCAGTATGAAATCACATCTATAATATGAAAACTGTTTGCAGGCCTCTTCAATCAAAGAGGAAGTCAATGCTGCTCACATTCAAGTAGATGATTTGCTAAGTAGATTACTTTTCATTTGTTGAACACATTAAACGCGAAGTAACAAAAGCACAGCGACACTGCTTATCCTCAACCCCGCTTCAGATAATGAGTAAGCGGCATCTGTTTTGTGATTCGCAGATAAATTTGGACATTAATTCCCTTTTGTTTACAACTTATAGAGATACAAATGCCATAAAGAATAAACTAGCCTTGAAATGACCTTCACCTTTGGCATCTTATTTTCACAGCTTGCAGATTTAGTGAGAGGCTGCATGAACACTGTATATCTGCACTGCAAATGCTGTATAGAGTAAATATTATGAACTAAAAGTCTGAATGTGGTCTAAATATTATAGGCCTGGCTGAAGGATATAAACGTTTATAATGAGGGAGGGAGGGAGGGAGTGAGAGAGACTTTTCATGAGAGGAAACGGCAGTGCTTTAGCCTTGATAGGTATGGCAGGTGCTAATGCTTCAGAGCTACATTAAGAGAGACAGAGGGCAAGCGGTTTATCCCCTACACACACGCATGCACCTGCCCACACACACACACACACACACACACACACACACACACACACAAATACACCGGGGAAAACTTACTCCAAGTTGCCTGTCTCCATGGCAAGGACATTAAACCTTTTCTCACATAAAAAAAAAAAAAAAAATTAAGTCAGTCTCTGAGGTTAGGTAAGAGTGTGACCTCTGCCTTGCACACTGCGGCACAGACAATGTGAAAAATGGATCCTGGGGTTGCATAAACAACGTGTGATATGTTCACTTGTTGCTGCCTGAAGGTTGAGTGAAATCATCATTTCCCCCTCCGAAAGTAAGCTTCCCATACGGAGTGTTGAGTGACGCTGTCCAGGGTTTTTGCCGGTCAGACAGAACTCAACCAGGCCGTGTCAGCAACAGCAGACTCAATCTGGAACCGTTTCTGCGCATTACAACAGCATGCACGTTATAGACAGGAAGCTGAATATCAATGCTCACTGTGTTAACCAGGTGTTGTTTCACCGAGGTTCAACATTCACAGCATTCAAAACTTGAAAAGGGCGCATCATATGGACACAACGGATTTAGGATTAAGTAAGCGTTTCAGTTTAATCAAGATGACAGCATGCACACAGGATTACACATAATGCTGTGTCTATTGGGCCCACATTTTGTCATTATCTGCAGACTTGAGGCTGCAGCAGGCCCATGAAAACTTGATTAATATCCTTATTATTAAGGACATCTGTCAAGATCCTCTCCAAAATAACAGATACGGGGCTTCTTTAGGCCTAAATAATAGCATTTAAACAGGTTATGAGGCAGTGGAAAGAGCATTTAAAGTGATAGTCCATAATTAGACTTATCACAGCCCTTGTAATTTGGTGATGAATGGGCATTCATGTGACAGGATTACAATTTTGCACACTCAGTGAATGCAGTCAGTGCAGGCATGACAGGTGCAGGATGCAAAACATGTCATATTACATAATGGACGCAAATATAATAGTGTAACTACATTAATGGTCATGTCACACCTTTGGGTTGTTTCCATGACCTGCTCTACACGTAAACCCTTGGGTCAGGGCCATAACCACCACTTAATTCCTTGTGGTCATTGTAATTGTAAACCACACACATGCTAGCAAACCTACAAGCTCCCATGCGAACACACACACAAACACACACATACACACAAAACAGGCTCCACTACTCATGGAGTTCATCAGACAACACCAAGATCTGTCCACACGTCCACACTACAGCACTTGCGTACAATAAATGCCAACAGCTGTTCGTTAAAACCTGTGTTTAAGAAATGAGATTAATTAAGGTGTTCCTGCTTTAACAGGCGGGCCCACTCTCGGAAGGCCCAGTACAGTTCCAGCTGTGGGAACATGACTCGCTTTATTACCCCCTGGTTTGCGACACACACTCCCTGTTGCTTGTCGTACCATTCTGTTAAAATTTCTCTGCATAACAGGACCTCCCTGCCAAGAAACACAGAAAGGTGTTGAGCACCTACTAAGGGATCTTAAATGCTTAATGGAAAATACAGAATCAGATCTATCCACAAAGGTAGTTACAATAGTGAATTTGCATGACGCAAATTGTGGGAACTGGGAAGTGTGGGTGTATTTATCTTGCTTGACTGGGATCTCACCTGGGGTCTGTTTTGGTTGAGGGTATTTTAACTGTCAAATTTTAAGTGGGGACACCTGCGTGATAATGCGCGATAATGACGATAACTGAGCTGGAATTAGTCACTACACTCCTGACAATAAAAAAAAAGAGAGGATTAATGGAATTCAGTCAACTGGAAACACTGATGTTTGACTTCTACCATCCATCACCACATAATGTATGGGCATTCCAGATTAAAAGACTTTTCCAGACTTGCACAGACACCCTGCCCTACAAAATATCCATCTATATGGAAGCTGGAGAATGGGTTTCTGATGTTATACGCTGAGGGAAAACTTCAGGTCAAACTTTCAACTCCAGTTTGTACAGAGATCAAAGCTCCTCTGCTCCGCCGTGATCGCTTCACAGTCCTTTGCCTCCACCTAGTGGGTACAAATGAACCGACAACCTCCAATGAACACTGATTCCAAATTTGAAATCCTTAAAAATAAAAACAAATTTATTAGCAATCACAGGGGAAGAATGCATGACATCTACAAGAGCATTTGTTTGAATAAAAATGCTAACTTCTTATTTACAAAGTCTGCAATTGAATGTGAATAAGTTTAGCACATGCACATACAAATTGCAAATAAGCTATATTATTACACAGGTAACAAAGCTTTACCCAATTACCCACACAGTCACCCAATTTTACAGCCCCTCACTGCTGCTGTGGTCCCAACAATCAACAATCAGGGATACAACGATCACCAATAGACACAAAGAGACGTGAAAGAACAGAGACCATGAGGGATTCTTAGACGAGACAAAAAGGTGAGATGCATAAGTCTAAGCCGTGTCGGCCTACATAGCAACAGTGATATCCATTCCAACCCCCCAAATCACAACACACACATTGGACAAACTTCAACTGATTGATTGAGGTGCGCTGAACAAGCAAGGGGCAGATTAATATACATTATTTAAGCTATTGCAAAGTGTCAATCTGAGAACAGTAGCCAAACCTGTGAAAATCATTGTCTTCTCGCTGAAAAGAACGGAAATGGCATCAATCGGCATGTCACTGTGAGAGGACACAGCGTCGTCCTTGGACTGGTACTGTAAGGCTTTACGTAAGACATCATGATTCAGGCAAGGGCGCAAGAGGTGACAAGGCATTGATGACATCAAGCATCTGATGGTTTTGAATCGATGGACTGTAATCTGTGCCGTAACCTTCATCACGACTAACACTGGCGTTCTGTTACCCAAACTGAACATGACAGGAATAGTAAAACTGATATTTGGGCAAGCCCGTGCTGTGTTTACACAATCAAAAAAAAAAAAAAAAAATCCTATAAGGACCTGAGAACTGCAAGCAAACACCCGCCCACATTTTAAGCTACATAAAATGGTGCCAGGCTATGGTGAAATAGCATTCAAAATCCCCAATAACTCAGTAAATGTAACAGTTTCTCATTTCAGTGCATCCCAACTGTCCATTTCTCCGTCCTCGTTTTCCATCATTTTGACAGTAGCGCCTTCTCTAGGTGTATTCATGTGATTACATGGAATAAAATGAGATTGTCAAGAGATATTGCAAGTGTAATCAAGGGATTAAAGCTGTGCCAGGGCCAAGTGTTTTGTAATAGTGGGTTAGAAGTTACATTGGGCAATAACTGTCTGTTTGGATCACTCCGTGTAGCAGAAGGCACTTAAAACTCTGCTGACCTGTTTTAGGATTTAGCTTAGAAACAACCACTCACACAGTCTTACTTTCTGTGTATCTTTTTTTTTTTAATCTGTAAACTCTTTAATTTAAGTCACTTCATAAAATGGATATTTCATTTGCCAGCAAATAAAGTGCAGGCTACATTGCTAAGAGTTTATCAAGAATTTGAAGGCATTCGCGCAAGCAACCATCATCGTTTGGCAAGTAACTGTTAAAAACTACAATCACACGATGTCACATGAACACCAGATGCTAACAGGCAATAGAACGGATCTTGGATGACGGGATTATAGGAGGTCCACCCGAAATGTAGCCAAAGTAACTGTAGACTGCAATGTCCTTCGATTCCTGTGTCAAGGGGAATGAAAACCACTTGAAGCAAACAAAAAAAAAAAAAACAACCCCCCCTCCAAAAAAAAAAAAAAAACCCTCCATGACGAACACAAACAGAGCATTTCCGCAACGACAGGCAATAAGGCATGATGGGTATGGACAATCCACTTTCTAGCACAGTACTGAGACAACTTTTCAAGACTCCAGATAGTTGGGGTGGTGGTAGTGCTGTACAGGGACTACACATCTATGGTAGTGTACTGGGTGATGCAGGTGGTGGTGGTGAGCGGAGAGAGCTGGATTACTTCACAGAGGCAGTGGAAGGGATGACTGTAAAGGACCCATGACCATTAGGGGCTGAGGCCAGAGCTGGGACTAGGGGGGCGTCACCTTCAGCTTCTTCGCGATTTTGAATGCTGGATCAGCCACTGCAGTGTGATATCTGCAAGCGAGGAGACAAGCAAAAAAAAAAAGTCATCGGCAAATCTCAAAGTGCTGGCACTGATATATAACAACAAAAAAAGGTTGTTACCACAAAGGTGTGATGTTGCATCATTTAAAACTAACATTTATAGCATTCCACACGCTGTTGCCTCATGACAACAAAGGTCTAGCAGACTGACAATGTCATCAACTAACTAGGTGACATGAATGTTGAATATATTATTGACTGAGGTGTTGAAATTTGCATGTAAAAGAGCATAGGATAATGTCAATATGTTATGACAGCATGTTCACAGTAACTAGCACCGTGTATTCCACGCAGCTTGTCCAAAGATCATTTTCTCTGTACAGCTGGCTACATCCATATGTATCTGCGCGTGACTGAGATTGCAACTGGAGCATCTGTGGTTGCTTAATCTGGTTTACACAGAAATGGCTTTGTTTTCAACAGACTTTCCTGGCAAGGTTATCCAGGACAGGTGCGGTCCAAAAAGACAATACTTTCGACATTTCTCATTAGATGACTATGAAGAGAGTCTCCGGCCACAACCACAAACGTGTCTGGTTTGCAGTTTTACCACGCTGCACCATACACATGGAAATTATAACATATTAAGCAAACAACATTACATATTTCGGCATTAAATTTGATCTTATCCTTACCTATGTTGTCTTTCTCTTTGCAGGAGACAGAGTAGCAGCAGATCTCTCGGTCCTGAATGGCTGACAGGTTCCTAGAAAAGGATTATGATAAGAAAGCAGAAGCATAATCTCCAATTACAACCAAGAACCCTGAACCAAAACTGAAAGACACACAACACTGGGAGAGTATTATTTTTATATCTCCAGCTTCAGTTTGAGAAACTCAAAAGCAGCTAGACTGTAACTCCTGATAATTTGCCCAAATTTAACATTTGCATTCGCACTGGGAGGAATGACATGACACTCCTCAAAAGTGATTTATCTTTGGCTTGTAATAATTATGGCGTATGCCTTACTTAATAAATAAACCACTAACACAAATCAGATGTGAGGTTTTGAATATATTAGATTCTGACCACAATGCAACAAACAGATTCTGCATGGCTCACATTTTTTCAATAAGCTGCTTCTCATCAAGTGCATTGGGTAGGTCTCTTTTGTTGCCCAGAACTAGAACCTGAAAAATGACAAGGAGAACAGAGGAAGAAGATCAATATAGAATATCACAACTGATGGCAATCTGTGAATAAAATCTGCATGCCCAATTCCCCCTAGCTTTCTCTGTAAGAAGGGAAAAAACCACAGCAAATGTTTTCTATGGTGTAGCAATGCATCAGCATTATCGCACAACGAGATCAGACATTTTATAGGATTTCTGTCAACTTTGTGCTTCACTCATCACACAATCCTTCCTGCTGCGGACAAAACAGACAACCTGCATGTGGTGTTGAGTCACAGCTGCTGGAAGCCTCTCAAGTCAGCATGTCAAACACTGTCTTGTCAATTAGCCTGTCAGCTTGGATATTGAAAACTAATTAAAAATCCTGGCTTAGGTTCAAATGACCACTTACTGTAATGCCATACAGCCTGAATCACTACAACCCCATTAGATGCAGTGATAACTAATTATGAGGCTAATAGGAGCTTGTGACCGGAGTCTCTGGACCCTCATAAATCAATGTCATTAACCAAGGTCAGACTCCAACTTCACAATCTTTGCGTCTCATGAATTCAAGTGCCAGACAGTGGCCCCTTACGGGTATTCCTTGTAGCTGCGGTTTATCTAAAAGGTTATGGAGTTCATTTCTGGAAGCTTCTATCTTCTCTCGGTCTGCTGCGTCCACCATGTAACTGCAAAGGAAAGAAACACCACTTAGGCTTTGGCAGCGCTGGCATACATTGATTGCTTTATTACAACTTTCACTTTGGCTCGTAATCCTGGGATGTATTATTTGGGTGACTACTCTTTTAAAAGGTATGAGGATCCACCAGCGGTCAAGCCATGGCGGCACAGACTGAAAACATTTCCACAACTTTTGGGATGTACTGCATGTTTACTGTGTGATCCAGTCATGAAAACACAATTTTTCAAAATGTGCCTGTTCCAGGTTTTGGAAAAGACATTCAAACTTACACAATAGCATTGACTCCTCGACAGTAGCGCTCCCACATGCTTCTGAAGCGAGGCTGTCCACCTATGTCCCATATCTGTGTCGAGACACCACAGAATCAACCAAATAAATAAATAAATGAGTGAAAAAAATACAATTACACAGATAAGCAACAGAAAAGCTATTCTAACCTTTGTTTCATTAATACAACAAATCATTGCACCATCACTGATAGAGAGGGCAGGACACAAAGCTCTGGGCTGGCCTTTGCCCAGAGTGAAATTGATACCAAATTTGAAAAGCTAAAATATCCAGATAAAAGCTGGCAAATGTAGCCTACCTTTATCGTCACGTTGCCTTTTGTAACCTTTCGCATGTTGAAACCGACTGTGGGGATCATGTCTTCGCTGAACTGGCCTGACTGTAAGAGAAAAGAGGGTCCATTAATTGTTACAGCATGACATGCTATAAAAAACACACAGCCACTGATTACTACATCAGATATGAACTGACATACATGTAAGTGAGGCTTCTGTCTTGTTAGGTTGGCTTTAACCTTTACCATGTGTGCTGCCATTATCGATGTCACCAAATCAATATTTACTGTCCATTTACTGAACATGATGTTGATCATTTTGATTGAGTGTGACTGAGTGAAGCATGAAAAGCATATTTCAATAGAGATCATTTCTAAGCACAGGGACGGAACAGTCATCAGTGATTTCATTGTACCATGACTCAATGATGAGAGAAAGCATCTTTGGATGAATCATACAAGATGATGCCTTTCCATGCATTAGCATAGGTTTATCCTTAATCAGCCTTTCTTGATCAATCTCATGCTTTGTACCCCGCTATTCCAATCTTCAAATAATTATTTTGTCTATTTCAGTTCAGTAGCAGGAATTAAATTACCACATAGGCTAAAGGTGGAGTCATCCTGCTCCCGTGCCAGCCCAAACATCTGAACCACTTCCCTGAAAAACAGTCTTAAACCCCTTGAGAGGCTAAGAGACACAAAAAACATTAGAAAATCTTCCAAATATGCCTAACACATAGCCTTGATTGTGCAGCTCCTACAGTTGAGCCTGTGCCCATCCTAACAGCCTCCCAATGACTGGGTGAAAAAGAGGCCAGCTTTGTCCAAACCTCATTACTGATCACCTGACCGGGTTACAACTAAGTGGAAAAGAATGGAGTATTCTCGTGATGAACCCAAGGAAGGGGGAGTCCAAAGCATTGTGGCCTTCAAGTTGCAGGACTGCAACATCTCAAGGCTACAGTGTGGCCTATCCCTTTCCAGCAACTGCAGCAAGATCTCTACCACTGCCACTGCTGGGAAAACTAAGCTAAGCTAACCAGGCATGACAGCAGCCAAGCCTCCCAAGGAGGAGCAGGTGATTTTGACTTGTGATGATCATGAAATCTGGCAAGAGCTCACAAAAAATACTGACCTACTGTGTATGACAATAAAATCTGGGCTAAAACGCCTGATCATAGCTGGAACATTTATATTAGGATGAAACATTGACAAGTCAGGGTGACTAATAAACTCCATGCATTAAGTGAGACACAGGTTACACATTTCTCCTTCCAGCCAAATCATCCTTGGGCGGCAGGCAGTGGCCATGATGGCTCCAGGCCCTGTCAGCTTCATTGCACCCCTGATGACGTAGGCAAGAGGGTTGTTTACAAAATTAAATGGTGGCCAGTGTTGTCAACTTAGCAGTGATGTTGAAATACCGGCAGCTATTTCGAAGCTTTGGCTGCAGGCCAGCTTACGTGACCGATTGCACAAGTACGCGCACAGAAATACCCGAACTTCGATGTGTTAATAAGCTAGCTTAGCCCAAAAAAAAAAAAAAAAAAAAAAAAAAATTCAGTAAATCACTATCATGCTTCATCTTGACATTTTGAGGCACTAAATGCATCCAGCCACAAAGTAAAGCCCCCAAATTAATGCTAAGAGCAACTCGGTAATATTGTGACTATACTGTGACCATTAAATGTATCTGTTGCATGCTAAAAAGGAGCCTTCGTCCACTCTCCGTTCCAGGTAATAGCCCGGACCCGCACTGACTGTGCTTGTTTGCTACTCACTGCAATCACATTGACGAATGTGGTCTTCCCGGAGTACTGAAGTCCAACTAATGTAAGCTCCATCTCCTCCTTCCAGAAAAGAGACCGGAACCAGTCCAAAAGCCTGTTGATGAGGGCCAGCATCTTGGATGACACAGTAGTCGCAGTCGCTGGAGAATCAGTCGCTGCCGCTGTCTACTCCTAGCTAGTAGTCTACACAGGAAGTAGCTGCGCTGTCATGTCATGTGATCTAATGGCAACAACATGACCTTGCTTCCGGCAACACGATACTCCTTTACAAGAACCTGAACCTGACTGGTGACACATTGCACAGTAATTACAGCCTGTATTATAACCCAGACTTAAGTTATGACTGCATGAGATATTCATAAATTATAGAAGTACATTTATACAAGTGCGTTGTATAAGTAGCCTTGCCACTAATTAGCTATTAGTTGCGCATTGCTTACTGCTGGCCTGATAAGAACCAGTTGTCACAAAAAGGTATCTGACTAACACCTCTTCACCTAGGAAAACTTTATTATTATTATTATTATTATTATGTATATTATGATGCTGCCATGTTTTCATAAAGATGTGTCATGATGAACAACATACTTGTGTGTATTTATTATTTTATTTTACCTTAGGCCTAAATACATACATGTTAACTGAGATCCTATATGAATGAGCCAAGAGTGTATCACTGGTCAAATGCAGGGGGTTTTAATTAAAACTTTTGGAGGTCTTGTTATGTCTTCAGAAAAGGTCCAAGTCTTCAAATCTAACTTTTCTTGTGATATGTAATTGTATGGGTGGAGTATTGAGGGTCAATATGCAGTGTTGCAATATTATTATATAAGTATGTAATTACAGCTCAGCACCATGGACAGAGTCACAACCTGTATAGACTATATAGATCATGGATGTGTATCGGTGTAGACCAGGTGTAGGCAACCATGTGCTATAGTGAGCTGAGAGGCTGCAGGTTTTCATTCCAACCAAAACATCCACCAGCTGATTTCACTGATTACCTCACCTTCAAGCAGAGAAGAGGGACTAATCAGTGAAATCATCTGGTGCAGTTTTTGTTTGGAATGACAACCTGCAGCCTTTCAGCTGGGTGCCTACCCACTGGTATAGACCAAATCGCCTTGATTGTAAATGAGAATACTGGATTTGCAAGACAAGATGCAAGATGCAGAAGACTGAGGCAGGGAACTGGTGCAAGAAAAGGAATTTACTAATTTCAGGTCACAGGAGTGAGACAGATGCAGGAGTCAGACAGGGTGACTGCAGGCACAGAAGACGAGTTAATTAAAGAGCTTTATCGCTAAGGACAATCATAAAGGCTAAAAGTTGACTGACTGGTTAGTTGAGTCTGTCATGTGGCTGCATGGTGGAGCTGAGGCCTGGTTTGTACAGCAGAGTAAACTGAGATGATTCACAGCTTGGCACCCAACACCTGAAACACCTGACCCAACTCCTGTAATAAACATCTGAAATGTGTAAGCTTATCACATTGGCCATATTTTCTGCTTTTTCTGATCTAATGGACAGGCACGGTGGAGAGAGACAGGAAAGACAGGGCAGAGGAAGGGGATAATGTGTATATATTTATGTATGTATATTTCTACATAATGTTGTGTTATAACTGTATTACAAAAGAACACAGCATTAGCAGCAGCCCTCTTGCCTTGAATGGAATTAACCCACCACAACATCACGCAAACAAGATATAGCTATTGTTCTTCAATTTAAAAGGATAATTCAGTTTTGTTTTTTGTTTTTTTCCAAATTCCAGTCATAAACCCAAAATATAAAAATTGGGCAATGCTTTTAAATGTTTCAGGGACCTCTTAATGAGAACTCTAGACTATGGTGTTGATACATAGCCTATGCACCAGACTCCCAGTGAAAATCTAAACTAAGCCTCTGCAAGACAAGCCAGTACAATGGGAAGACTTCCAGCCATATATCCTTTATCTGTCTCTCCAGCCTTAGAGCAGGACTCTCCAGTCCTGCATTTTCAGCTTCTTTTGAAACTGTTTTAGTTCTCTCTCTCTCTCTCTCTCTCCCTCTCTCTCTCTCTCTCTCTCTCTCTCTCTCTCTCTCTCTCTCTCTCTCTCTCTCTCTCTCTCCTTGACATTGTGTAACCACAGGGGAGCTCATTACTAAACTCACTCTTATATTGAGAGAAAAAACAATTCACACCAAAGTCCTATAGGCTTTTTGTGGAAATTACACTAAAATAATTAGCTTAGGGAAGGATTTTTACATTTCTGCTTGATTTCCAAATTGACGTTTGCATACAATCAGCTAAGGAAAGTATCTGTTAAGTTGGCTAGCTCTTTAACTATCAGGGTATCTTGGCTAAAAATGTGAAAGATCTATTTCTAAAAGCACTTGCCATGTACATATATTTGTCTTTGGTGATTTGTAATTGGCAAAACTTTACAACTTAAAGACAACGTGGTGTGTTGGCTCCCTCCCAGGTCCCACACTGCAGCAGGATGCCAGCCTACTTTAAAAAATAAAACAGGGACAGTGCAGATTACATTAGAAATTACATCAAAATGCTGGCAAGATATTAGCCCTAACTTACTGGCTTTTTGCAAAAACATACAGCAAATACTTGTGGGCCACCTTGAATGGGAGACCATTGAGCACTGCATCTGTTTTTTTTTTTTTTCCCACTAGTATTTTCTTCTCTCGATTGGAAGGGCACTTCATGGTGTTTTCTCACTTGGAAGGGCATCTTAGAGGACACCTTCTGAGTTTTCTTCATCAGAGAGGCACTGGGGGAACATCCTATTTGTCCCATTGTGAAGGCTCCTGTCCTGCAGCAGCACATCATATTTTCTCCACTGGAGGCTCATCCATGAAGAAACCTCCCACATCCTCACACATGTAGGGACAGCCTTTACAGCCACTGGAGGGGCACTTCTCCACTAGAGGAGCACCTCATTTATTATAATTTATTACTATTATTTATTTATTTATTGCATGAAGGGGCACCCTAGAGGACATTTGATCTTTTTCCCCATGTGAAGGGCAAACAATGAGGCACTTCCTCTCATTTTTGGCACTCTAGAGGGCAGTTACTTACTGGAACAAAGTTCCCATTTCATTTTTACAAAAATAAAAATAAAAAATGCTACTTTGGCCTATGAAGATGCAGGCATTCACGCCATGATCTGGGTGAATGACCAAAAACCGAAATCACGAGCCACCATAAACCACAAAATGTTATTGAACATTACACCCATGTGTATATGAGAGAGAAAAAATAAAATATAAACAAAGTAATTTATTTTTTATGACTTTTTCTTTTGTCCAGGAAAAAAAAGTGATTTTATTTCATGTTTTATTTAATAATGATGGATAGGATTGCAGTTCTGGTGCAAACATGAATTGCTGTTGCAATCACAAACTGCATATTGCATGAGCATCTAACATAAATGTACATAAGGACTGAATTACTACTCATCATCATTCATGTCATTATGAGGAACATGAGAATGTTTGGAAATACCCAGTTATTACTGTACATCCCAGCAAAACAGGGAATAGCTTTTTATTTTTGATTTTCTGCACAATATACATTATGTCATGTAGAAACAATCTAGAAATAATCTGTTTCATAACTGAATCCACAGCTATGCGCTCAGCTGGTTTCATCTACTCCTGACAAACAGTTGTTATGGTTTCATGTCTGCCTGCGGTGGCCCTCAGCGCTCAAGTTTTAGGTCCTCTTATTCTCACTCTGTTCACCCACTAAGCAAGTTATCAGTATCGCATTCCCTTCCACTCATATGTGAATGATACACAACTTTACAAAGCAATGAATTAACAAAAAAATCACTAATTTAGAAGTTAAATGGTGGAAATCATTTCCCCCAAAGCATGCATGTTTAAATGCTCATATTAGTGCCCTATTTAGACTTCTAATTCATATTCAACAATCTCAGCATTCTGCCCACTCTTCCTCATACCAAGGCAATGTACAAAATAACATCTTCACATTCAAATATCTTCAGGATGAAGTATTTCCTCTTTTACAGCTGCAATGCTGTCAAGCAGAAGACTGCTGGGCTGAGCAGTGTTGCCTGGTGATGTTTAACTTTTGCAAAACTTGTCAATCTATGCCTTAGTCCTCTAAAAAACAGGGAAAGTTAATGTGCTATTTTTCATGAACAATCTTTCCTCTACTCTCATGCTGTCGTGATTCTCTCTGTTTGGTTCCTTGTAAATGTAGCATGCACTGATTTTTAAGTTGTAGCATAGTGCATTACCTGGCCTTGTGCCTCACTATTCTGCAGCAATCTGTAACTCTCTCTGCCCTTCAACTGTTCAGCATGACCAACCTACTTTTGCTCAACTGGTTTGGTCAGGATCACACCTTAAAAGACAAGTATTTATTTTCTGTTATAAAGGGTACGTTCCTGATTCATCCTTTTTTCTTGTATTTCCTGAAGCAGGAACTGTGTGAACACATGCTTAAGTCAAACTGGCTCTATATGACAGCAAATTAACAGATGAATCAAAACTTTATTATCCCACACATACTGATAATAATCACAAAATTTAACAAAAACTATCATAAGAGGTCAGCAGCTTTATTCGAAGCAGGAGAACAGTGTGTCACACTAAAAAATTAGTCCAGTTCACTTACAATCACACTGATTGTATGATTTGCATATAATCCTGCCGTGAAGGTCAGATACACATGAGTGCTTTGTAGAAAAAAAAAAGTGAACTTTACTGCCTGATTCCTGTCAGTAGCAAACAGTCCAACCGTAGATTCATTCAGGCTTTTGGCAGCCCTGAAACACAGGCACAAAGATAAATGATGTCATGGCTTCTGTAAGGGATGATGATTCAACACCTTTCATTCTAAGACCACATTATTATGACACAAAAGATGTCAAGAAATAAATAAGTACGCAGTTAAGTAAGAAAGTATGGGGTTTATTACCTGCGTTCTGACCACTGCAGTATACTTCTCAGGGGTTGCGGCACTCATTACTGCAGTGTAAACAGTATTTCTAGGAAACAACAAACAAGAGATCAGGCAGTGCTACATGCTGGTGTTGAGTACAATAATATTATACACTGATAAACAACCTGATCACTATAATCTGATAAAAAAAAATACCAACAAAAAACTATTACAGTTAGGAACCTACTGTAAGTCATGCATATAACTGAGCAGATTCTTTCATAATGTACATATATAATGTAGGCTACGCATCTGTAATCTCATACAGTCAAAATGTGACATCTGTGGTTTTTGGAAATTACATGTAATTACATGTGCAAATGTATATACAAATGTGCACGATTTCCCGTCAGCTAAACTGACGGAAAAAAGACCACACTGTGCACACAAGGGCACCAGCTCAGCAGGGTGAAAAGTCATGTGATTCACTAACATGCAGATATGAAGTCATGATAAACAACTTCCTCCTTACCGGTTGCACACTGGATACGTTGACAAAACCTGTGGGAAAACACCAGATTTCACATATTAAAATTTTATGTATTCAAAGTTTAACTTCTAAATCCTCAATTTTTCTCACATTTCAAACACCAAGTGTAGTTTTGCTCCTTGGAAAAGTCCACTTGCCTTATAAAGGGTATCCATGTTGATGTGATCTTGCCCCGTGGCATTTAGTGCTTTGCTGGCTGCATCTCTAAGAGATAAAAGCATCAGAGCAGTGAAATAATAGTAATACGATTATAATAATAATAGCATGATTTAATAATAGCATCATTCATTTTCCTGCTGCAACTGATCATGTGAGATGAGTCACACACCTCCGATGATCTTTGGCTGGGGGAGGAAGCCAGTGGTCATAGTTCGTCTCCACCCTGTACCATCTAAAAGTGGAAACAGACACCTTTAAGTTTCAGTTGTGCCATGTCATGGTGGTTCAGCGGTTTTCCATATTCTGGAAAAAATAATAATGATAATAATCCTTTGTTTTTCCTACCCTCCACTCAGAGAATCCAGGATCCAGATGTCAACAGGGCCTTTTCGGTCTCTGGTTATCACAGCTCCTTCCCTGGCCCATATCCCACCCACAATGTAATAAACCCCTGTGATAATGGGGATCTTGGAAAGCCTAATCACTGCATCCTGAAAGTCCTCTGCTCCCTCCAAGGTCTGTGCAGTTGAGAAACTAAACATCAGTGTTTCAGTTCCATACACATTTACATGTCACGCTCATTTCCTTGCGCCACACTTACTTCCCTCACGAGCCAGCTGACGGGGGATCTCTTCAACAGGAAAGCAGAAACCGCGTTCTTCCACCACTCCCACCAGTGCTCGTCACCTGATCATCACACACAAACAAGTAACCAGGAGAGTGTGCACAGAGAAATAATTAATTAATAATTAATTAATCTGACCTCAGCAGCCCTTTCTGGACAAAAGTGACTGATCGGGTGAAGTGTGGTCTCACCTCGCTGGTCCCCAGAAATAGTGAATTTGTTTGGACTCTGTCCCGTCCACAGGCCAACGTAGCCGGCAAAAGAAGTTCCACTGTACATCACCTAGGAGTGTTCAGCAACAGCAACTTCCTCAGACCACCGCTTACACCACACCATCATGCAGGGATGTTTATTTTGCACTTACTGATAAAGTTGAAGCCTACTGACTAAAAACGATTTCACATACAGTATTATTTTGGAAATCGTGATGGTTACACTTTCAGTTTGCACAATATCTTCACAGCTATTCAGTTTTTATCCCACACTTTTAAGGTTGTTATAAACATGGTATGAGCCTACTGATTATTATATCATTTTAATACAAACCTCTCCATTCTTAAGGAAGTTTATGTTGACAGTCAGATTCCTCAGAACATCATGTGGGTAATCAAGGTTCCTGCCATGATACACATGTCCATTTGTGTCCTGGGCTACAATGCTAGTGCAAAACCTGGGAAAACATAAAGTGAGTCCCATGAGAAGGCATTTTTTTCCCCCCACCAGAAGTATTCTTGCATACTTTTAATACATAGGATGTTTCTGCACAACACTACACAAGTGCCTCTATTGTGAAAGTGCCGAGAAAATGGCCATTGTAAGGCAGAGGTTATAAAATCATACGTACGCAGATATTTCATAGGCAAAGTTGAGAATGATGACATCAGCCAGGCTTGCTCCAAAGTGTGAGGCCATGCCGCGGATTTCTCCGGCGTAAGGCTGGGGAATGTACTTTTCCATAGCAGCCACAACGGGAGCAAGAGCATGATGCACCCATTTAGGAACTGTGGTGCTGCAAAAGAGAAAAAAAGCCCGTGAAGTCAAATAAAATAAAACAGCTTAACAGCCTTTTATTTGAAAAACAGTTTCCCCACGTATTCTACATTTACATAAACCTTTAAATTCCTATTATACATTATATGTAATACCAGATTTATGTGTGTGTACGGTATCTATATATCTATATCTATTCATTTACATTGAGCTATTACATGAGTATTACAAATGTTACATAAGATACTCTGTGAGCCTGCATTTGGTGGCACTACATTTGTTTATTTCTCTATCCTGACAAACTGTAATTTCTACATGCATGAATCATTGGCTATCTTTTATATAATTTTTCTGAAATTTGCGTGGTGAGCAAGGAATTTTCTAATGAACGTGGTAATATTACATGGAAATAGTGTGTTTTCCAATAAATAAAATGTTAAAATCGACAGCTTCCATTTATAAGTCCAGTACTTCAGTCACTGTTTACTGCAATCAATAGTGACCCCGTGTTACGGAGCCTGGATGTGTGCAACTTACTCAATCACGTCTGCAGCAGCTTTTTTCAAGTAGTCGATGTCAAAAACTTTCAACAGAGGTGCCCATCGCACGTCTGGGGCTTCATCCAGGCTGATGTTGACTACAGGAGGCGCAAAATTTGCCCTGCATGATCCTGTCAGGCCGAGCAAGAGGAGTACAGCGCGCAACATCATCTGTCCACTCCAACTGTGCAAAACAAGCTCAAAGGACACACACAGTCACTTGCAGCAGTTCAATTCTCTGCTCACACTTCCGTCTTTCGCTCTTGGTAGGCTGAGAGCTGATCACCTGACCACAGACGCCGAACAGAGTTGGATTTTTGTGTTGTTGCATAAAAAAGCGCAGATCCCCATTTAGTGTTTCTGATAAAGTTTGCACAGAGCTTATATCTGCTGACACTGGCGATATAACAACAGGGACGCGAAACTGTGCCGTCCCCTGCCTGCAGGGAATTCAGCTGGCTGACATGTTGCGTTGAAGTGCTGCTCGAAAGCTCCGTTTCCCTGCACAATGTAAAAGTTAGGATGACTAAATATTACGAGAATAAATCTTTTTTAAGACGATTACAGTCTTTCAAAAATGAGACAAAATTGTTTTCAGGTTTTATAAAAATGTTACAAAATGTTTGTAAGTTTCATTTGTGCTCATTATTTGTGATTCTTTCTTTTCTTTCAGTTTCTATCTATATTGGTGCAATAACAGTTTCACCCCATAACTGTCACACTGCTGCAATAGGTGGGCTCCTCTCTCAGTAGTCCACCAGTTTGTTTAGCCCGTGTTATGGTGGGTCACATTAATGAGTCATTAATGGGGTCACTGGAGGAGGAGAACCTCTCCTGAGTCCCCTTCATCTGATCCTGGACCAGATAAGACCAGCCTGGAGGTCCAGGGCGTTGCCAGTTTGAATCTGACCCGGGGCGATGAGAGTTTTGTGAGGAGATCAGATTCTGTCCATATCACGTTACAGCCCCTTATTACATCTGTTATGCAGATTGAGTGAGCATTTGTATTTACAACAGCACTTGAATGCAGCTTCAGAAACAATGGGAAACATTTTGCTTATTTATGAGCAAACAAAGCCAGCTAGTGCCTGGTGCGGCAAGTAGGCCGACATAAGTATGCAAAAGAGACCTTCGTTCCCTGGAGGAGCAGTAACACTCCTCACTAAGGCAACCACAAAGACAGCCAACAAGAGTTAAATGGTAAAGAAAAAAAGGGGATAGCCAATGGGAGCGCTGTGTGGGTCCTCAAGAACCAGGCGCTCTTTGGAGAGGATTAGATCAGTGAAAAAATCTATTTAAAGTTGTCTCTTATTTATATAAACATCCTAAAAAAAACAAACAAACAAAAAAAAAACATGCAAGGCACACTGTTCTGTTGAATAAATGTTATAAAGCCTTTATTTTTATATGGCTAAGTATGATTTAAAAACCTGACTGTGGACCAACATGTTTCAGAGTTTCAAAAACATACTTGGCCAGGTAATAATAAAGGCTTTTCATATTTTTTCAATGGAACAGTATGTCTTGATGTTTTTTTTTTTTGTTTTTTTTTTTTAAGTTTAAACATATTTTTCATAAGTAAAATGTTATTTAGATTTTTAGGCAGCCAATAATTAAGCCTATTGTATACCTTTTCAAATAGAATTTAAAAGTCAAAATGCATCATCCTACACATGGTGTGCACAATGGGTTGGACCCACCTCCAGCTTCCTCTTGTCCACCTCCATTATTCCACCAAAAATAAACATCTATGTCTGTCCATCTGCACCTAAATGGCTTTAGTGATCAGTTATCATATCCCAGTCATGCCCTTGTGTTTTCCTGGTGTGTTCCCCTGGGTTCCTCTGCTTCCCTTGTGTTTCCTTGTCTCCTTGTCGCCTCTCTCCCTTTCCTTCCCTTTCCTCCCTGGTTTCTTGCTCCACCTGCTCCTAACCTCCATCCAGCTCGTAAACTTTTCACTATAAGAACCCGGCTCTCATTCGCAGATCACGCCAGATAGTTGCTTCTGCTACAGCTTGTAGAAGCACGTTCCAGCCGCTCTATGTTTGGTGAATAAAGTCGTATCCCATGTGTGTTCTCCAAGCTGGTGTTCACCCTTGTCTCTTTGTGCTCCACGATCACCCATGCCTTCCTGTCTTCCTCCCTCCCTCATCCGTCTGCCCTCGCCATGCTGGCCATCCACATCTGTGAGCCTCGCCACGCCTAATATGGTTTCAGCAAATCACTAAATCCTTCATCCATACATCTCGCTGCCACCACCACCACCTCCACCTCCATTCCCTTTTCCCCCTCAATTAATCTTATTTTACACGCAATGCTGTTGTCAGTGCCCTGCAATGAGACAATCCCTAATTCAAATTGTGTGTTTTGAGACTACCCTGATAGCCCTAAACGGCTGTCATATAGATACCCTTTTTAAAATCTGCTAAGGGAGGACAATGTTTTAGTTTGTGCAGGAAAAACCTTGACACATTTTTTTTTATCCCTGCTTCTTCCTGTGTCCAGCAATCAAACTATTGTTATCTATCATAGTCTTTCTTCTCATTATTATTGTTCTGCCTAAATTCCTGCAAGTAATTCCTCCCACAGTTTTCACCAAACCAACTGTGAAATGTCCAGCCCACTTTGATGAGGTGTGCTTCTACTTGCAATATTAAATGTTTCGCACAAATGTTCAGAGATGCAGCGAGGGAGCTGAACCAGTCGTCATACAAGCAGGCAAAGACACAAATACACACACCTCTGCTTGGATCACCCACACCCGAACTTCAGCTGATCGCCGGTGGATCTGAGTATCAATCCCCAGAGCCTGTGCTCCTTACCATTTGGAAATTGAGCTGTTTGTTGGGCTGGTGCTGTGGTTGCTGAGCTTGCTGCTATTGCTGAAACTCTGTGTTTCTGATAGCACCTTGACACAGCTCTGTTTAGTTTATCTTTTGTCTTGCTGATTAGTTGATAGAAGTGCCTTGTTGAACTAGTTTGGTTAACTTTAAGAAGGCCTTGAAGCGGTTCTCCGATATAAATATTTCTCCCCCTTTTCCTCCTGTTTTCTTGGTAGTTAGGAGCAAAGTGATGACTTTCTGTTTGATTCTACAGACTAATTGAGCTTTTATTTTCTAATTAGTGTTTTTTGTTGTGTAGTTTACTTGTTTGTTTGGCCTTGAAGACCCTGACACCTTATTTGCTTCCATGTCTGCAATCTTAGTTGGATTTTCTCTGTTAATCCTTTTCTGTAAATAAATGCTATTCATTGTTATACTTAAAAAGTTTGAGCAGGGTTTTCTTGCCATTTTGGCTCCGTTTTTGCAAAGCTTTTGGATGAACTTGCTGTTAGTTCCCCTCGACATTAAATAAAGGTCGTAACATAAGTGCAGGCTCATCCGGGATATGACTCTGTTTAGTCTAGAGAGTTTTTTAGTTTGATGGTTAGAGGAAAAATGACCCATGTGTAATTGCTGCAGATTATGATATCCCTATGTGTAGCGCTTCTGTTAAGAGGAAGTTTTACTGTATCATTCTTAATGGCTTTGTAGATAAAGGTTTACTTCTCCTAGCAGGTTTGGAGCAGCAGGTCCCAGCAGAATCTGATCCTGAAGCTGCTGCGGCAGGGGTAGCTTTTGACCTAATTCACTCTGAGGTCCTTGAGGATCTTGAAGCTGGAGTCTTGGCAGAGGAGTTTGCCTTGACACACAAGAGCGTCTTTGTGGACAAGCATAAAACATCTAACCATGAGGATACCCTAAAAAAATGCTGACTTACAGTCCCAGCGACCTAAAAGGGGTCAGAGGGAGAAATTCCATCCGCATCTTATCCGGTTCTGCAGAGGAAATTCAGTCCCCTTCAGGGCTTGTTTGGGCCTGATGGGCTCAATGGCCTTGACAATATCTGTCATTCCTCAGGGGTTTTAATGATGCAAGATTTCCAGTGCTGGATAGCCTCTTTGCACTTGGACACATAACATCACCTTAGCCGCATAGTGAGGGATTCCCCCGAGTGTTTGATGGCCCTCTCATTGTCACTGGAGAGCCCCCTCGGTTTTCACTACCGGTCCTCCCCTGGGAGCAGTGGTAATGAGGAAAATGGCGACAACAGATGCTATACTGATGAGCTGGGTAGGGGAGGCATTCATGAAGAGAGGTCAGTGAATGGCAAATAGCCCCCACAATTGCATCATGCACATATCAATTATCTGGAACTGCTCACAGTGTTTCTGACTCTGACGTATTTTGTGCCCCTCCTACAGGACTGCCATGTCTTGGTCAGAGCAGACAGCACCACAGAGGCGGCATATGTAATCCAGCAGGAGGGCACTCGCTCCATCAGTTTGCACTGGCTCACAAACTCATAGTTTGGCGCAGCAAAAACCTGCTGTCATTACACGTGACGGGTTTCACACGAGGAACAGGGTGTGTCTTTGTGGATAGTGCGTACTGGCTCAACCGTAATTACCAACCATATTGTTGCATACGTTCAGCCCCATTCACTCTCACATCATCAGTATTATCCAGGATGAGGGAACAGAAGCCAGACTTTTTGTTGGTTCAGTCTTTGTGTCTCACAGGAGCTGATAGGAGGATCCTCTTAGCATCTCTCTGATACGAGTGGTAAGAGGAGTTGTGGTAAACAGTGAACATTATAATTTAAGGGGTATATATATGTTTAAAAACACCAAAATAAGAACTACCATCAAAAGCAAATGTGTATCAGCTAAAGTGATATCTTTATGGAACAGCTTGGATAAAGAATCAAAACTCTGCAGCTCAATCAGCCAGTTTAAAAAAAAAAAAGTATAAATCCATGGTAATAGGTAAATATAGATCATTATTATAATTATAATTGAAATAACATGTACTTATGGATCTTTTGATTTCACTTTTGTGTGTGTGTCTGAATTACCTATTGTTTTCTGATATGGTATGACATCTTATGTTATTACAGTTGTTTCATTTGTAACTTAATACATATGTAAAAAGGGTAGGCACTATTAGCCTTGGCTTCAGTCTACACCGTTTTGGACTCTGTAAAACTAATTTATTAATCTTTGAAAAAGCCAATTAATTGTAACTGAGAGCAAAATAAACTATCATCATCATCATCATCATCAACATGTCAAAATTTGTTGAAATGCCTCCACTACTAACAACACCCGTATTACTACAGCTACTGCCGCTGCAAATAGACTGACTACTACGACCACAACTACAAACTCTGCTACTGTTCCTTCCACACCTACTACTATCACTACCACTGCTAATGCTGTGATGACAGTTAAAGGGCATTTAAGGTTTGATACTTGACCCCATGTTGCCTTCCAATAATCCATGAAGTCCAGTAGGTGGCAGTACATGCCTATAGATGTAATTCATGTTCTTCATATACTGTAGGTATATCACCATGGAGCCACATCCGCATTATGATTAATGATTCACATTTTATTGACACTGTCTGCTTAAATATCATCATAACATTTTTTGAAAATGTAATTTCCAGTGACAATTACTTTTATTTTAAGGTGTTACATCTTGATTGTTTTACTCCTCGACAAACCTATGCTCCTAAACTATGCTGTCAAGCTGACTTTTGCTTCTGTTTCAAAACTCACCTTAGTTGACCCAAGTTAATCATTCATGAACCGACCAGTGGTTCACTGGGCTCCAGCACTGTTTTTAATAAAATATCAGACCTTCAAATTGTGAATTTTTTTTTTTTTTGTTTTAATTATCACACTGGGGGGATTTGACAACCAGATCCTCACTGATCAGACATAGCTGGAAGGAAAGATGACCTCCTGTCTTACTTTCTCTCCATTTCTAGTTTGGAAAACTAAAGGAACACCAACAGGACAGAAACTCTATTACTGTAACCAGAGGGAGGAATTTCTGCAGCTTACAAAATAAGCAATAAGTTCAGTGGTCCAGTGGTGTTTCAGAAAAGTATAAGGTTGGTATAAGTTGCTGAGTGGCAGCTGTGGATGGCAATCAACCTTAAAGAGCATAAAGAAAATAAACATGACCTCTTTAAGTACGTCAAACCTCTCAGAACTTTAATTTACCTGTAAACTTTCCCTCAAGCAGCTTAAAAGGAAGGAAAACAACTTAATTTGTGACTTTGGGCAATACCATCACAGTTGATTCCAGCATTCATTAGGCTTATACTGAATGTCACATTGTGGCCTGGTCTCTCATGAACAAAAGGTGTATTTATTGATTCACTTATTTCCCCCATAGTAAATACCACCATGCCACTTTTCAAGATGCAGAAGTAGTACATGTTAATGGGACTGTTGAATCACTGGAGGATGTACTTAGTTTCTCTCTTCTCTTTAATTTATGGATGACATGAAAGGTCAGTTTCCCAAAGCTTCAAACAAATGACTAAGTAAATGTTGACATGCCAATGAACAAATAAAAAAAAAACAGTTCTACCATTCATTCATTGCAGACAAGCAATTAATTAATCGCAATCCCTCTACGTTGTTTTTCTGCATTTTAGGTGATGAAAATGAGAGGGTCAGTGTAATTATTTCTTTTCGGAAAAGTCTACAGACAGTCATGCAATTCTGCTGAAGTCTTACTCACAATAAAAATAGTAAAAGGTTGAGTTCATTAAGGCAGCATCTTATCATTTGTGGTTAAGCACGTATCTGTACTGGGGTCCGTGACATACTTGAAAATGCTTGACATTCAGCAGCACACATGGCAATGGTAGTGAACACGACACTAGGTGGCATTAGTGCTGTATTTTTCAGCTCGCGAGTGCTGCTGGCAGACTTGTGCTGAGACTAATTCTCAAGATACTTTTTTTTTTTTTTTTTTTTTTTTTTTTTACTGATCTACAGACCAAAAAACAAGACATGTTTTTAATCAAAGGAAAAGGAAAATTGCCATTTCAACTTTTCCCAGGTGTGCATTCACATTTCATATTAGAGCATTTGTGCAGTGCATGTGTATGGCACTTTTTTTGTATTATTACTACAACTGCAGTGTTACTGCCACAGACACAAGACCCACACAAGTTGCAGATTGTGGGTGGACTGGCCTTCCATATCATCAAAAATGAAAGTAAATCAAAGACATACGTCAGTAAACTTTTTTTTTTCTCCCATAACCTCAAATACCATTAACATCCACTCCGATGTCTTCAAGTTGCCAAACACATTTTCTGCGTCTCCCCAGAGCACTTTCAATATCGTTACAGCATTCAAAATATAGCACGCGAACTATTTGTAAACCACAGTATCTGGTTCTGTAAAGTCAACCATATTCATTCTCACATGATCCAGACCATTTCTATTTCAAGTAAACATTTCTTTAAAAATGAGTGAAAAATAGTAAAATCTGGCTTACTTTCCAAACAAATATAATAGCTTGCAGGACCAGTTATTATAATGTAGTGCATGTAAATTATTAAAGTATTTGGTAAGAGTAATCTCCTTGTCCATGTTAATTCCTAATACTGACTCGCTAAAATGTGCACCACCAAGTCTGGCAAAATACATTTACTAAATGTGAGGCTATTATCTTTTAAATTCACTGAAATGATGCCAAAATTCAGCATCAGGCTATGTATAATCCCTCAGAAATCTTTTTTTAAATTTGAAATGCTTGATGCTTGTAATCTAAGACATGTTATTGATTTACACAAGCGCTGCTGCTTTATGGGTTATGTAAGTGTTATGTAAGTATGTGTTGTTATGAGGAGCTGTCAGGTTGGCTGGCTACAACACGTTTAAGCCATCAGGCAGAGAAACACAAACATTTATTTCCACAGGGAAAAAAAGCTTTATTAATATTTTAATATATATCAACAATACTTTATAGACAAAATATGTACAACAAACGACCTTGTGTTACATCTCAAAATAAAAATCCCAAGTACCTCTTTCTATACAAAACTATTATTTTTATTTCAACATTACATTCACTCTCTTCTCTTTGCCACAGACACAAGATTTAATGCATGTACATTTAAACGTCATTGTGTCTGCTTTAAACGAGTAAAGGCAACAGCATGAACTAAGATCAGGTTTAACTTGACCGGGAATTTACGGGTATGATGCAAATCAGGCTGAGCATTACGCTATGTACACATTCTCTTGGCATACAGCGAGTGACTACCTCAAACTCCCTCTAGTAGCAATGCAAATACACTCAGTGGGTCACGTATCAAAAATAGAGATGTAGAAGTAGTATAAACAAAATAATTACAAGACATTACTTCACAGGAACTCCAACTAGTTGCACAAATGGTAATCTGTCACAAACTCAAATCTAAAAAGCATGTACGGCTGCATCGCTCTTCGAAAGAAATGAGTGACACGCCTCGTATGGTGACAACGCCCTGAATTATTTGAACACTAATGAACAGCTGTGTCCATTTAGCTGCAAGGTAGTTGATGGATGACAGGAGAAATATATTTTGACATTTATTTGGTAACATTCTAGTCTAAAAAAAAAATGGTCTTGTTGCAGTTACAGGAGCGACAAATGCACAACAGGTAGATCCTCCAGTCACAGATCTACAGCAGGAAATAATTCAAGCAGCATCTACAGGGGGCTTTTGTTCAATCTTTACATTCATTAAAGACTGGCGTGTGTGCAAAGGGTAGGTCTCAATGGTTGGGTGGGGTGGGGAGGTGGCAGGGGCTATCTGCGCCATCACATTCTGTTCTGGATTTACCTCCAACATTCATCACTAAGTGCAGAGAAGCCTTGCGTTAAAGGGAAAAAAAAAAAGAAAGAAAAAGAAAAGAAACACTCGCAATCTCTAGCGCTCTCATCCTCTTTTCTTTGAGTTGACCATCTTCACAGTGTTTCAGGGCCATGCAACAGGTGATCTGTGTGCCTTCACATGGACAGCGCTTCAGGGTGCCCCCCATCATCCCCTTTCAGTGTATGAGGAGCTGATGGTGGTTCTGTGTGGGAGTCAGTTTACACTCTCATTTAAGACATGGAGAGATCGAATGGGTCAAACAACTGCTGCAGTGTTGGAGGGAGACCAGTGCTTTTGTGTTTGCCTACCCTTCCCTAGATGCTTTCCAGTAGGTCAGCCAATCCCTAACATTCAGAGGGCAGTATTCAAACAGAAACAAAACTGTTTAGTCTTTGGTTTCCAAGTTCAGCGGGGGAACCTGCTTTAAAGCTTGGAGGAGAGCGGGTGAGTCCATGGGAGTCTGGTGGGGTACTGGGGAACCTGCCCTGGGGGACATCACCAAAGAGGAGGAGAGGGTCTCTGGAGGCAAGCTAGCAGCAGAGGCACTCATGCCCGGGTACATGACAGGTATGCCGCCGGGATACCAGCATTTCTCCAGCATGGGCAGGTATGCCGCTGCTGCTGCAGCTGCGGGAGGGATGAGGTAGAAGGGCATGCAAAATGGGGGCTGGTTGGGAGAGAAGCTCATGTAGCTGCCAGGACCACCTGCCACATGCCCAGAAAGAGTCTCATCTTCTGAGGAGTCAGACCTTGACTTTTTGGCCTGGGGCTCATCGCCCTCCTGCTTGATGGCACCACCCATCCTCTCTGACAGAGCGTGCTTGAGCTCCCCTTCCTTGCCGTGGTATTCTGACCGCTGAGCGTTGGGGTCACGTTTTTCGTGCTCCCCCCCATAGCCACTGTCAGTGTCCGTGTCACTGCCACTTTGCTCCCCTGTCCCGTGGGGATAAGTCCTTTGAATGACGGGCACACAGTTCTTGGCGTGACCATCAGAGGCCCTGGCGGGTTGCCCAGCGGGTCTCTCCAGCTTTTCAGGAGCTCTGTGGATGGGCTCTTCCAGGTGGGGGCTGACACGGTGTTGCAGGACCTCAGCTGCTAGCTTGTGGATGTGGCTGATGACATGAGAGGGGGTCAAGTCCCTGCTGCTTTCCTGGCTGGCCAGGTACTGGAGGATCTCCTTTGCACACAAGTGGAAGCCGGAGCGGAACATCTCCTCACTGCTCTCGGCATTATCGGCACCCTGATCACCTGGTGGATTAAAAATGGAAGTTTAATCATCGCGTTGATCTTTGCTGCACAATCTTCCTGGAATTACTTCTGATAAATCTAACAGAGCCGTCCGTGACTCAGTCTGTTAATGATCAACACAGTTTAATGATAAAGGATAAGAGGCTGCTTCCTACATTTTACTTCTATACCGTGTCACGGCATCAAACTTACTGATTTGCAGGCCATTCTGTAGTGCGATAATTTTCTGCTGCTGCTGTTCCAGGAGAGCACTCAGTGCTTTGACATGCTTCAGAGTGAGTTCCAACACCACGGCTTTCTCCAAATGACCCAGCGTCTAAAACAGGAAGACCTTCGATAAGCATGTTGATCTTTCTTATGTAACACATTCTGCAGCTGAACAGAGGACAAGCCTCTAAAGCCTGGGAAGCCAGGCAGTACACACACTCACACTCACACACACACACACACACGCACACATACACACACACAGACACACACAGACACAAAAGCACAAAAACACTAAAAAAAACAACAAAAAATAAAATGATCGAAAACTTTTTTAGAATACAGACTAATTTTAATAGACATACAGCCCCACCAAAATTACGAAATTTTTTAAAGTAATAGTGATTCATTAATTTGCTGTCCTCCTCCCCTTCTCAAAAACAACAAACAAGAAAAGAATTACTTTTTGAGACTGTAAAAGGCAGCTTAACTGAATCACAAAGCCTGAAGCAAAGGGGCAAACAAAGTATTCAGCAGAACCATGTGGTGTCTCAGATTTTGTGGCTCCTACCACACATGCCATATGTAGCAGATAATACTCACTGTAAGCTTAAGATGTTCTGGCAACAAATCCTTCAACTGGGCAATGCATTCGTTGATTCTGTCGCGTCTTTTCTTTTCAATCAGTCTGTGCGGCAACTTGTACGTCTCCTGAGGGGGGTAGGAATGTTGTCAGTGAAATCCATTCCATGTTCAGTTTTAATTGACGACATGCGTCCTAAATCTGGTACACAGCAGTGGGATTTTTTTTTTTTTTTTTTTAATTATGAGACTGAAAATAAAAATGTGCATTTTAAATTCGAGTTAACTTTAATTTACCTTGCTGTCATCCCCGCGCTTCATGCCCCTCCTCGGTTTGTACACATACATAGGAAAATCCATTCTTTGGAGAGAAGATATTCAGTTAGTATTTTGGGTTATTTTAGAATTTAATATAATGCCTTTGGATAGAATAGAATAGAACAGAATAGAAAAAAAAAGAATATATAGAGTTTCATCTTACCCCTGCATGTCTGCTATATCCAGTGATGGGTGTTTTGGCATACACGGAGGTGGTTGCGCACTGGTAATCCTCTCCATTTCTCTTAACTGTGAAGCCCGAATAAAACACTTGAGATATCCGTTGAAAGGATAAAAATATGCGTCTGCAGTTGCACTTGAAAACGTGATCAAAAATAAACAAAACAAAGTATCCCCTGTCGTTGATAATATAGTATATCCTGTATCCTGTCGCTGTGGTGCACGGGAGCTGTGCGCGGCGCGCTGTTGTCACCCAGAGGTCCGGACTCGGCAGTAGTCTAGAGAGGCTCCACGCCCGGCTGAATGTGTGAGAGCTGGGTGGGTTTTGACTACGTGTTAAATAAACCCTGTGACTGCAGGCACGTCTCTCGGCTGGGGCCAGACCCGGCTCCGTCACATGAGCCTCACGTGTTGGACGGCGCTTTCACCCCCCCCTCCTCCCCCCTCCTCCTTCCTCCCTCGACTTGGTGGAGTACAACCCATTTCTGTAGTACAACCTCCCTCCCTCCCTTGCCCTGCCCTCCCCTCACTCCCTCACGTCTCCCTCGGCCGGGGCCGAGTCCCGTGTACCACCATGCTCCGGCTCTCAGGGCAGAACGTGCGGGCCGACCATGTTTACACAGACAGAAAGTAGGGCAAAAATCCCCATGTCAACTGTTCTTACGCCGTGAAAGCTTGTCAACTTTATTATACTGCCAAAATATACAAGTGTAGCCTACACGACGAGGTCCAACACTGACAACAGAGACAAAAACAGTTTAATCTCGTGTTTGAAATAGTTTTTGTCAAATTCACATCTGGGAAAAAGCTATAGGCTTTGCAATGTAGAATATTTTTTGTGGGATGAGGATGACATAGGTTAAAATATAAGTTCCTGTGAGGATATTACAAACTATTACAGAAATACCAGGAGATGAAAATCGCACGAATTATGATAAAGCCACAACTGTAAAGTCCCTGAGTGTCACAGTCATGCTGATCATCCCTACAATGATACTAGAGGCTGAAATATTTTAATTAGATAGGTCCAATAACAATACCAGCCTACAACAACAACAACATCATCAACCACAATAATTACTATTACTACTACTACTTCTACTACAGCTAATAATAATAATAACAACAACAAAAACAATTACGTATGCATGTATGTAAACACGTGTATTGTCTTGACATGGACCTCAGGAGGAGTAGCTGTTAAATTGTAAAAGCTAATGGAGATCCAAATAAACAATAAATAAACAAACAATAATAATAATAATTGTCACAACAACAACAACAATAATAATTTCACTTTTTTTTTCAGCTGCAATGTATGAACAGGTTATAAAAGTGAATTATTCACTGCTCATTTATAGGTCTATATTTATACACAAACAACAGCATACATTATTATAATTGTTGTTGTTGTTGTTGATGATGATGATGTTGTTGTTGATGATGTTGTTGTTATTGTTGCGTGCACCAGTGCGTTGAACCCCACACACCACAGCCCTTGGCGGCTCTACAGGTCTTCATCAACACCTGCTGCTGCATTAAGCCCAACAGGGAGAATAATGACTGTCATTATTGAGGCGCACGCGCGGCCAATCATTTATCAGTGTTTCCACTCTGTTGTTGTCTCGACGTGTCTCGTGCGCTCCGACTGGACACTGTGTTATTTAATACTGTACCCATTTGCTGCTACACGTGCACCTGCGGCGGGATGAGTCTGTAGCTGTCGCAGAGCGGTTTGTTGATACCGGCTGTACCGGCCAGTCACGTTGAGCTCCTCATGGCCGAGCAGATCCCTGCAGCTGACGTCACCCGCGCACAAACCGAGCGCGCCCGAGTCCCGACTGCTCGGTTACACCCGCCGACGTCCCCGCCGGAGACTATAGATAGAAACGCAGCTCCAGCACAGCTCCAACCCGGAAGAGACTGAACGGGATAAACATTCACATTCACTGCTGACGGATCATATTTAAGAAAAAAAAACAAAAAAAAACACGCCACCTTCTCCTCGGTTCTTTTGCATGAAACCTTTACCAGAATAAAAGTCTTGTGTCTCCCGCGCATATCCTCCTGTTGTGGTTGTCTGGCAAGTTGCACGGCTTGATTCAGGGTCACCAAATGCCCAAAAAACCCAGGAAAAACTAGCAGCTGACAGGCAGCAAACACGGTGCAATGTGGAGAGGTGAACGTCTCCGTCCTGCAGCCAGCTGCTGCTGCTGCTGCTGCCATGCACCTGTCTGCAGCACAGATGCACCAAACTGCTGGGAGGATCTGCTTGTCACACACACTTTCACACCAGCTTGTGTTAGCCATAGTTAGGCAATTAACATAAAGGGTTTATTTATTTCATGTGATGATAAGGTATTTTCTTCCCCCAAAAATAACAGCAAATTATGGCCAAGAATACCATATAGTTTGGTGCCTACAAGAAAAATTATAATAGCTCATTAGCCTCAGAAGGAAGACACAAACACATAAATTTAACATTGTAAATTGGAAGGTTTCCTTATGTTGTATCTACTTTCTCCCTCTATTGTCTATTATCTATTATTTCTAGTGTTATGAGCCGTACGGGAACTATAACTAGTAGGCTAAACAATTGCAAACACTTTCAAAGCCCTAGTAGAGGAGCTCATAAATGATGCCTATGGAAAACAGGTGTTAATAAATGTTTTCATATCAGTGGCTTTATTATAAGATACTGTAAGCTTTACCCAGTAGGCCAGGGACCTGCATGAGATAATGCCCCATGGGATCCCTGTCTGTGAATATTTTTTTGTGGTTGGATGATGATATGGAACATGCAGCTGTATTGTACGTGGAAAACAGTAGTAAGAACAGTACTAAAAACTTCTCAACAGTCATATCATGATGTTCTGACCTTGTCCTGTTGTCAAATCAAGTAGCGAGTCCATCTCCTTTGGCAAGGCGACTCTATGTTATAACGAAAATATTCCTACGATTCATACATTTGAATAAATTATATTTTTCAGACACTGTTTCAACCTAAGCCTTAAATATTAAAATGTTTCACTTAAGGCAGGAGTCACCGAGCTCTTGTGAACTGATTTATGGCATCATATTAATTATATGATTATAACTGGCCTCACATGTTGCCTAAAGAGCTGACAGCAGTTTACTATTTAAAAACAATTATCACTTACTATTAAATCTGTCACGGTTTTAGTTTTGGAAAGTCAAAGAAACCCGTCACAGGGACCTTTACACAAGGTCCTGACCCTTAATTTGGGAGAGCCATGTCTCTGGTCTCTCTAATTGGGGATAAGCGCTGGTCAGGCCTTTTATTTCACAATGGCTGTTGAAGACTGAAATGCAGATAAGCATCAGCTCAGTTTGAAGACTAATAGAGCCCACTAAACACTTGGCATGCGGGGAATCTTGCAGGAAAGCCCCCAATTAATCAGGATGTGCAATTTTAATTCCAGCCAATTACACACATTCCACTCATGCAGCAGACTGCTTTTGCTGCTCTGAGACTTGCATGCTTACTTCCAGTTGATAAAACTGGTTTCTCTGAAGGCTAAAAACTAATTCAGGACTTGGCCTAGTTTCATTTTTCAACTGTTTGAAAAGTAAAACTGTGGTCAAAACTCCTATATTTGTCTGAAACATGTTGAAATAATGTTGAACTAAAACTTCACTTTTTTGTGTCTAAAAAATCCTAAGGGAGATATTTATTTATGGTGTCTTATGACACTAACTTTATAGGGCTGTGGTGGATTAAAATGGCATAACGCACACCGTCCTGACAGAAAGCATGGGGCATGAGTCATTCTAAAATCACTGACTGCTAACAGTTTGTGATAGGAAGGCAGGGCTTTCAGATGTCATTGAAACAAACAGTTGTTGCACATTTTGAAACTCGGAACAGTTAAACATTTGGTTTATGTTGCTTTATAATATTTTGTTCACCAAAGCTAAGCCAAAAATGAATTAAATCTATATAGATACAGCAGATGGAAGTGTGTGTACATATATATTCAATTGTGTGTGTGTGTGTGTGTGTGTGTGTGTGTGTGTAAATATAAAAAAAATACCTTACTGCTACTCCACACCTTCCACATTTGACCTTTTTTGTGTTGTGTGGTGCCAAAAACTCAGAAAATGAAGTAAAGGATAATTACATCAATTTTAATAAATAATTCTACTTTAATATACAAATTAACAGTACTTAGATTTTTAATTATTAATCTGAACATTAATTTGAGTTACATTTTCCCCCATTGTCATTTTTCTATACAAAAGCAATGATATAAGCAACAAACCTTATGTACACAAAATATAATACAAAACAAATTAAACCCAGTTTCTAACATTAGAATGAAAATGTCTTTACATGATATGGACATAAAAAGAGAGTGGCTATGAACAAGTAACACATGAGTATCAACTGTCGAATTAAAGAAAGAAAAAAAAAAAACAGGCACGAATGGAACAAAGCTGCTGCAGCACGAGAGAAATCCGGGAAATGATGCTAATGGTATTTATTATGATACACGAGTTACACGACCGCTGAGCAAACCGTAACAGCATGACTGATACCGAACAGATTATAGATTTGACTGAGAAGCAAAACATCCTAAGTATCTTTTAGATCCCAATTAAAATAAGAAAGCAATTTTATCATGAAATAAGTTAGCATTGAGATATGACACCATAGGATTTACATGGGTGAAATAAATCTATATATCTGTATATATTGCTCTCACACAATTTACTATGTCTATTAAGTGCATTTAAGACTCGAGCAGTATGCACATTTCCAAGGAAACAAAAAGTCAAATTAAAAACAAAATTAAGAAGGCCAGCATATTAATTATTATCTCTATATTTTGCTTAAGTAAAGACAAAACCACCGACTCCCTATTTTACCCAGTGCCAACTGGACAAAAGCAAAGAAAATAAAATAAATAAATTAAAAAAAAAAAAAAAAAAAAAAAACACTGACTCACACTATAATAATAAGACATGGCTTATGGAACTTAAACACACCAACGGGGTTGCATATTTAAGTTTGGATATTGCACAACATACAAAAATAAGACATTAAATACTGCTTGTTATACCAGAAGTATATAAAAAAAGAATAATAAATAACTTTGAATGGGGTTAATTTTTTTCCGTCCAGTCAGCTCTATTGTGTTTCAAGTTCACCCAGTAAAGGCCATGTAATGAGAAATCCAATTCATTTCTACATAGAAAACATTTGGCACCAATCCCAACTGGACTGAATAAGATGGGGTGGGTGAGCGTTACTGCCTCTGTAGGGTCGACTAGCTACATATCGTATTATGACTACCTATGTTAGAGTGTTTCCTTACCATAACTCACACTCAGTAGAGGCTACAGTATACATTATGTTGAACCTCTGAGTGAGGACTCTGAACTCTGTCCGCTATGCAAACACAAAGCCGGTGCTGAGGTGCTTCAGTGCCATGTGGATGAGCTGGAGGAGGCGATGACCTTATGCAGGCTGCTGGGGGTTGACGTTCATGTGCTGAGGGTGCCCTAACAAGCCAATCCGCTGCTTCTGCTTCCTCTGTTCTGTCATCTGAAGAGCAGCGAGAACGAGAGAGAGAGAGAGAGAGAGAGAGAGCACAAAGATTTATCAGTCTTCGTCTTAAACAAGACAACTCACCCTGTACCTCTGCTGCTGATGCATGAGTCCTCCATCGGACCACGGGTCACCGTCGGCAGCCTCTCAGATCGGCGGCGCTCTTCAGGTGGCGTTTTTTGTTCTGCCATGTATCTACCAACGCCGTGCAAACACTGCATAATGCTGAACTGAAAATAGATTCATCTGAAATCCTGCCGTCCTACTCATCCAAAATGTGGTCTCCTCTGACGAAAGCTGCAGTATACAAACTACTAATACTGAAACTCAATCAAAAGAAATTTCAGCGATCAAGCAAAGCTCATCAGTCATAACACAGATGTTAACCTTTATGCCGACAAGAGCAAACAGCCATGGGTTTTCTGCTAAGTATTAAACCCATTACATGAAGATGCTGTGCTGGAACGCAGCGATATCAGAAGTGAGAAGAAATAGTGGTTGTGTAATGAGTGTTGTTAGAGAAATTATTCTGCGTAAAATAGAAGAATGGAAAAAAAAAAATAAAACACATTAGAGGACAGTGTTTGAACTCTGTGACCAGTAGAATCCTGGCCTTCCTCACACCATGATGAACTAATTAAGCCAATTTTCTTTGGAATGATAGAAGACAGAAAACCTGTGTTTGGCCTTGTTCACACAATTTTCTTGTTTGTGCCCGAGCGTGAATGCATTTGCACAAGGCCAAGATCTCTCCAGGCAAACATGGGCAAAGAAAATGTGGACATTTGGGCAAGTAATTAAATAAAAACAATGACCTGATTTAAGATACATCTGGGCAACTGCGTATGTTACTGATGCAATACTATTGTGCCCTTCAAAGGTTTCAGCAACACAATAATCATTTCCCCTTGTCTGGGTCAAAATGTCTCAATAACATTCACTTCCTCATGGATACTTCTCATTTCAAGAGTAGAGCCATTTTTACAATGCTGTGTACTAGAAACAGGGGATCACAACACTTGAGCAATTTTAAGACAGAAAATTGCCTTTTTATAGGTGATTTTTTATGGAATCTGTAAACTAACTAAAATAAAATGTATTGAAAACTTCATATTGGCAGAAATTATAATTAAACAACTTGATGGGTAAATGTGCTTAAAAAGATGAAACTTACAAACAACAACAACAAAAAAAAATCATACACATTAAGAGGCAAACGATCCCAATCTGAACAGAGCAAGTAAACATTTCCATAGGAATCACTTCTGACATTTCGGAAATATATATTTTTCACACGCCTCAAAATGCTTTATTTGAAAAGAAAAAGAAAAAAAAAATTCCAGTTGGGTCTTTGCTTAATGACGCAAATAAAGGCATGTTGAGCGTCTCATGAGCTGTGTTGTGAACTATGACTCATTGCCTTCTGCATTTAGTAAGCTCTACATCTAAAGGGCAAGGAGCGGCAAGCAAACAAACCCCGAGCAGCGTTTGCTGTCCACATCTGCAGCAAACTCGTCTCTCGTTCATATTTTTGCCATGATCAAATCAAAAACGTCAAAAGCTATCTTTGGCCAAGTGAAGCCGCCGGTCTGATGAAACAGTGTTTGAGCTCTGCCGGTGCTTCGATTCGGTTTGACTGACCTGTTCTTTGAGCTCAGTCAGCTGGCCTGACAGGTTGGACACCAGCTTCATGGTGGACTCCAGTTTCTCCTGCAGGTTTCTGATCTCGTTCTGCTCCCCGTCGGCATCGCTGCTGACCAGGGACATGGCCCGCATCCGTGGGAACCAGTCCAGGTTGTGCTCCTGGTGCAATGATAAGTACATGACTCAAAGCATGAAACACACTCATTGTTACTTAAATATCTGTGATGTTGTGTTCAGGATTTGCTTATCTTTGGAAAGTCCTGTTTCTAGGAAGCACTTTTTTTATTACTTCTTTATTTATCAAGTGCTCTGCTTTTTAAATTTAATTTCTCAGGCTAAATTGGTCAAATCATTCAATACTGAGGACAATGCCTTACACATTACATTAACTCAGAATGACATCAAGTGTGTGCTACTGCCAGCTACTTGGCAGACCAAGCCCTCTTTGACTTGTGTTTTTCATTGTAAGCCCTGTTTTGTCTCTGAGCCTGTTTGCAGTGATATAAAGCCCATTCTTAAAGTGTAATCAAACTAATCTTGAGGGACTTTCCGTATTAAAATCACAAGGGAGTTAACGGCTGGCCTTGAAATCTCTGCTCACAAACAAGTCCGACATATTTGCGATATCTCTCATCATATTCACTCTCATTACACTTCTGCCCGTTCTTTCATCCTGCCATTACAACAAAACTCAGATGCTTACAAAGACCTGTAGACCAAAATGGAGGAACAAACTTCCTCATTTGGTTGTACATGCATCGCCTCACATGCAGCCCTGACACAAACACACAGTTCTTGAATGCTCCAGTGAGCTAAAAGCAACCATGTGTGCATATAACCACAAGCTGAATTTCACTATGCTAGCCACAGTACCTGGGCAGTCTCGCACTGTACCTGTGATTCTGAAACGAAAAAAGAGCTGAGCTTGCTTTGCAGTTAAAGAAATACGATGCTGTGACTTGCTCAAGAGCACTACGGACACTTGGGGAAGGTATTCAGCCTCAGAGTTCTTGCAAACATGCATGACTCTTGTGTCAATGCCGCCCTGACCCAAATCACATGGCTGGGTTCAGCTTTTCAGTCATGACTGTTACAATTATCTGTGGTATGAGCCTCTTTTGTGCCAGGAATAAATGTAACAAACTGGAAGAATTTGCTGTGTCTCAGTCCTTTTGTAAAAATACTTCTTTTCATTTATAATAATTGCTTTAAGAATGTTCTTTTGAATGAGTCTGATTGGAAGAACTGCATTTCTTATTTGTGGGGTCCGGACTGTTAAAGTGATTCATCCTAAGACGAAGCTACACTATTTGCTCGCATTGATGACATCTTTAACACTTGTGCTAGAACACTATACCATTTAGAGGTAACCAAGAACCATTAGTCATCCAAACTGACATTTAGGTTTTATCAATTCTTTTACAGCTCTAAAGTTAGCTGTCACACTGCTGCCGGTGTGGAAGGGATGAGGTATGAATTATCTGTAGACTTGTTTCCATCAGGCCTGTTTGGTGCGTGTTTTGCTGTGTCAAATAAAAAAAAAAATGCGTAATGGGAACGGCAAATGTCAAATAAAATCCCCAAATTTCAGTAAAAGGTTTACATGGCAGCTTGAGGTAGATGAGGATGTTATATAACAAAGAAAAAAATCTGTGTGAAATGCATTTGCCAATTTGAAAATGCATATAAGATCACATGACCATTTTTTTTGCCCTTGACCTCTGGCATGGTAGATGGTGGTCAGGTGCAGATGGACGGGAAGAAATAAAACCATACCTTTGATATACGCAAAAAGAAATGCAACAGTGATATTATAAGGGAAATGGTAGCACAATGCAACTACTCATGATTTGGAAATATAAATATGAATATTTGCTTAAACAGACAGTACAGGAACACACCTTAAATGGGTTGATTTTTGGGTGGCCTCAATTATTCACATGCAATTAATTTGAATAGTAAGTGAGATGTGCCTGATAACATTTGGCCATTAGGTCAGAACTGTGGTGTTAACTTGTCCAACACGAAGCAGCTCTTGCAAAATGATTAGAGCTGCAGTGATAAGATGTGTAATTGATTGGTTGGCAACTATTAAATTAGTCGCCAATTAATTTGATAATCGATTAATCGTTTTGAGTCATTTTTAAGTGGAAAATTTCCAAATTGGCTGATTCCAGCTTCTCAGATGTGAATATTTTCTGGTTTCTATGACAGTGAAGTTAATATCTTTGGCTGTGACATTTGAGGACTTCACTTTTTATCGTTCTCTGACATTTTATAGACTAAACACCAAATAGATTAACTGAGAAAATAATTGACAGATTATTGATAATTGATAAAAAATAACCGGTAGTTGGAGCTTTACAAATGATGTAAGGCTACAGGGTACATTTTACTGGCTTACATAGATAATATGAAAAAACTTGAAACTTGCTTGAATTTTTTTTTTTTTTTTTTTTTTTTTTTTTTTGGGCAGTATTTCATTTTTCACTTGCAATTAATCTGAATGCCAGGTGGAGACACAGCGAGTGAATGTTGTGCTTATGTACAACTTGAAATTTGGCATTTTCAGGACACCCTGTCTCTGTAACTTAGCGTATTTCCAGTTGAAACAGGATGTTAGGGCGGGACATAAAGTGGGGAGGAATATTGTTCAAGTGCGGCTGATGACAAAGTGTGGGAGAGAGAGGAGACAAAGAAATCTTTGCATAATGGGAGGGATAGAGGTGGGTTGTTCAAAAAAAAATTGTATTTGTGAAAATGTGGTGAAGCAACTACATACAAGGGAACAAAACTAACAGGGTTTTATAAAGGAAAATATGTTTTTTTTAGCAATCATTTTTTGGCATGTATGTTATGACATAAAAAGCTAGCTGACTGGGTGAACGAGTCATTTTTCATGTCACCGTGACATTAAAGCAGCTCAATTTGAAACCAAAGAGTAACCAAAAAAGTATCAGTAACATGAAATGTAGCAGCCACCACGAGGGCTGTTGTGTTCAAACAGTCATACAGCCAAGGGCTATTCGGTTGCATTCTTTCACCCCTCCATCTCCTCCGGCACTAGGCTAACACATGCCGATGTTATTGTGCACTGTCTGAACCTGCTTGCAGACAAAACCAAGGTCATGTGAATGTGTCTGTCCTGAACTCTTTTCAGCACACAGTACACACACACACAGCCCAGATACTGTCAGTGTCATGTGCCCTCACTCTCCAGTGTTAAAGCATTAGCATAACTACTGATGGCAGGGCATGCTGTGTCAGTGAATGAGAGGATGCAGCATTGTACCTGGGGCTGGTGGCTAGAAACAGCAAAAGTGCTGAAGAACTGGGCTGGAAAAGTCCCAAGGTTTGTGGTTGGGTTTGAGACGTGGGAGCAACTGCGGTGGCCACAGTGCACCACAAACCAGCCCTGGGTCAGACAGCAGGCCAAGGGGAATCACACAACACTAAGATAATGAGCAGCAAATACTCATTCTGAAAGAAGAGAGGACGGCTGTGTACAAGTTCCACTTCCTGAATGCAAAGAGACAGAGGCTGTGTTTACCTATTCTACTTTCTGTCCCCCCTCCCTACTTACTGTATCTGAGCACACAGCTCACTCTGTCCTCAATATGACTTATCTTAATGTTTGACGTTTTTCTCCCTTGGAAGATTCGGTATGTGCACTGCAACACCACATTTGAAGAATGGACGGTTTCAGAAGAGATGAGTGTGAAAAGGCTCATTTCCCCATTTTGGATTCCGTCTACCAACTAATGAACACGTGTGTTTGTTTGACAACTGTCAGGGGCAGCCTGGCCCCCTTTCCATCCTGTGTTTACAAATGAAAGCGCTTCCAGTAAACTGAGAAATGCTGTCACGACTTAAGTTTTACCTCACGCTAGTTCAATGGAAATGACGGAAGTACATTTTTCATTATTAAAACCGCACGGGCCATGACAGGGAAACAGGATGCACTGTGGTTTGAACAGCAACAGAAAACGTCACAGTCATGCCACAGGACACCTGACAACTTGACAGCCCACTCACTCTGCAACCATGAAAATAAACTGCCAAAAAAAAAATCCTCACGCATTAAAATAGACTGGGGGAGTTATGTATGCATATTTCACTAGACACGAATAATCATCTCTTTAGAATATTTATCACAGTAGATGTTCGAGATCAGCTCGGGCGGCTGGGGTATTTTGTAGTGCTGGATACAATAATAATGAGGGCATGAGTGTGTGCTACTGTTGAACTCAACCAAGCACCTTCCATTTATGCCTTAGAGCTGAAACTTCAGCCGGGGCCCTCCACCATTGACGTCAGTCCCAGTCATTGTCAGAATAGTCTGACTGTCGCTTCTTCCACATTACTGCGGCATCAAATAAATCGAAACATGGTGGGGGAGAAGGTGTATAGATTGAAGGAACGAGGTTAAAAAAAAAAAAAAAAAATCACACCAGGGAAACAAAAAAAAAAAAAAAAAAAAAAAAAAATTGGTGAACTTTGACAGAGACATTTCACCTATAATACGAGCTAACTTAATTTAGCCTTAGTCTTTGGAGTGATTCATTCTCCCAATATTTGTTTTTCAGTGTTAGAGACATTCGGCTGGGTACTGTTTTTTTTTTTTCTTACATTTATTTTTAAATTATATTTGATATCTGTTTGTTGTGTTTTTCGTCCCTTTTGTGTCTTTATACCATGCTACTTTTAGATCTAATTTCATCATTTCATTAATTTTATTTAACATTACATGATACGAGTTAGACTAAGGATAAGTTTTACCTCATTAACTCTTAGCTCAGCTCTCCAGCCAGATTAATTTGTGCAAGATCATTTACAGCTTTGCAATATGTTTGAAATCTTACACGTAAGAAGTTGGCTTAATTTTTTTGATGACTTGTCCTTTTACTACTTTTACATTAAAATGAAAGTTGACTGCTGTTTTAGCACGAAATGAAACAAGATTTACAAGTAGAATATAAAATAGGTAATACGAACAAATTTGGGGCTATATAAACTTCTCTTGGTGTCAGTTTTAGGTAAAATGTATCGTGTGTATGGTAAAATATGTGTGTATAGATGTTTGTATGACAGTGTGGAAAATACATTGGGCATACCTTTAAGACAAAATATAATCTACATATCAATGAAGCTGTACTAAATATGTAATTAGTGGAAAGGAATTTTTAACTTTGTTGACAACCATGTTAGCTACAGGAGGCTGAGGTCTTGCATCAAACTGTTGCATGCGAAGCTGAGAGCTAACGTTGAGGATGACTGGGTCAGCTGACGGGTCACTGAGGTCTTTCACACCATGTGTCCCTCTCTGCTCAGGGTTCCCTTTAACCTGCTGGCCATAACGAACTCTTGACAAGCTCATTTTGGCTCAGTAGGGTGTAAGGATAATGGGAGAGATGGGGGAGTTAATCCTAAATCAGGTGGTTCCTCACAAGACAGAGTAGCTTTCTGCAGATCACGGTGAAAATCCAGGGACTGACACAAATACGATCGAAAAAAAAAAAACTGTGTCACAAACTCTTGGCAGCATCAGGAAAGTAAGCATGTCAAAACTAGGGGCTTTCCTTTGGCAGTTAAAAAATCTCACTATTTGTTCAAAAGCTAAAATTACCGCAACAATGATGGCTTAAATTATCCATGAACCAAATTTCCCCCATAAATTTCCCCAGTGGTCTGCTCTCTGCGTCACTCCTGATACATCAAGCTCAGTTGCTGGAGATGTGCAAATCTTTCATGGAAAACTGAAGCAAACAAATCTTTACCAGTAATGATTCAAAGTATTTCATATCAATACAAACTTTATGACTTGCATCACTTATTGCTTTAATTTGACACCTTTTTTAATTTTAAATTTATGACAATTTGAATTAAAACTGTCATATAATTACAATTGCTTAATTACATTGCCTACTGCAATGCATCTGAGGTTCAAATTGAACATTACAATAAACTTAGTAACAGCAAAAATATTAATGAAAGATCTGACTTATTCATAGTTTAATACATGAGCCTATTTCAAGAGCTTCAGGATCAAGGACAACTCAAGCAATATCTAAATAGCTGTTTTTTTTTGTTTTTTTTTTGGGTGTGTGTGTGTGTGTGTGTGTGATGATTCACTGACAGTAATTTATTTCACTTTTGGACTGGCATTAAGCCAATTGTGTGTATCATGATGAAACAAGTTCAGAGCAGCTCCTGCCACAAACACTGGCCAGCAGCTGTAGGCGAGGTCCTTACACTACTGCTCGACTTCAAGAGATCTGACCATCATAAGGCAATGCACAGGGTGAGAACAGTGTCTGTGTGTGTGTGTGTGTGTGTGTGTGTGTGTGTAATGACTGAGGCAAGGCATGACTGCTGTCGGGATTAACATATACCTCGCCGATGGTAGATTCTGTCTGAATGTTTATTCACCCTTCACAAAGCTGACTGATGTGATAATACTATGGCATTCAAGGTCACAAAGGCAGGGATTACATAATGCAATCCTGGTACAGTGGGGCAGATGAGGACAAGATTTACTTCCAAATGATGGTGCAAAGAAACAAAACAAAAAAAAAAAAGGCCATAGCAATCAGCTCTGTCCAAACCCATTTAACCCTGATCTCTTAAGTTACAAAGCAGCGAGTGATATTAAAGCGGTATGGTTAACCTCAACAAAGACTGCAGCGCCTTGCACACTGTTGCTGCATGCATCAGCACTTAATGAGGCATATCTAAATTATTTTCTCTAGTAGCATGCAGGATTGGGCAAAGCTAATTTTTTCAAGGCTGGAGAAGAGGGGGGCGATTGAGGAGCCCATATATTTCATTTAGGCATATAATGAACTCATGCTCTCCGTGTTACACCTACTAAATGCTGCCCTTGTTATTTTGCATGACAAAGTCTGTGGTTGACTGTAGGAAGACTGATCAGTCAAAATGTGAAGGGCATGTGAATGACGATATTCTTACCCTGATCATCTCGGCCACGTAGCTCTCAGGGCCGGTGTACTCTGTGGAGTCCTTCACCTTAACCAGGACAATGAAGAACAGGTAGTGCCACATGTTGTGTTCAACTTTGATGTGCTCTTCAAAGGTCACTGTCTTATTGTCAAACTTGTCCCTCTCCAAACCTGGGAACGAAAGGACACAAGACCACACACAGAAAGGCACACACAAACACACATATTGCTGTTATTCACATTGCATGTTAACGCTCTGAAGAAATACACTTGGTGTGGCAACAATGACTTAATCCCTCTATTTGTGGCCATAGTAAGGATGACTATACAACAAAAACAAGAGGAAGTAGGGTCATGAGGGGACGGATGGGGCAAACGTCAGAGTTTGTACTGCCTAAAAATGTTTACACATTGCATGTTTTTACTTGAGTATTAAGCTTTCACATGCAAACGCAGTTGCATGCAATAGAGACCTGTGATCCATATATCTGCCCACACTGCATTTGCAAAAGAGGAATAACCACCTAAACCGCAATACCTAACACAAACTAGGAATGACCAGAAATGACTAATGACAGTTAAGATGCAGTGCCAATAAGTGACACTGTGTTCCACTGACAGGAGATTCGTGTCTTAGTGAGTGTACAGTCTAACATGGTCAAGACCCATATGGCAACAGGAAGAAGCACTCCTCCTCCACAGCAGCACCTGCCATGACTAACCAGCCATTCTGGGAAGAGGAGGCGTTTCGTTGTTTACTCTACTTAGAAAAACAGCCCCCATTTTGCAAGGTGCCCTGATGCGAAGCTGCAACACTGCAATCGCATGCTCATACAAGAGCGTGTTCAGACCAGACCACTCCTTTGCTTTCTTTAATCATATGCAAATCTCAGCACTGATGCCTGCTCACTGTAATGCAGGCTCACTACTGCACTGTACCAAGCATCAGTTTTACTTTTCATGTGATTAGAGTTTTAAGGCATTCCTGCTTCATTAAATACTATGAAGTGAAAACTACTCTCCAGTGAAGTTGGGAGAAAAAAGGAAAGATATGCAACAAGGGTCAGTAGGTAGAACAGTAGAATATTGACACATACTCACACATAGGTGCTGATTTATTAATCATAATTATTAATCATGCTACAAATTACTGCTCGGGCAACTAAATTGTGCATCACCACCAATCCTCAATTTAGCTGGTGATTTACCAAGACTGATTATATTAATGAGCACAGCTGCATTTTACTTAATTTGAATTCACCGCTGCTAATACCCGGCCGCTGGAAAATGTGTCTGGAGCATGACTGGAAAACAACATGGCTCTCAGCAACAGAGACAGAAGCACTGAAAAATACAATATTATAATCAAGAAACATGTCTCTGTTGACCAGACAAGCTTTTGCTCTTTTTTTTTCCCCCGTATTTTCAGCAGTGCTCTGATGGTCCCAGTGGAGAGGGAAACATGGCCCCGAGAGCGCAGCCAACACTGGTGAGAAGGCATCATCAGCACCAGGTCGAATTGATAAGACAGAGATAAGAGATAAGTTTAAACACTGTCAAAGGTGCTGCAAATGAAGACTGCTTAAGACTGCTTTTCAAAAGCTGTTAAATAACAGGTGCAGTTTATTTCGGTGGACCAGCCACTGATCATGATAAATCAGCTTTAGCGAGTCATTTGAGTCAATTTCTGTTCCCTCTTCCTGTATTTTTGCAGTCCTACATTAGATTACCCTAAAATAGATATACATTAGGCCAAACATAGACTTTTTGGCAGTGTCACTTTTATCTAATTTCACTAATGCAAACCTGCAGTGCGGCCATTTAATAAATAAGACCAGACAGTATTTGTCTTGTTTGCACATGAAAAAGCCCTGCTTCATCAGACCCCTTGTGTCTGCTGTATAATATTGAACAGCCAAAATAGCTCTGATTGATTACTGTCAAACTAGACATTGACAGAAAATATAAACAAGACACAAATTCAGAGTTTCAAGAGTTTCACCTTGCAGGAAAATACAAAAAATGCATCTCTGTCTGATTCCTCACCACAAATAAAACATGTTGTCTTCAGCACTTCTTCCTTTTTCTGCTTCTCGCTCCTCAGGTCTGCGAAGGTGTCAATGATGACACCAAAGATAAGATTGAGGACGATAATGATGACCATGAAGAAGAAGAGCAGGTCGTAGATCACTCTGGCGGCAAACAAGGGCTCCTGTTGGAGTCGAGGTGAGAATACATGTGAAAAATGGCAGAAGATACATCTAGAGGAAACTGAGTAACAGCCCAAAAATAAACAAACAAAAAACAAAATGATGCCTTGATACACTAATATGAGTAGATCTGAAATGTTTATGCAATGTGGACTGATCGTAGGGCTCAACCTGCTGATTTATTGCACATATTCTGACATTGTTCAGGCATGTCTTATCTCTGAAGTCTTCAGTGCTTACTTTGGCATGTTTGGAGTTATTATGGCCCCTGGCCCAGTAGGTTACCTGACCTCTTTGGCCTAGTAGCAGAGGATGCCTACATTTCTCTGCTGGGAAGGGCCTTTGTGATCATAGTTTTCATAGCACTCCATGCCAGGTGCCTGAACCTCCTGATGTGCAGCCAACATGTCAGCTCCATCTTTTGCTCACTGTGTTAAAGATGTTGTGTAAATCTTAAGTTAGAAAAAAAAATGGATAAAAACATTAAGGAAATTCTCTCTATTAAAAAAAAAAATCACAAACAATTTGAGGGCAAAACGGGCCCTATATTTTTTGAATGTTTTTGACCCAAAGTGGTCATTGTTTTGATCAAAATATGCCCTGTGTAAAAAAGAATAATTCATACAGAAATGTGAACTTTACATTTAAAATTCCTCACCAAATGTCCACTGCATTCCTTTTTTTGGCATAATTTATTGCATCTGCAAGCTTACACCAAATCCTTTCAGAATGACAAACAGTTTCATCACAGTTTCATAAAAATTAACCAGATAACTGATATTTTGCTGAGGAGAAATCTAAACAATCATGTTACACCATGAATAATTTGGTCAAAATATGTCAAAGTATTGTAAAAGTCAAACATCAAAATATATGGAGGGTGAAAAAAAAGAAAACACATGCAAAATATAACAATATATAACAATAACTGTCTCATAATGTCTGTAATATTCTTTCATTATGGCCACATCCTCTCCACATATGAGACAGACAGGTTTATCCCTACTGAAAGCAAACAGGTACTCAGCCTCCCACCTGTCTTGAAAACTTCTGTTTTCACTGTCCACTTTTCATTTTGACGTTGCTTTTGGCTGGCTTGCTAGCGAGCTAACTATCTTGATGCAAGTGATCTGCTGGCTTGCTGATGCATTTGCCAGGAGAAGGTGGGGGCGAGGACATACCGGTATTTTGTGGTGCTGATAACGCAGGATGCGGCAGAATTAATATAGGATCAAAAATCATTTCGCAGGCTGGATATAATTGTGCCACGGATCTGATCGTTACAGTTTCTGGACAATAATTTTGAGTTTTCACACTCTCAATCTACACTTGTGACGGGGTGTGTTTGTTGTGGGGTCCCTGTTGTTTGTACCTCCTTGGATGGCTTTCGCAGGACGTCCCCGACACCTCCTCCGCTCCTCAGGCCGTGACTCAGGACTGTGACAATGCACATGAGCAGTGAGTCACACGTTCGCTCCTTGTCCTCGATCACCACCGCTGAGGGCTGGATGGCAAGGGCAGCTATGGGGAGACATCAACATATTAAGTGTCAGATATTTCTTTTCACCAAATAAAAAGACCCTCTGATTAATAGCCTACATTCCTTTCTAAACCTGAATTTATCACAACATAGACCAGGGAGAACTTTGTTTAAGAATTACTCCAAACGAAGCAGAATTCAAGCATTGTAAACTACTAAGACACTATGGTGAAGCTCTTGTTTCATCATGCACAATTTAGTTTATTGGATCAGCAAATGTTTATCAAACACAACCAGTCACAGAAGATGCTGGGAATTATCCAAAAAAACAAGTCACCAGACCAGCATAATTAGCCGGCATGGTTGTGATGGATAACGATGCCTAGCCGAGTCAGGCAGACAGTGTGAGAATTCAACAAGGTTGGCTGATCATATTAGAGCGGTGCATGGGTTCATGTCTGATTGGAGTGTTTTCCTTCGAGGTCATTAAGTTTGCTGGAATTTGTTGTTTGCGGTGAGAAGTCCCCTGCGCCCTCACAGAGTGGACCCACTGACCTGCTTGTGCCTGATGGTAATTAATCCCTGACCTTTCCACTCTGGGCCCCTGCATCGGGTCTTAGCCTTGGTCCTCCTAGACGCACAAGAAGTCCATGTCCCCAGTGTTTCACCCAACTCCCCACAAGCCCCCAGTTAGCTCAGACAGGCTTAATCCCATGATCACCAGGTTGCCCAGATTTACAGATCACTACGACTCAGAGAAGAATCTTCACTGGCTGAGTCAGACGTCTGTGAGGATATAAGAACCTTCAAACAGTTGCACACACGAGCGTGCACGTACACAGATGCAAACACAAGCTCACAAATACTTGGGAATCTCATGAGACGCATGCATAAACACGTGGATTCTAACTAAGAGGAACCCTTTGACCCTATCCCCTAACCTCCACCCCAATCTCTCTCTCTCTCTCACACACACACACACACACACACACACACATGCACACACACACACACACACACATGCACACATACACACTCAAACACAAAGTCACCTTTCATTCTTGTCTACCTACCATCCGCCATGGCTTCTGTTGAGCAGTTCTCCCCATTTTCCCTCTGGCATACTCCACCAGAGAAGAACTCTCCCACCATACTGGCTCCATGTTCTACCCATGGGGAACACAAGACATGGTAAGAGACTAAATATTAAAGTAAGAGATCTTTTTGGGAGCACGTAAGCTATTTCCTCTACTTGCCATGGCACATGATACAAATTTGAACAGTTCAATTGATGTGTCTGAGTTTTTGATGCTTACATTATGAACATTCTATGTTTAGGCGATGGTACAAACTAACTTCATACCATCTCAAAAGTGAAGGCATAAGAACTATACAGGGCACACAAAGGTGAAACCTTTCTTGCAAAACAGTGGGTGATCAAAAGCTTGCTTCGCCAATATGCTGGTGTATTCCTTAAGTAGCGAGACCATTTTGACTTTGACTTCATGAATTTTCACATCCAGCGTTTGTGTGCGCTGCAGAAAAACAACCTGTCTTTCAGTCTCAGCTTGACAGTCAGGGTCAGAGAGGGCAGGTGATTTATGTTCATTCCAGTTAGTGAATAAGAAGAGACCTGTATTTGAAGGTACCTAGTGTTTTGTTAGGTATCCTGTCCACAGCCAGGATGAAGTCATCTTTGAAGAAAATGTAGCCCACAATAGAGAAGAGGTAGACGAGGATGAGAGCCAGCACAGCTGTCAGAACGATGGAGCGACCATTACGTGTCACACTCTTTATTACATTCAGCAGAGTCTCTTCTCGGTACACCAGGTCAAAGAGCTGAGGCACAGGGAAAGAAGAAGAGTTCAGAGTTTATCTGTGCAGTAAACTTGCAGAGAGTAGTGTGGGTGTAGATGTGAGAATGTTATGTATAATATAACCATGGTATACAGTATGTGCAATGGAAACAAATTCTGACAGGGCTGTACTGACGTAAGTATACATTTTCTTAAGAAAACGAAGCACTGCATTGACCTAAGACTCCTCGGTGTAACATGTTTTCTGACCAAAGTAGTCAAATACTTTGCAAAGCAGTGTGTGACAGTCTACATTTCTAAAATGTCAAAGCAACTGCTAATATAGCCATGTGAAAAAGCAAATGGATTTCCTTTTCTGAACTTGTTGTAGGGTGCTGAAGGTTATCATAGTGTAACCCTAGTTCTCTATGCACAGGCTGATCCCTCTACTGGACTCTGTGGGTAATATGCCTCTCCAATCATATGCACAGTCTAGCTCAGTGAAACGTGCATAAACGCAGTTGGCCAATCAGGATGGCCTGCCTAGTGTATACATGGTCTGCATAGTATATAAGGCAGCATACCAAGCTGCCGGCCCGGCTCAGCAAGTGGTATAGGAGCAGAAAGATCCATAGGTACAGAAATCCATCTGTGCTTATAGAGCTGGGATTACAATATCGTAACCTTCGTTCTATCTCACACAGGCTCCACCCTCTACTGGATTCTGCGGGTACAGTAGATTGAGCTCAATGAATGAACAACCTGGCACGACATTACCATCAAACAACAGCCTCACGGAGTCCTGTCTGACTAGGGCTTAACCACCATAGCCCTTTTATTTTTCTAAGCCAGCCTGCTTAAGCAGGAAAAAAAGGGGCTCAAACTATCCCAACACACCCTGCTGCATTCAGCATACAGCCTACTATAGGGCTGTCTGTCTGGGTTCCAACAGAGAAGCCTGTATCTTGGCTGAGTTTGAGCATGACACCCAGATAAGCTGCCTGTTGGCGTGGCTGCGGGTGCTCTTCTTCCAGTTGATCGCAAATCCTAACCTGGTTAGGTGTAAGATCAACTGGGCTTAGTGGAACATGCACCATTCTTTGGACCTTGCCATGACAATGACGTCATCTGGATAAAGGAAGACTCTCATGCCCTGGAGCCATATACGCACATTTGCTGAAAGGGCGGGGGGCCCGGGAGTAGCCTAACGGTAGTTTGTTATACTCGTACACTACTCCCTGAAATCCAAAATGCAGAAATTTCCTGTGTCTTGGTGCCACCTCAACATGAAAGTATGTGTCTCTCTGGTCAATAGTGGTGAACCAGTCAGTTGGGTGCACCATTTCCAGTAACCTCTTTATGGTTAACATATGGAACATTTTGCAGAAGGTGGAGATCCATAATGGGCCCGAAATCTCCCGTCTTCTTGGGAACCAAGAAGTACAAAGAGTAAAACCCCTTGTGTCAGTCGTGAGTGGGAATGACTGACACTGAGGGCACTGAAGAGGAGGCATGCCAGGGCAGGAAACCGCCTCTGATGAAGCCCACTAACTCTGCCTCTAGAGCTTTGGTTTTCAGTAGCTTGTTCGAGGACATCTCCTCATACTGCCAGATGTCTGGCTGGATGTCTGGACAAAGGCAGAGTGGGCCAGGTGAGATGGTCCAAAGTAACCTTCTTAGAGACTGACTGACTGGCTGGGGTGGTGTAGATGTGGGCAAAGTTACCCCAATGCGCCGCATGACTGCCAGGAAGTCCCGGCAGAGGACATCAGCAGTCGGACCCCAGAGGACAGTGATGCTCTGGGGATAGATGACATCCTGTCCTCCTCCTGCTCACCAATGTTTCCACCATTGGTGTGGCGATTCTGACTTTCGGGTCAATATGCAGGCTCATCACAGCTGATAACCGGCGTGGGATGGAGCATTTCTGGTTCAGCATAGCAGTCATACAGCTCTCCAACACACTGGAGCAATCTTCTGCCACGGCTGGTGTCTGGCGCTGGGGATTCCCTTGGCAGATGCTGCATGGTGACGACTACATGCCTTCCCAGCACGCCAACCGAGCCAGGGGCAGGCAGGGTGCTCCCATTCTTCTTTCTTGTCCCTTCAATATGCTGGAGATATTGTTTGCTTCCAGTGAGCTGTTGTCTCACAGTTCACTGAAGTGGAAAGCCGGCAGCTTGCTACACTGCCTTGTATACTGTGCAAATCACACACATACTAGGCAGGCTTTCCTGATTGGCCAGCTGCGTTTATGCAAATTTCAGTGAGTTAGTTTGTGCATATGATTGGAGAATAGTATTACCCACAGAGTCCAGTACAGGGCGGAGTCTATGTGAGATAAAACTGCCCCTTCAGTCTTCAAAGTCAGTGCCTACCTTGAATTCTTATTGTTTAAGACTATAAACCAAGTCAAAAATCTTGGTGTAGTAATGGTAGCAGACCTAAATTTTAACAACCACATTGAGACAATAATAAAATTAATCCATAATCTTAAAAATACAGCGAGAATTAGAGGAGTTATGTCTCCGCAGGACATAGAAAAACTTGTCCACGCATTCATTTTTAGTAGCCTTGACTGTAATGGTGTCTTTACATGCCTCTGTAAAAAATCAGTTAGGGAACTGCAACTAATTCAGAACAGTGCCTCTACAGACGTCACTAAAACTAAGAAAGTGGAGCAAATCACCCCGGTTCTCATACAACTGCACTGGCTTCCTGTGTCTCAGAGGATCGATTTTAAAATAGTGCTGCTGGTTTATAACGTGTTGAATGGTTTAGGCCCATTTCTGCCCTGCTGCTATGTTATGAACCATCCAGACCCCTCAGGTCATCTGGGAGAGGTTTGTTTACAAGGCCAAGGGTCAAAATAAAAAATGGTGAAGCAGCTTGTAGTTCCTATGCCCCATATATCTAGAACAAGCTTCTAGCAGATCTGAGGTCTGCTTCAACTCTCAACTCTCCAACTCTCAAACTGAAGCTTAAAACCTAACTGATTGACAGTACCTTTCATTCTTTATTTTACTTTTATTTAACCGTATCTTTAAATCTTGTTTTTGTGTCCTCTTAAATTTTATGTGAAACACTTTAAATTGCCTTATGTTTGAAAGGTTCTATCCATTAAGAAAACCTTCCTTGCCTTCATGACCAGGCTAAATCTAAATCTTTGTATTCCCTAAGCCACCTTTGTTGCTCCTTCAGCCATTGTTGCTGATCTGAGATTCTGTTCCTGCTATTTCCTGTTTCCCAAGGTTACAATTACCCCTTTCATCTTCATGTGTTTCCACTGGCTTGGAGTGAAAACACATGAATGGTATGAGGCTACAATGAGTACAGAAAAATTTGTATGCAGTGTTGCATTTGGCTGTATTTCCATGTCAAGTCAGTTGGGGTCTCTCACTGTTACCGCTAACTTTTGCGTAAATGCTTGTGCTTTCTTATGTATACAGATATTATATTGTGTGCGTTGGTGTGTGTGTGTGTGTGTGTGTGTGTGTGTGTGAGCTCACCAGCAGGCTGTAAAAGAAGACATGGACAAAGACCCCCAGGCCACAAATGATCAGGTAGAGGAGGTGATACAGGAACTCCACATCCATGATCATGGCTTTGTAGCCCCGCGTGAAGGTTCCCCGGTTCCCCACAAAGCTCATTAGGAAGATGACCTTATTACATAACTGAAGAACAAGGGATACATACAGTAGAAACATCATAGAGACAGAGCAACCATGACAAGATGCCTTAATACATGTTCAAAAAGAGGGGATGGATTTCAAAATGCTCATTGTGCAGAGCACTTAGGGCAGGATTATATCTGCAACTGCATGTCAGATCAGGTCTGATTGATGTGTGCACACGACACTCGCATGCAACCTCTGTGGTCAGAGATGAGATCAGATTTGTTTTCCTGCATAATAAATAAAAAAAAAAAATCATGCACTGTCTGCAAATCATGTTAGCCTTTGCTCTTGATTTTGTGCCTTTTTAGTAACAGAACTCATAACAACTAAACAGTTGTTGAGGAGAGCGCAGCACAAGTTTATGCTCTACACCAATTTCCTCATATTGCTCAGTGCTCTTATGGTCCTCGTGGAGTGGGAAAAATAGTCCTGAGAACACAGACAACACTTGTGGGAATTCATCCCCTCTGGGGTCTTCTCAGACATTGTGTGTGGGGGAAGGGGGGTGGGTGAATAACTTTTGAATGAGGAAATGTATTTTGTACTGTTTTTTTCTGCTACACCACATGCTTTGTTTTCCCCCATCAATCCTTGACTGTCGAACACAAGGAATGCAGAAGCTAACGGGAGGCAACATCAGTTGGGACGTGACATTACTTGCAATATACAGATTGCAGCTTTATGGATGTATGTCCACACACGACTGGGATTCAATACAGGAATGTGAGCCAGGCAACCTAAAACGTGGATTTTGAGATTGGATTTTGATGTGGCCAAGATCCAATCTGAGAGTTTACACATCTGAAAGTCAAAGTGTGCTGGGGTCATCGGATGTGCCAAGTTGCACTGAAAATACAGATGTAACCCTGCCCTTTTACATGACTGTAAACCTACTTAGTTTAATGTGATTGACAACCAAATATCACAGTGGTGTATCCCTGGGACTTGCACCCCAACATGAACCAGCTACAAGTGACACTGAGCCTGAGGCTGAGGTCACAGGAGGCGGCCTCAAAAAAAAATCTTGTCCCCAGAGGCCTGCTTACATACTGAGACACAAATATAAATGCACACCTGCCTATCTGAACATATGAACACACTCACATTGAAAACACCCAGCAGGAGGAGGGTGGGCTCAAGGCCTACAGAGAAGATGAGGCGCAAGATAGTGGAGGCAATGAGTGCCCGGATGCCATGGGGCTGGGGTAAGACGATGACAATAGCCAGGGACACCAGCATGGCCATCCACAGCAGGGCAGACAGATGGGGCTCCAGGGTACCTGCAGGACCGGGGTGGGGGAGTGAAGAGGAGGAGTAAGGACTTGTCTGAGGGACAGGTATAAGCCTATCAAAGTCGATACTGAGCGCTTGTTTCATAGAACCATGGTTATCAAGGCACAAACTGATTCAGTCAGTCAGCAGTCAGGGGTGAGACCTCACTCCTGACCTCAAAGTCCATAATAACTTGCACTTGAGAAATAATTGTCTTCAAACCACGGCTTTTCTGTGCTCTCCACTGAACAATTTATTCGTACCTTAGCTGAAAATTTTCAAACAGGTTCCAAAATTGATGTGATATTAACACCATGAATGCACAGTTTTACAGTACCCAGCAATCGTATGCTGATTATATGTGCTTTTCCTACTTGGGTCTTGGTTCACACAATCAGTTACTCATTCAATCAGTTCGCTGCCATGATAAGAGTGCTTTTTTTAACTAAGGGGGGGATTTCGTTTTTACTTCTCTCATTTCCCTCAAGCTTTAATGTCAGACAAATATGACAGCTTTAAACGTTTTGTGCATAGCATTCATGATATAGCGGTAGGCTGAACAAGGAGGAAGTCAGACAGAGGAACAAGCAGACTTATCCATCAGTTGTAAATAATCTTTTATTGAAGTGCACCATGCATTATCAAAAAAACGGTATCCTCCACGCCTCCTGGAATATCCCCTTTTAGCACTTTCACCCATCAAGCCAACAGTTTTGCCCTGATATGTTCATTAAGGCAAAGCTCTTTGTAGGTCTCTCTCTCTCTCTCTCTCTCTGTGTGCGTGTGTGTGTGTTTGTTTTTACATAACAGCAAGTGTGACGCATCAATCATTATAGCTCAGTGAAGCATTATCATGAGCTCACCAGGCATTAACTCAATGCCAAGTCCGGATCTGCACGTAGTGGAAGGCCAGAATTACTTTGTTAATAATAATTTAACTCCTGTGCGTGTGAACACCTGTGCATTTGTCAAGTTGGAAATGAGATCAGTCAGGTTTTCTGTACTCTGAGACACCAAGGATGATACTTTGACCGCCTCCCGCTGCTCTCCCATCCCCTCCCTTCTGAGGCCTCCTTCTTGCCTCTCTGTGTGGAGATCACATGACAGGTACTCGTTACATAACTCTGGCTGGCTAAAAATACTCTTGGCTCGAGCTAAATTCATGAGGGATGGTCCAACACTGATCCTCGGTTCTGCAGCCTAACAGCCTGCCGGGGTGCTTGGGCTTGGCAGCCAAGCCAGACGCGGCAGCTTGGACGTCACAGACACCTACAGTCTGAGGCCATTCATCTCTCTCTTACTAGCTTACTCTGCAGCGATGAGAGGCTGAGGGACTGACCTATCACTCTTTCCTTACACCAAACCAAATTCAAAGTAGATTTTAGAGTCTTGTGCTTGGCTGCACTGTGCAAAAAGGGAGTTTTAAGTTTAAGTTTTTCTTGTGGTTACTTTATGCCAGCTTCTTCTGTGCTACTCACAGGCAGCACATATTACTGTCTGCTCTTTCTTGCATGGTCACTTTCAGGAAGGCATTTGGGGAAGGAGGCCCTGGCACTGTAAACATGCTGGTCTGGGTTTACCTGACCCCATACAAGGACCTTGTGGGACAGGCTGACTTGGATCAGACCAGTAACCTAGAGAAGGTCTATAGCCTGGGACAACTTAAGCTGCTTATCCTTTGGACTTCAGCACATCTGCCCAATACAGGGCACACTTTCAAATTGTAGCCTTAGCCAAAACAAATAACCTCAAGGAAATATCCACCATCAGTCATGTGAATGAGTCATGCACTTGAAACAATAATGTTTAACGCGATTTTATGGTTAAATTGTGTCTGTGCGCTTCGCCAATGAAGCGCTCTTTTTAAAGCTATGAAAATATCTCTATGTAAAAAATTCATGAAAAGCTTGGCACGCATCGGGCAAAGTTCACTGGAGTGCTCTGGTTTATTTCAGGTTTACAAGCAGTTGGCTTGAACATTAACCACTGACATCTGAGCTCATATGCATCCAGACCAAAGTAAATTGTGTGTGTGTGTGTTTATGTTTCTGTGCATGTGTTAAATATTCACCATTGTACAATAACGGTGGCCGCATATTTGTTTTCTCATTCACATGATAACTCGCTTGATTTGGAAGCCAACATCACTTACCCCATCTCACACTGACTGACATGTCCTGGAATGAACTGCTAAGCTCTCGAGAGACCTTTGACACCGAAAACAACATGCAGGCTTCTAGCACTAAGCTAACAACTTCTTTTTTTCTCCTCTATACAGCGCTGAGGAAGTTCAAACAAAAGCGATCTCACCGCTTGACCCCAGACAGAACAATTGAAAGTTTATGCGAGTCACAATGTGTGTCTTCTCTTTGCAACTCTGCGCTGGAACAATAGAGGCCTTAATGGCTGTGGCTTTTCACATCACCACAAATACTGCCCTCAAGGAGAACTGAGAAAAAAGGAAAGGAATCAGAGACAACAAAACCAACAGAAAACTGAAACTCCACGTAAAAACATGACCAGTTCTGTCAGTCATTCCTTTCCTCACATGCAGGAATCAGTACCATTTATGAGTGTCATTTTTATTAATATCCCTTGAATGATGAGATTCATACTACTGAAGCAATCCGTCTCCCTTTGTGAGCCAGCATCAGACAGATTTTCTTGACCTTAAGTTGTAAATTTGGTACACATGACCAGAAACAGACCGACCAGGGGTTAATAGGTCCAGTCTGGATCCCAGCATGGACCTATTAACCTCTAAGTGAGGTCAAACATGTGCATCCCACCGAGTGGGTGACTTATGTCTGTTTTTATCCAAGCCATTCCTGGTAAAATAATTGTTTTGTGTACACCATTTTTGATCACTGCGCTACTGACTGCACTCAGTACTGGAGAGCTGTCTGAATGCATATTTCTTTACATATTCTATCAACTATATTTAAAAAAAATCACGCAGAAGTCAGTGTTTTTCTGTTTTGGCTTTGTGGCACATAGCTCAAAAAACTGGGGGCTCTCTGCTACTAGCTCCAGTGGCTCTGTGCATGTTCAGGCAGTTTATACATTTTGGCATGAGAGTAATGCTACAATAAAGGTCATGCGATCACCAAAACTGACAAGGTTCCCCTTCTGGGAACCATAAAAGTGCTCACCAGATTTCATGGCAATCTGCCCTATAGATTTGAGAATTTGAGAATTTTTACCTTTTGGGTTAAGGGTGGCACTAGACAGAAAGTTATGGTGTCCCCACTACTGACTGTGTTCACTTCCTGGGAAACATGAGTATACTCAGGAAATGACTTGGCAATGCATCCATTTAGAGATATGTATTAGAGATTAGAGATATGTATTTGGCCTGTGAGTGGTGCTAGAGGAAAGTCCCATAGGGTTAACAAAATCAAGAGGAATCTTCTTTTGTGGAGTACGAGCGCATTTTGTGATGTCTTGTGTGCAAAGGTGAAACTGTGGCCAGATGGTGGCACTAGAGGAGACGCCAAGAGGTCACCAAACCGATATGGTTCACCTCCTGAGGACCATATCGAATACAAGCCAAAATTGTGCCTGAGGGTGGCGCTAGAGGGAATCACCAAAGCTATCAGGGTTCATTCTCTGAGGAGCATGAATGTGTTCGCCAAATTTCATGGCAATCTGCCGAATACATTTTGAAACATGTTGCCTTAGAGTAAAGTGTTGTATGAACAAATGGAGCCAGTGATGCAAAAATGCTTAAAAGTTTTTTTTTTTTTTTTTTTTTTTGTCAGTTATAATTTTGATTTGATCCGAAATCATAAATTCTAACTCATCATTTTTTCTCTCTCACAATGCTCCAATCAGACTTTAAAATAGCCACAATGTAGCAATGTAGTTTGGATGTTAGTGTGTTAGTGTGTAGCAGTGAGGCTGCAGCTCAAACATAGTTGACTTTTCAACTGTAATTTAACTTGCAAGACTTTGTTAGCTGACTAAATTTAATTGTCATTTCTCCGGTCATGCCTCCAGCACTGTTTATACTTAGATGGAGGCTGTTCAGAGTTGTAAAGGATGGTTTGTTGGACATTACGCAAGAGTGAAATTAAATAAGGCCTGATCCGCCCTGTTACCAGGCAGGTGTCACTTTCCACCGTATACCAAACACCACAGTCAGTGTCACAGTGTTGTGTTTCCTGTTAGCAAATCTGGCATTATGTGGAGACCACAGCATACGAGTCTGCAATCAAACAAACACACACACACACACACACACACACACACACACACACACACACACACACACACACACCAGAGTCACCTAATTAATACAAGTGATAAATATTGAGGAGAGGACGAGTCAAAGCCAGAGCCAGTGAAAGAATGAGATTGGGAATCTGGTGACCTGCTTATCAGATTCAATCAATTTTGTATAGCTGTTTTGATACAAACAAACGTAACACAAAGTGGTTCACACAATAAAAAAAAAAAAAAAAAATACTCCCCATCCACACACACATAAAAAACAACACAAAACATAACAAAAAAAAAAAAAAAAACTTTAGTAAAGTACCGAATAAAAACAGGAAGTTGGGAAATGCTATGACAAATCTCAGTAATTTACAGTGTGATGTGTCAATGCTAAGATCCGAAAAGGTGTCAGTAAACAGGTCAGGACCTAATTGAGAGCAGATCTGACTGGGACCTTTGGTGAAGGTATTGAATTCGAGATCCTACCCGTCAGCTAGGATTTCTTTCTCATGACACCTCTAGTTGTGGTGAAACTCACTTTGGTTTGGGGAGGTGTGAGGCTACACCCAAACCACAGGCACTGGGAGGATAGACTGTTCTACAGAAATAAGTAATAATATTACAGAATGACAAAAAAACTGCCTGAGTGACTCTTCAATCAGGGCCGGTCTGCTAAAAGCCCAACTCAGACTGCTATTGTTATTGTTTGACATGTCCAGAAAGTGTCATCTTGACGCATATATACAATCTCACTATAGCAGTGGATATAGCAACATTCCACTTAGTCATTTAGTAAGCTGCATGAATTGGATTATATAAAATCTACTACTGTGGAAAAAAAAACTCCTGTAATCTGTGTAAACAGGCTGCAGGCAAAGTAATCCTCAATATGAGCAATTCAGCATGAGTCTGTCAACTGACTAAGATCTTACAGTTTGGCAGTATGGAATGAAATCACAAGACCTATGGGAAGGGAGAAAGATTAACAGTACTGACCCAGTTTCCTCTCTTATTCAGCATTTCAGCACAAGTTTGCGGCAATGTGTAATATTTACTGTAATGCCTTCTGCTCAACCCCTTTCTTTGTATGAACAGTCCCTGTTTGTGCCACTTGGTCCCATTTCCTGTTTTGTAATAGTCACACTCACTGCATTAACCACATCACACATACGCAGAGATCATGATCTGGCCCGCTTAAACTTAACACAGTCTGCTGATTCTTCACGTGGGGAGGGGCTGAAGGGAGGGGAGGGAGGGAGGCGGAGGTTGAAAAGGTGAAGTTGTTGGCTGACTGACCTCCGCGGACACCCTCCAGAGGGTAGAAGAAGGCCACGAGCAGGTTCATGAGCACGGCCAGGTTGAAGGAGATGCTGCTCCAGAAGGACATGTTCCTGGAGCACCAGTAGAGGATGGGCTGGGCTGGAGGAGAGAGAGGTGAAGCAGGGTGGCAAGGTCATTGTACTGTCATTCAAAACAAAGAGCAATGTAGCACTCAGATATCATGCATTCAGCTCTACATTTCCTGTGCAATAATACATGAGATAGCATTCCTCCAACAATGTCACAGAACACATCGCCTTAAAGGAAAACAAAAACACATGGTGACTGATCATTGTTTCACACCAAAGAGTAAATGTAAATGTTCTGTCCCCTAAACGAATTAGAAAATAATCTGATGGTATGATTTACTCAAAGTTAGTAGTTAGTAGATCTTCCAAGATAGTACAAAAATCCCCGTGCCACGTGTCTTCGCATTTTTCTCCACGGCACAGACAGCTTTTAGTTTTAAAACAGATTGTGGTCTTCGCCGTTTACCAGCTATGATGTCAGCTCATAACCATAAAGCCATAAAGACGTGGTGAATTTGGAGTGAAAGACAATTTAACCGAGGGGAGTTGAAACAAATGCGATGTGTGTGTGGCTTTAAGTACCATGTAAACAACCAAAATTGCACACAAAGGATGAGACAACTGTAACTGAAGGGTAAAATTCAGGCAAAACCTAAACCGACTGTTTCAAAAGATGCAACATCAACTGTCATGCACATTTTACATGCACTACACGATTTACAGATTTAGGACAACAGTCATTACGCATGTACGCACATGAACATGCATGCATACACTTATGCGTGTGTGCATGCATGTGCACTCACACATCACACACACACACAAACACACACACACACACACACACAGCCTACAAAGACAGTGGTCAGGAGATCAGTGTCACGGCTGATGCTATTTTTGAGCCAGGCTGTTCATTAGAAAAGAAGAAGTGAGGGTGGGGACTTTTAGAAACAGAAGTCACCACATTCATAAGTGGTGGTGAGCAGCAACGGAACAACATTGTCTCCGGCTGTGCTGATTCATTCAGATAAGAGAGAGGCAGCGCTGTCACGTGTTGACATAGTATACACAGACCACCTTCTGCAGGCCTGGCCAAGGGACAGGACACAACATGCTCCCATTAAGGAGACAAAGAGAGCAGTCACACTTAACTGCACTGGCTGAGGGGGAGGGAGGTGGGGGGGTCAATGGGGACGTGCCCTGCTGGGGGAGAAGCTAGAATAGGGTTTGAGTCTGGACCACAAGGGGATGTGACATTTGTGAAAAAAAGGTTAAATCGAGGAGTACTCATTATGAGAATACGCTTTGCAATTTCACTTCACATGACTCTCTTGCAACAGCTAATTAAGATTTGTTCCTCTTCTCAACACATGGCTGCCACTGTGCCACATGGTGCAAAGAGACCTATTTATCCTATGTTTGGCTCTTTCTCCTCCCAATTACACACCTGTGGCACGGTGCTGCCCTGCAAGCTCCCTATCTCTGCTACCTTGACTACATTTCTCCCCAGCAGTGCCATGCCAAAAGTAAAGAATGCTAGACTACTAGACTGAAAGTGACCTCAAAATGGCGGGTAGTTGGTGCGACCTGGGCTGTCCCATTAATCCCATTAAGATTGGGGACAGTCTTTGGGGCGTCCTGGTTACATAGTTGGCTAAGGCACACATCTAGGTTTGAATAATCTAGGTTTGAAACAAGCCCAGGGCCTTTGTCACATCATCGCCCTCTTTTGTTCCCATCCTTCCTGTCTATCTAGACTGACTGCACAATAAAGTAAAAATACCAGAATATAGTAGTAGCTCCGCTGCTCACCTATCTAACTGCATGTCTCTTACTCAAGACCAAATGGTCCACTCTCCTTCAGTCTAGGACCAAACAGGTCTGTAGGCAGATAGCTATGTAAAGTCATGTGTTCTGCTCAGAGTAGAAAACATGTCATGCCAATTGTGTCCTTCTTCTACAGTGAGGAAATAAAAATAACAATAATGCAAAGGCTAAGAAGACCACATGTAGCCAAACTGGCTGGGTTCAGTCCTACCAAACCATTTTCTCCTGTCTCTCTCTCCTACTTTTGTGATCCTCTGTGATTCCCCTGCGTTTTCAAAGAAAGACTGAGAAACGACTTGCCTTGCTCCTTTAAAAATATGCAGACGCAAAAAAGTACAGTAGTTGTGTGTACATTCCAGAGAGAGCAAATGCTTTTGTTTGGGCTTGCAGCATGTGCAAAGTGAACACACCTACCATGCTAAGAATACACCAAGTCACAGTCACATACCTGGCATCATTCTCTTTTGAGTGGAAAACATTTCATTTCAACTTTATAGAGCATATAATCTCCGCCCATCTTAGCCTTTAGTTATTAAACTTATACTATAGTCTAATTTAAATAAGTTGATAAATTGCTTATCGAGGTTTACATGCCGTTCTCCCTTCCATCTCTCCAGGCTTCAGAGTTAAAGAAAGGAGAGTATACAGTATATGTGTGTGTCCCATACAGGGAGGATCTTTAGTGGCCTGGAGGGATGCCAGGAGAAGAGGCGTGTAAAGCATCTACTAAAAGATAGAGAAGTAGGGAGAAGGACGCACAGGGAACTGTGTTTGCGTTACCAGTAGCCTCTTGAGTACCTCGCAGCTTCTTCTGCCAGTTCATCTCATTGAAGAGGTCCTCAGAGCGCAGGAAGAAGTCATTGATCTTGCTGCCTTGCTCATCCCGCTCTGTGGTGTAGTAGACACGCAGCTTGGACTCTTGGGTGAGGAACTCGCAGATGTTGGGCACGGGAAAGACTATCTGCTCCATGGTGCGATCCTGCCGCACAATCTGGACACAACCACAGCAGCAGCCACCCATCACACACCCGCTGTCACTGGGGTGGGCAGATAACCCAAGGCCTTGCATTGACTTTAATAAGGTTCTATAAGGTCTACAGTGTTTATATATTATGTGCAGCTAAGGTGCTTCATAAAGTGGTCTCACTGGTTACTTGGCATTGGTATAAAAATTGTTTTGCAGTAACAATAGCAGGGATGTTTGCTTTGCAAAGGTGGCTGATAATCTGAGCCAATAACTTCTTGCTTCAAAGTTCTGAAAACTGTAAACAACCAGCATTCTTTCTCGTCTTTGAACACACACCGGAGAACGTGCAAACATGCCAAGGGTGCTTGTCATCATGACAAAGTACAATATGAAACTCAAAGGCAGGCCAAGAAAAACACTATCACATGCCTATGGTCAACACCAATGCCAAAAGACATGTTGCAATCCTCTCCAGTTAATGTGTGAGCGGTATAATGATCTCAGAGAGTGTAAATGCAAACCATTTCACTTAAAAAAGGGATATAAAACAACATAGGAAAGCAGGGACATATACAAAATGACACGGTCCAGTTGCGGCAAGGGCAGAAAAACTGACCTCAATCTGAGCTGTGTGTTTGGCATAGAACTCCAGAGCCTCGTCACCTTCCCCGTAGGTGCCACCTGGCTTCAGCATAGCCTGCAGCTCCTTGTTGTGACGGGCTAACTGAAATGACCATCAAATCAATGATGAGCAGATCACTGGGCGAAAATCACCAGCTTCAACAAGCAGAAAGATTTTTCTCCCTGTCAGACAGGTTTGCAAAGAGTTTCACTTGGCATGTGCAAAACTAAGACAATTTAACCTTGTGGGTATTTTACAGGAAGGTACAGCACATGCTTCTTTTGTGTCTTTAGACGCAAGATGCATAGTTCATTCATCCACGAGGCTGTAGGGCGTGATGGCTCTGGACTGACAATGTATGTTATGTAACTATAATTATTGTTAACCTAGATCATGGCTTGAAGAGACTATTGAGCAGCATACAGCCTCAGGGTTGAAAAAGAGTATATGAACACAGTGTGGCCGGTCTCTGATATAACATGCCTTTAGGAGCCATAGGAAATGGCACATAGACTAAGAGTGACATAAGAGTGACAATAACAGCCACTGAAAATCTATTGTCCATGTATGTTATGTGGCCATGAACCTGTTGCGGCATTTGCTCATGGGTGTGGCTTTGTCTAGAGCTTAACTCGGGTCCAAATCTTCAAGCCCGACCTGGACTTTGTCTGAAAAAGTTCTGTCCAAACCCAACCCAAACCTGAAAGATAACAGCTTTTTCATAGCCTGAACCCAACTGGGGCCCAAAATAGGCATTAATTATTTTTGCTGCTAGACAATGATGTCACACTTTTTCCCCCCTCATAATCCTACCGGCTGTGATACAGTTTTTAACGGAGAGGATGGCGGAGTCTCATTCCCAGAGAGGCAGGAATCATCAGGAATCAAGAGGACTGACTGCTATAAAACAGGTTACTGCCTATAACAAAAATTTAGAGCCAATATTTCTATAATAGGCTATAATATAATTTATTAAATGTGCCAATGGCTGCTGAGGCCCTATAGGATTACAAACCAGAGCAAACTGTGCTGCTCGGTGGCTCTGGCGGTGAATAGTCAGTGTCATGCCATTCAGCCTGAGTCCAAACGAAACTAAAATTACCCCAAATTAAGTCCAAACCATGTGTGTCCATACCAGAGCTATGAACAGGTGGTAGCTTACTTGATGTGCCAAGATGTAGATATTATGACCAACATTGCGTGGAGAGGCCGAATGCTCTTCTTCCCCGTCCTCACCATCCTCGGGGACCTCCACCTCAATCTCACCCTGCATGTAAGCCTTCTTGATCACTTCCACCTGCAAGAAGGCAGACTGTCAGATGATGCCCTTTCAATGCAGTGCAATGGTTTGTATCAAAGCGTTAACATACACACCAGCTCTTTTGGCCTCATGTTGTAGAGTATCCTCTCAGCATTCTCACTGTCATGGCGACTCTCCATAATGGCAAGGAGAAGCTTGGAGGCATTATTCTAGCAGGAAAGGGGAGAGAATGGATAATGATGTGTTGACAGAGTAAGCATTCGTTCATTTTCTCTATTAGCTCAATCTTTTTCAGGATGGTAGAATACACAGCTACTCTGATATTCAGTGTCAGATATTATCAGCAGGAATTGGTAATATTCTCACTTTGAGTTCAAGAACAAGGTCCATCCTCTTCTTGCCAAGGGGGTTGATATCATTGAGGATGAGGGCGATGATAATATCGATACCATTGCATTCATGAGTGGCGATGCAATTCTGAGTAAGACAAATGAAGGAAACGGAAGTGAAAAAGAAAGTCATTTTAAGCACTGCCGAGTTACAATAACTCCACCTTTACTTGAAGTATACATGAGGACGAAAACTTTTCTTCAATCTCAGTTTACCTTCCAGAACTGTTTTGAGGGGTGAAATCTGTAAAAACTGTAAAACTGTAAAACTAAGACCTATTCATTCCAGCACACCTACTGTACTTAGCCAGTTGCATGTTTAGTCATTCCAGTTTCACATTTGCCACAAAGTGCCCTCACTGTAGCAGGAACAGAGGGTGTCACCATCATGTGAAAAGACCAAACAATCGCTAATCCGCCCGGAAGAACAAACATAGGCACGGTGCCCAGATAGGGCTGAGGTTGCACGGTTGAAGGAGGAGCAGCAGCTACATAGCTTGGTCTCAGCACCAGAGCTGAGTGCTGGAGCTTGACTAGAGCTAAGCTTGTGAGCAAAACATGCACGGGCCTAATTACAGCACTGCCAAACAAGACCACCCCACGACTACTGAGGTGAGGACATCAGCTACATTTACAATGGAGATAATCTGATATGGTGTCAAAAGAAAGCACATTTGAACAAGCAAGTGAAAGAAAAGTTTTACACAGTTCAGGAAATTTCAGAACATATGCAAACCTGAGCAGCCACCCAGTATAATCAACCAGAGGAGTATGATGGCATAATACAAATCAAGAAAAAAAAAGCTGTTTGAAATATGTATCCAAGTGTGAGCTAGCTTACATAAATTGTTTGGTGTGTGTGTGTGTGTGTGGGTGTGTGTGTGTATGTAAATGTGTGTGTGTGTGTATGTACAGTTCTGTGAAAAAGTACTTGCCTCTTTCCAGATTACCTCTATTTCTGAAAATTTATTGCACTTAATCTTGTTTCAAATCTTCATACAAAATAAGGCGAGGAACTGAAGCCGAAACAGAGTTTATTTATTTAAGGAAAAAAAAAGTCATCCAACACCAACTAACCCTAAGTGAAAAAGTAATTATCTACATAATGACTCAATCAATTAAGAAAGAGCAGACACAAGGTGAAGTAGGCTGCAAGTTGTAAACAAGTGGCTCACTATGCTACAATCAAAAGAGATGAGAAAAAAAAAACGTTGTTGAGCCTTATTAGCCTGGAAACGGTTACAAAGCCATTTCTAAAGCCCTGGGATTTCAGCGAATCACGTCAGAGCCATTATCTCCAAATCTGCTCAGCAGAATCTTCCCAGTAGTGACCGGCCTACCAAAATTCCTCCAGGGGCGCAGCGACTGCTCTTCCAGGAAGTGTGCAGTAACACCCAGGATAACATCTAAAGAACTGCAGGAGAAAGAGACCGTGCAAAACTGGAATTCACGGAGGATTTTTGACACTTGAGATAATGTTTGGTGGACAGACGAGTGGATCTCTTTGGAAGATACTGGTCCTGTTACGTCTGATGTAAAGCAAACGCAGCATTTCACAACAAAAAACATTGTGCCAAAGGTCGACCATGGTGGTGCCAGTGTGATGGTGTGAGGATGCTTTGCTGCCTCACGGCCTAGAAGACTTGCCATCAATGAGGGGACCATGAATTCTGCTCTCTACCAGTGTATGGTCATCAGGGATCTAAAGCTGAAGCATATTTGGGTGATGCAGCAGGACACTAAGTCAGTCCACCTTAGAGTGACTCCAAAGAATCACAATTAAGATTTTGCAGTGGTGTAGTCCATCTACTGTCTTGAATTCCACTGAGATGCTGTGGCAGGACCTTAAAAAAGCTGTTCATGTTCAGAAACCCTCTAATGTCGCTCAATTACAGCATTTCTGCAAAGAAGAGAGGGGCAAAATTCCCCCACTGCGATGTGAAAGACTGATCTCCAGTTACAGGAAGCGTTTGGTTGCAGTTGTTGCTGCTCAACATGGTGCAACAAGTTATTAAGTACAGGGCGGCAATTACTTTTTCACATGGGTGATATGACTGTTTGATAACTTTTTTTTTTCTTACAATAAATGCAATGATCGTTCAAAAACTATATTTTGTGTTTACCTGCGTACTCTTCGTCTTATATTACATTTTTCATGAAGATATGAAACCATTCAGTGTGACAGATATGCAAAATATAGGAAATCAGGAAGAAGGCAAATACTTTTTCACAGCACTTTATATATATATATCTGTATATTCATCACCTGGTTCTCATGACAGGGACCTTGGCAGTACTCAGTCAGACTCTCCACAGTCTGGTTGATGAGTCCTACATTTTTCTCGTTGATGTAGAGTCCCAGCAGCCCTAGACCCCCTGTGGTGCTGCCACAGATACAGTCCAGGAACTGGAGTGTCTCACAAACCAGATTATAGTTGTTCTTGTTATTCTGGTTGCGCAGAAAGTTCTGGAAAAAACAGGAGATAAAATGGTAAAAACACGGCCCATGTCCTTGGACGGTTCACTGTGCCTTTATCAACATAACAGAGTTTCCTTCAAAACTCCAAAACAAGGGAGCCAAGACTTTGTTTTTATTGTTATGGCCTCTGTGGGGGATCCGCTCACAATCAAAGACTTCATTTTATGTGGAAATAAACCTCTGTGTCAGTCAAGGATTAAACCAGTGCAGGGGCAGCCCGGTGGTTCACCTGCTAGAGTGCGCACCTTGTACCAAAACTAAGGCCTTACTACAGCTGCCTAAGTCAAATCAGGTCCTGGCCCTGTGCTGCATGTCATTCCCCCTCTGTCCCCTGCCTTTCCCATCTCTCTTTACTGTCACTATCAAATAAAGCAGAAATGCAGATAAATAAATAAACAACTACAGAACCAGCAAATGTGCCTTGATGTACAGTAATTAGAAATGGAGTAATAACTACTGTCACTAAATACCATGGTGAAAAAAAAAAATAAATAAAAAAAAAATAAAGATCATGATCATGCCACTAATTTTTATTATTGTGAGCACCTTTGGCAGCTTGTTAGGAGACTGAACAACAAAAACAAACAGTTGAGCCCCGGGTCTGCCCTGACTGTCATCATCAGTGTTTTACTTTCCCCAAAAGGGGGAACCCTTTAATCCTCTGCCACTCAGCGGGAAGTGGGCAGCATCACTGAGGAAGTCGCCAAGGTAAACATATAAACATAGTCATGGGAGATATAAATCAGTATCATCATCCCTGTCAAGTCCTCTCTAAGTTTAGTTTAGTTTACATCTTATAATTATTGAGGTAGTATCATACATCAAAATAATTTTGGCCAACTGTACCAGAAATTTTTCATTTCGGCACAGGTGTAGAGGTAGCAGCTTTTTTTTTTTTTTCCAGCTTTGGGAGACAGTCCATGTTCATGATTAATGAGTGAGCTGTTCAATGTAAAAGTGTAAAACGAACAAACGCAAATCCAGTTTCCGGATGGAATTTTTCCTTTCATGTTAGGATAGCAATAAAACATTACAAATATGACAAATTATAAAGCAGTTTAATTTGACTCCACAAACATTCCCCATCAATTTCTCTTCTTCTTTTTCCTTGTGGCATGTGATAAATGCAACCCTGACAACCTGACCACATGAAATACATAAAGTCCTTAGTTGTGTTGGCTACTCTTTATTTTATTTATTTATTTATTTTTTAAGAATTACAACCTAGTAGTCAGACAGTTATATATATATATATATATATATATATATATATATGTGTGTGTGTGTGTGTGTGTGTGTCTCAGTGAGCTCAATATCTGAGCTGCATGGCTTCTTGAAGTAAATCAATACGACCAGCCCACGCCGGGTCAGGATGGGTCAGACAGAGTGATTCAGCGACCAGTCAGCTGTCTTTTAATGAGGCCCTGCCCTGGCTGTGTGTACAAACAGAGTCACTGTGAGAGGGAAATGTACTGTCTGGGCTGCTGGACATGGCCATTGCCAAACACTATCACACCCCTCATAGTGAAACTAGACCAAGAGATACCAGATATGGAAACAGTCAGATCAGGATGTTCCACAAATGATGCCTATTTTCGACACAGTTTCATTTCTGTATAACAGAGTCTGATGGAAATTCACAGTGCAGATCAGGAAATGTTATCATGCCATGGCCGAGGGGAGGGGGATTTTAGGCAAAGTGAAAGACCGAGAAATAGCAAAACATTTCAGTTTCTCCAGAGTGCCCCCTGCTGTTAGGCTGACCTGAAGCTCCCTGTTGTGGTTCTCACAGAGCAGCTGCATGAGGCGCAGGATTGGCTGCATGATGGTGATGATGACACTCATCTCGCCTTCCTCCTGGCCCTTGTCAGTGGTGGGGACGGCGGCTCCATCAGCTGCTGCCTGGTGCTCCTCGGCCTCGGCCTCGCGGCGGTAGGTTGTGAAGGCTTTCTTGGTGGCAGCGGAGGCCTCCACTAGCTGCTCCTTCATCTCCTCGGTCGCCACTGCCACCACTGGCACATCCTTGACTGGGAGAGAACAAACACCTTTTCATAGAAAGCAACTTGTTTCAGCAAATTTCTTGGTAGAAGTAGCATTCTCTGGATTCTGTCTGAGAGAGATCCCCCATATTTCTTGAAATATGGAAGAGAATTGAAAGAATGAGACTTGAAAGTGAAGTGAAACTGCACAGGAAACTGGTGAGAATTATTTCATCCCCTTTTTTGTGTTTTCAGCAAAATATGATGAAGATGGATATTTGTACAAACTCACAGAGAAGGCAGACACTGAAGATGTGTCTGTTTTAGTTTGTATATAAAACATGTAGCTGTAGGGCATTTCAGTGTGGTAGGTAGGGACTGATGGATCAGTGGATCAAAGATCATGTACTGTAGTTGCTCGTCATATACGATGACAGTTTACACTGAACATTCATGAGCCGATGACTGCTTTTCCAGGCTCCTGTGCCCACTTTACGACTGTGATCAAAACCACTTGCCCCTAACCTTTTTTGCGTGCCGGGGTGTCTTTGTCAGGTGGCTCCTCATCTTTCTTCTTGCTGCCCAGGTCACTGGTGTTGACCGTCACAGTGGCTTTGATCTCCTGCTGGGCCAGTTTCATGCGTTCATAAAACACCTTGAAGAATTTCTCTGACTTGTTGTCGCTCGTCAAACGATTGAAGAAAGACCGCTGGAGAGGAATGATACCGGGAAAGAAGGACAAGGCAGAAGAATGCAAGATTATCATTTTTTTTAAATCCTTTCAGCTATTTGCCAGCATATCTTATGCCTCTGTGCATCTTGCAGGTTGTATATGACTAGCTGCCTTCTCTCCAGTCACTTTGAAAGACAAACTTAGTGGCAACATTTGGATTTAAGGTGCATCTTTTTTGGGCAAGCAACAACATGTGCATGCCCATAATGTATCCCACAACCTTTCAAAATTCACCTCGGGCATGGAGTAAGGCCTTCCTCACACTCGTCCTTATAGCTACTGTATACAATCAAGTGTGCAGAGCTGTGCTGTTGTTTTGGCCACTTCTTATTATTTTCTGTCCCTGCAAGCAGTGTTTGAGAGCCAGAGGTTCTTTTTGAAGCAAAGTTACATAAGCCTGCTCTCTCAGTGCCAGGAAAACAAGCTGAACAGCCTCACTGTGCTCACCTGATTTTACATCATCTGCTCTCTGCCCCCGGGCACAACACAGCTCTGGCGCTGTGAAGACTACTCTGGGCTTAAAAGGGATAATTCCGGTTATTTTCAACCTGGGCCTTATTTTCTTAGTTTTTGCCATCATGCCGATTGATTGTGTCCAAAATTAGATCACAAATTGGAGTGTAGCACTTTCATACCTGCAGGTAGCTGGGAGCGCCACCCTCTAATACACACATGCATGGCCAATATGTAATCTCAAACAATTTATTCCAAAAGGCGATTGAATTACATTTTTTCAACACAGTAGCACCTAAAACACAATTGCATATATCTTTAAATAAATCTTAAAATTTATCGCTTGCCAATTGCAACACTCATTTTGTTAGCATTACTCACAGACGTTCGTGCTGTCAGCTTTCTGCTGTGTTGAAGTCGTACTGAAAAAGGCATAAAGCATCAGGATTTTGCTGCCTGAGTTTGAAAGCTAGGTGTACTGCTTGGGCTGAGGACAATTTGTGGGTAGGCAATATCACAGCCTACCAAAAATGTCCACACATCCTCCTATTAATTACCACTAGGAGGCTGACGTGAACATTTTTTCCACAGCAGCTGTAATTACAGAACATCTGATACACAGGTTTCAGGCAAAGAAAATGTAGGAAGGTCCTGCTGCAGCATGAGTGTTATTGTGTTGAAAGGCAGGGTTTTAACTGCTTTTTGGATTCAGCTGTTGGAGATTACCCATTGGCACTGTGCCTGTTGGACAGTGGCACTCCTGGTGACCTGGGGAATTTTAAACTTAATTAATTGTCAAAAACGTCCCTGGTTGAAAGGCCCTGGTTGAAAATTAGCCTTAACATTTACATACAAACAAGCAAAAGCAGAGACAAGCCCAAACAAAGTTTGGATTTTGCATGCACAAACATCTGCGCCTCTGCACATGTGCACCCAAAATACATGAATGTACATATGCAAACACCTTGCCACCTACACACCTAGTCACACAACTAGTAGTGCAGACACAGATGTACATGCAGGTACGCACATACACACACATACACACACAGGTGTGCAAACATGGACATATTCACACAAGCACAAGCATACATACACCAAATCACACGCTCTCACACATTTGGACACAGGTGTGCAATCATGAAAGCATTCACACCGCAGGGCTTTCTGTCATTCGCACTGTAACAAAAGCAAAATTTGAGTCATTGCAGCAAATTATAGATTTCGTCTTTCATGAACTTTGCAACAATGCAGCAAAAATGTTTGCTTTGCTCCCTCAAGAATACAAGAAACTTTATAATCTTGAGGCTTGGCTAATATGAAGTGGAGGACAAGAGGGAGACTTTCTATAGCTGAACTACAAAAAGGCATTCTTGTTTTAAAGATTTGGGATTTGCATGCATTGAGCTGGTTGGGGTTTTGTCAACAAGCTGGTATATCCTGTCCCATTTTCCCTCCTGACAATCCCTCCTTACATAAGACCTGTAATCAGCTGAGTGGTTACAGTGAGGGCACACTGCGCCTCAGCTCAAACACTGTTACATCAGCCCACAGAGGGCGGGCGGTGGGGAGAAGGGGAGGAGGGGGGTTAGAAGAGGAGGAAAATCCTGCCCTACTTTTGAGTGCCAGGACGGCACGCAGTGAGTGCGTGGTGTGAGAGGGAGCAAGAAGGGAGGGAGAAAAAAGTGTTAGGAGATATACGTGTGTGTGTGTGCTTGTGTGTGGTGCTGGTGGTGGGGGAGCGCTGGGGTGCTGGAGGGGGGGCTGGAGTTATCACACACATAGATTCTGGGGCAGTTTTGAAAGCCTGTTACATAACTCTCTTTCCAGGTTCAGCTCAACTCACTGAAGTTTCTGAGAGAGGGGAGGGACAGTCAAACAGTAACAATGTATACAGCTTCAGCGCACACCACTGAGAAGGTTTCTGCACAGAAAATCTGTCAGTATAAACTTGCAAAATCTTGGCACCGAGTCCTTGAGGACATGAGACCTGTTTCCGTGTCCTGAAGGGTGGTGCACTTGCTACAAAATAATTAGCAACTTAACTAAATCTAAGTTGTTTTCCTTCTTCTCTTTTATGTAACACTGTGAGTTTGCATGTTTTTCAAATGCTTGTTTTGAGCTGTTAACATAATGCTGTTGACAAGATAGGGTCATTCACTGATACTGATCTGATTAAGAGTAAGCAGCAGCCTTATGCAAGCAGGCCAACTCCTCCAGAAAGAGACAACAGTTCTAGGATCGTGGTTTTATAACATTACCATGTTCAAATGACGGGACCTCATGACCATGATCATAAAAAAGTAATTCTATCTCCCATCCAAAGAGAATAATTTTGTTAACACCTGACTGCCATATGACAATGGGTAGAAAGCCAGTGTACAAAAGGAGCAGCCTGTAACAACTGCTGCCCTGTTCTCTGTTTGCATAAAATCAGGTAAAGATTACAATACACACAACGAATCGGCTTTTGGCCTACTAACTAAAAGTCAAAGTGCACTCAGGTACACCAGCTCTGTAGTGTGCTTTCATATGTTTGTGGCCACAGCCCACAGATAAGCAAATTCTTAGATACATGGTCAACGTTCACAAAGTAAGAGTGCAGGGCTTGCCACGTGTCCCCAGCTGCACTCTACTCTAAGTGCTGCTGCGCTGGTGGTGAATTTGTTGTTTTTGAAGACATCTCGTGGCAGAGCAGATTAAAAATCGAACTTAGCAATCAACCACTTCCAGCGATGTATGGCAAACACCTGTTACATCAGCAGCGCCCCCCTGCAAAACTCAACTGCTGATTCATTCTCTCAAAGAAAACAGCCAGCAGCCACTTAGGCATCAACTAGTCGCCTTGGCACAGCTTAGCCCTCAGAACCAGCAAGCCTCTTGGGAGCTCTGCTGATCCTGAGGTCAGCAGTCATGTACAGTAGAGCAGGTTTAGGCCCACTAGTAATTCTCACTCCCCTCCACAGAGTCAATATGATGGGACAGAGGGGCCTCCACAGGTTAGCAAGCCTGCGTGTCTACTTCTCTCCTTTCCCCGTCAGCTGCCACCCCGGCTCTTGGCATCAACAAGGGCCAGTTATGTAAGATCTATTTATACCGCCAGCTCCCTCTTTCTCTTCAGCCTTCTCCCGCCTTTCCCTCCTGACACCTCGGTGAGTGACAAAGCCATCTCTGTGCTTATTGGAGCAGATTCTGTGGCGTACTGTGCCACCACCCAGTTGGTAACCACGGAGATCTGCTCTTTCATGCTACAAAAGACAGGCAGACAGGAGCGCCAAGTGAAAGTGAAATACACGTGAGCTTGCGTTCTGGGGAATGTGTACACAGACATGCAACAAACCAAGCAATCACTCACTGCTGTACTTTATGTTCAACCGTCAAATGACAGAGAGTATAGGCAGATAGACAGACTGATAGATAGATATTTTATTTTATTTGTTTGCTTTGTTTTATCTCATCTTTGTTTTTACAGTGTCTTACTTAAACTCCATGTTTTATTTCTTGCACTTGCTCCTTGAAGTGAAGCACTTTTTAATCTTTAACTACAAAGTTACAAAAAAAGTGCTGTCTAAATAAAGTTAAGATATTATTATATATTATTAATGTCTTGAGCTGTGTGTCCAATGACTAAAAACGAACTTCCAAAAAGTGTGTATACACTAATCTAGCTGAAAAACTGCACTGTCTGGACAGAGATTAAAAATAAGCAATCTCCCGGAGGTATTATAGACTGACAGCTTGGGATGTGATTAATAGAGGATCCCTTGTCCCATCTCTGCTGTTAGAAAGAGGAAGGCGATGTTGATGCTGATGACTGGAATCTCATCTTGCAGGGCTGGTTTTTAAAAGCTTTCCAAGAGGTGGCTGAAACATGAACCTGAAACAAGCGGTGGCGTGGGGTAAATCATACAGTACTTGGAAGCCGCTGTTGGCAGCAATGTGCTGCAGTGTGCCTCTTGAGTAAGAGCGGTGGCACCTGTCTGCCTCTGTGACAGTTTAGGGTCTGAGGTCACGGGGCGAGTGCTGGCGAGATGGATGGAGGGCTGGGAGGAGTAGAGCTGCTACAGAGACAGCGTCAGCTCTTACATAACACGGACAAACACATTTCTCTCCACAGGCTGTTTCTGGAATAAGCTCGCAAGCCTCTATGGATAGCCTGGAGGAATGTGAGAAAGTGTGTGTGTTCCTCTATGTGTGTGTGTGCATGTGTGGAGGGGCTGTATAGAGGAGTATGGATGAGTGTGCTTTTATTTTAAGATGTGTATGCTACATGTCTGCTTGCATGACAGCTGTGGTGTTACTAGCTGCTGTTTCTCCCTCAGTTGTACTTTATGAGCGTGTGTGTCTGTGTGTCAGGCACCACATATGTTATCTGGTCCGTGAAGACGCACACAAACTGGGCTATTTCTGTCAAGTTATGTAGGTCAGTAGCTAATGTTTGACAGAGCTCCATGTCGTTGCATAGGTAGCAGCAGGTGTGGAGTGTGACCCAGGCCTCTGCTAAATGACAAGCACGACCATTCATTACAGGAATCTGCCTCTTCGAAGCCCATAGCTGTAATCTTTCTAGCAAAAACAGACCTGTATCTTGAGTGATGACATGTTATGAGAGTTGCAAAATATGTCAAACCTTTCAAGAGTCAGTGTGAATATTGCTAATACCTATATTGCCAAAAATCAATTGTGAACTTACTGCTTTAAAGTCCTGATGAAACAATTATGGAAACAATATCACACAATTGTTATTATTCTCCATTATTTTCGTTATTTGATATTTGGGTATGAGCAGGGTGGATGGAAAAAGTTGGTCTCTCTATAGGCGGGCATGTGGCTGAATTTGACTCAACTTTCCACCAATGCATCTGTCTTTGAAGAATCCCACATAGTAAGCATTGCGTGGTGATGCCTACAACAGGCTTGAAAACCACGTAGTACGTTTCACTTAGTGGCATGACCGATGACAGGGCACAGAAAGTGATGAACTAAACTGCCAAGGTGGAGCGTTTATCAGCAACATTTCTTGTTCACACTTTACTTTGATGATAGTGCCACTGGTGTGCCACATCAGTGCACAGTCAAATATTGAGATCACTACGCAGCATTGGCACAGCGGAGCAAAGGGGATAACCATAGATGTTATGTGGGCGGGGTGGTGAAGAAGCTGAAATCCCCTTCTCTGTCAACACATGCGAGACAAAAAGTGATCTTCTCAACACCGGCTTCAGCAATTATCCATAACACCCTCAATCATGAAGATTACTATACACAAGCCGGCGTTGTGGGCTGATCCTTTCATATCCTGGAGCGGTAATGTGGAATAGATTTGAGGAAGGCTTACGTTCTGTGTAGTTTTAAGATCTTTCAGGCCAAGTAAGCAAATACAGGCCCTTTTTTTCCCTCTACCCTACAGCATAATGCTATATGGGAGCTCAGTATGGTTTAAAGATACAATATATATATTTTTTTTTTTACTAAGCACAAAATGACCACCATATGCTATCAGAGTTGGTATGGTTGTTTATTGATACATACGACTTAATAGTTACTTTGAAATTTCAGACTTTCAAAAAGTACCTCTCTCTTTTTTGGAATAACACACAGCTGTGTATGTATTTAGCCTGTATATTATATTTATTTTCCTTAACTGTGTGACTGTGAGTGTTTTGGACACTTAATGAAGGGTAAATTTCCACAAAACAGAAAATAAAGTTTGATTTTTAGTACCTTAAAACAGCAGGAAACAAATGTGTGAGTAAAACCTGAGCTGCAGTCTGATATGACAGCTAAATGTGGTTCTCCAGCTAGGAGGAATATTCTGGTGTGACTGCGGTGTGCAGCAGTCTCTGCCCACTACCGGTGCAGCGGTGGCCAACAGCGTGGGCATCAGTTTCCAGCACAGACAGCCTGAAAGCCTTCTAGACAGTACAGGCAGCAACGTCTCTAATTGAAGCTCCTCACCTCACTCTGACCTGGCTGGCTGGCTGGCTGGCCCGAAGCAAACTCAGGTAGACGGAGCATTTGGCACAACAATAATCAGGAATCAGAAAGCTTGCATGTTTTCCTCGTGCTATTCCTGGGATTTTGCAAATGGGGAAATTTTGTTTTTTGGCTACCGAGGGCATGACTGACAACTCGACAAATGCAATTAATATGATGGAATAACAGAATAAACAAAAAAAAGCCTGTTCTTCGTTTTAGACAGCATGTGGCACCGTGGGAAGGTCCTTATGGCTACGAGATAAATATCTCTTGGGGAGGAAGCAACGGTGTCCTGTTCAGAGTATTACTCGGGCCTGAAAATGGCCATTAGGACTGTGACCTGACCCATTTCTTATTGTATTCACTAACACACTTACCCTTTCCCTCAGGACCGCCGTATCAAGCTCATCCTGCCCAGCTAGCACAGCAAACTCTGGGCCTTGGTCGGATTCATACTGAAGCCAACTAAATCTCTCCATCTCCCTCCCTTACTTACTCTTTCCCAGAAAATTTGTTGGCTAGGCTACGACCCTGGATTACTTCGAAAACAAACAAACAGAGTGCTTGGAGAAATCTGTGGGCATGTTTTTGTCCTGCTTTTCATTTGGATAACAAGAACCCTTCTGTCCTAAAAGGGGGGCAGGCAGCCCATCGTTATGTAAGACGGGGAAATGTGATGCATCTGCTGATATGTTGTAAATTCACTCAGGACCATACATGATCCTTCAACAAAGCTCACTTGTCCCTGTAGCATGCAGAGGGAGAGAAAAACACCTAGGCGAAACAAGCAGCTTCTTTATAATCGCGCCTCCTCCTTGCTTAAGCCAATAACAAACTGCCGTGACCATCAAGTTCACCGGCTATCTTTGATGTTTCTACTGACATAATCTAGCTTAACATCAAAAATAGGAACGCTGCATTGTTAGTATTCAGCGGCAGAATTTCAGTTAGACACTGTAAATCCCCTTCTGGATTACTCAGCGCTACAAAAGGCAGGTAGGCAAATGGCTTAAGTGTTATTTTCCAATATAGCACAATCACTGTGACTAATGGCACGAATACCCAAGCTGCACATTCTCTCACCCTCTGTGCGAAACATGGGCCGGGCTTGGCAATCCAAAAAGGCATAAATGACTTTGCAAATATTAACAAATGCCTGGGGTGAGCAGAAACAAGAAAAAAGGAGTCACCGAACTGAAATATATACCTTTTGCCACTGTGAGCAACGGAGTGTGTGCTCTCTCACTGCACCCTGACCTCAAAAGATCAATCAGCAAATCTGACAGCAGCTATGTCAATGAATCAGGTGAAGTGATCTGTCCTGAAGGGGGCTGGGAGGGAATGTACACGTAACTCCAGAGGTCCACTAAAGTCTATAGGATTTCACCTCTGCGGGGTTGTGCCTTATACTGCCCCCTTTCCACCATCAAAGCATGACCCAGTTAAGAGCCCAGTGGAAATGTTAGGAGGCCCGGTGCTCTGGGCGTTATTCACCCAGGCAGGGAGGTAGGCCGCCTCTTATGTAACAGGAGTCATGTGAGTGCCTTTGTGTACACTCTGGGAAGTCAGGTCTTGTCAGGTAGTGACACTATGCAAATATGAGGCCATTATGCAACGGGCCTGTTTATGCAAGAAAATACATGAGCACGCACACCACACAAACCAAAATACACAGCTCATAAGCAGCACACAAACTCACACACACACACACACACACCCTTGCAAAGCTAGGATAATACTGTTGCCCTGCAAGCAGAGCAGCACCCTCCCCTCTCAACCTTGCTGTGAGGTGAGCAAAGAGTTGCGTTGCCGTAGCAACCCCTGGCTGGCTGTGGGGAGGCAATGACGTGCTTGGCTGCAGAGCTTGGACCTCTCCCAGCTGACTACTGTTCCGCTTCCTTTCTGACGTCCTTACCTGCTCTCCCTCCATGGTCCAAACTCACTTTTGCTTTTTTTTCGGGGATGCTACTCAAAATGCCACTGAGTTCGAATTCCTCAGAAAGGTTTCTGCGCTGCTTTTTGAAGGATAGTCTTCAACTACGTGCTCAAGCTTCTGTGTTGGAGCACAATATCGAGCTGCTTTTTAAGTTCTGTCACTGCATTCTTTTCCTCTACTACAACCACTTAGCTGCAGGGCAAAAACCACAGGTCTGCACAACACACTCTGAGCACCTAAGATAATATCTACTTGTTGAAATTCTTCTCCTGCTTTTCTGAAGGCAGTCCCAGGCTAGACATGTGAGCGTGGCTCCTCACTAAGGCCTTCCACTCATCCTTTCCTACACTGTGTACTTGCTGTGTGCCCAACGCCCTCACCTACCTGAATGACTGTGTTGCCACCCTCCAGCAGGGCAATGGCCAATAGGATGCTTTCCTGGAAGATCCGGTCGCTGGTCGCATTCATGATGAGGTCGATGACCAGATCGGAGGCCCCTTCCTTGTCGAGGTGGCACTGGACCTCCGCCAGGCTCAGCTCCCCTCGACCTCCAACCCCTGAGCTGACAACTACGGCCACAGAGCAGGGCGGTTAATAAAGCATCACCACCTTGAGACCCACACAATCCCCCTCCAGTCTGCATGAGAGGGTAATTCATGCCGGCTAGGCCACAATTCTTGAATAAATTATTAAATGCATAATTTAGGACTTCAGCTGATTCTGTGACATTAAATATGCTGTTTGGTGGATGCTTTTATCCAGTGCCTTGCAAATCATTATTTGGCCACAGAATGAAACCCCTTTGCTTTTGGCTAAAGTAGTTAAAAAGTAAAAAAAAAAAAAAAAAAAAAATGTTATTACCCTCCCTACATGTCAGACTGCAGCTGAATTATCAAAAAATTAAATCACACCTCCATCCCAATTCTTTTCCCCTGATCAGTAGTCACCCCTGAAACTCAGCCACTTTGGATGAGATATGGCGGCAAATTTTACTTTCACTGGGTGAAAGTATTCTAATACCGTGATTTTATCAAGCAAAGACATGATAAGGATATTGGACATTAACGCTAGCTGGTGAAAGGGATTACTGACACCAAAAGTTTTAGTTATTCAGATTTCTAAAGGTAAGAGAGGATGCAATCATTTGAGGGTTTAAGAGAAAAAGTAATACAATAAGAAAGGGACTAAAAATGTAACATTACTTTTAATAATGAATAAATAATGGGACATAACTTTTTTTTTTTTTTTTGAGATAAGAACTACTTTACAAAAAATTTATTATGTAATGAGGAGCTCATGTGATGCAGGAAGCAGAGGAACCACAGCTGCCATTCCTCTCCATTCACCTACATGAATAAAATATAACACTGCATCTTCCTCTAATCCATGGATGTGTGTATGGCTCCTACTGCTGCTGCCAGCTACCAGCCACCCAGGGAGGCAGCAGTGAGATAACAGCCCCCATCGGAGCCGTCTGTGGCTGGGTGAGGCAGTGTATCAACAACTCATCCCAATCTGGATGGAGCACGGCTCTCCGGTCGCCTGGCAACAACACGGCCTACGTTAAGCTGAGGAGACAGCCTGTGTGCTCAGCAACCGAGCCGGGGTCCAAGGGCTTAGAGGAGGACAAGGCCACGGCCACGAATAAGAACTTATTATTTTTTTTTCTGTTTTCTGAAGCACAAGAAATGAAGGATGAGTCATATCTGTGATTAGAGCCAGCGAGCGACTCTCTGGAAAGAATAAATGTCACTTATGAACAATCTATTTAATTTGTGAATGTCAGTCTGGACTGGGCAAAGACTGTGAGACGGCTCAACGAGAGACCGCTTCAGGCTTACACAATGCACATCTACACGTCACAACATTCACAGTTCCATTTCATGTACACATATGCTGCCAATTTCATACTCCTTATGTTTCATATTTGTGTTCTTTATTTTATTTTGCAGTGATTATGCAGTCATTTCATCTTTGCTGGAGTAATACTATAATACTCTGGCCTTTTGCATTATTCTTGCTTATATTTTATGTTTACATTCAGTTTTTTTTCTGTGCTGTACCCTACATTTCACTGCCGCAATGACCAAATTTAACAATAAGTTTAAGTTATCTCATCTTTATGAGCCTGAGCACATGGACACACAACATACAGACACACAGACATAGATACACACACCTGTGGGAGGTTTTCCAGGTGCTGCAGAAGTGACAGGACCATTGCTGAAAGTTGTAACGCTATCCCTCCTCCCTCCAGGTTTGAAGTTCCCATAATATCGATTGACCAAAATCTGTCGGAGGGCTTCTCCCTATCAAAGATAGTGGACGTTAGGAGACGAAGTCCCAACAGTTATCATGACACAAGAGCATGGCTGGAGCCCATCAGTGTTACTGACCAAATATAGAGGTTGAAAAATTTGGTGCTGAATCAAATAAAAAGCACAAATTAAGAGTAAAAAATACAAAATAAATGAATAAACAAACAAACAAAACTGATACTGCTTCTCTTATCAGTGCTAATGACAGGGCAGTCATGATGATGAAGTTTCACCTCGGCTCTTGAGTAAGCCTTGAAGGCTAATAAGATGCTTTCCCCCTAAGAGTGAGTTAGTCAACAAGCAGCATAAGCAATCTTCTTTGCCCTCTGACCTCCCTGTTGGCCCCATACTGGTTCAGTAGAAATCAGTGTTGCACAGCCATCTGCACGGCTCTACACTCTGGGTTCACCTGGGCCAAACATGTCCCGTCATATAACAGAGCAACGCTGAAACTTGATGTGCATCTGTTGAGCTACCTCACGTTACATATCAGTGCCCTCACCGGTGGCCTGACAGTAAGGGAGGCATCCTGTCAGTGAGTGGCCATGCTGCTGCCAACCATCAATAAGGAGCGAGCGCGGGTCGGACCAAACCAAACTCATATTGCTCAGTACCTACCCTCCTTTGATCCTCCAGTTGCTTCTGTGGCTGGTTGGGATCAAGCTCCTTATACGTGAGGTGAGTTAGCAGAAAGCAAAAAAAAAAACAAAAACAAAAAAAAAACATAAGAACGAAAAGAAATAAATCAAATGAAAAAAGTTGGGAAGGAAATTTGGAAAACAAATTAGAAAACAAAACAGGTGTTAATATAGTGCAAATTAGTCACTTTACTTGCATGCAGGGAGTACGGGGGCAAATCACATCATGCAGTTAACAGAGGGAAGTGGTTGTGTTGGGGTAAACGTGGGGCAAGGTCAAAGTCATGCAAGGCTACATGCGGGGGAAAAGGTTTATCTAATACATCAGACACCAAAGTGATTTACTGATGACAAATAAAACGAGCATACTAGATTTCAGAAATTTACATCTGAATGCTTGTTCTTCAACATCAAAATGAGAATATGAAAACTCTGAAGACTGCGCTGCCCACTCCTGATATTTTGGGTAATTTCAAAGACACTGTCTTTGGCATGTGGTGACTCCCTCATTACTTTACAGGCGCAGTGGCAAAAGAAACCATGCTAATTACATAAGAGGACGACAGGCTGCCAGAGGGGGAGAAACACAAGCCATGAGAAGAGAGCGAGAAAAAAAAAAATCCCTACCCATGTTACATAATGAAGCTGTGCACTACTGACACACTATAACACCGTCATGTTCCAATCTGGCATGGAAAAACACCTCACCCATGACTCCAACCCCCCCCCCCCTCAGTGAAAGGTCATGAAATTGGACTTCACTCAAAAACTCAAAAGGGGTGGATGGAAAGATGAATGGAGGGAGGGAGAGAAGGACAAATGAATGGCTGAGCGGGAGGCAGGACAGAAACAGGGGTCAATGCGTAGCACAATTCAGGTTCCACAGAGGGAAAAAATGTGTGTTTGGTGAGCAGACCGACACAAGCGGAAATATGTGGGGACAGGCTCTGATTCTTATCCGTCACAAGAAAAGCGAGGGATGTGGAAGATGTAACACAAGTGTGATGGAATGAAGCTAGCAGATAGATATGACATAATCTCTGATCAGCAGAGACCCATATTGGTGTGCAGTGGGCCAATATGGGTCCTGAACACACCTCAGGAGGGACTTCAGGCTCGGGTGGAGGTGCCAGCTGATTGGAAATAAAAGGGCGGTGTTAGTAAAAGTCTGAAGATGTCAAATTAGTCATGTTGTCACTGGCTTTCAGGAGCAGCACACTCGAGGCTCCTAGCTACTGACGCCGCAGTGGCTTGCCCTCCTCTCTATGCATCGGCCTGACTACAGCTCAGCAGCATTGCTTATGATGCACACAACTGCATGTCATAAAAGTGCACGGCTTTGCAAGCATGCGGCATACAGAAGGTAGACAACAAACATCTCGCTCTCTGACATTCTGGTGACAAGAGCCTGACAGCGTATATGAACCTGTGTTACCGTGATATGTCATAGTGTCTCCATGGAGCTAGCAACATGATCGATTAGGGACGACAAGCACTACTAAACTGCTGGCTGTAGGATAGGTTACTTTATGTGAAGTGGCTGGATAAGAAAGAAAAATCTTTTGTGTATGTGTGTGTGCAAAAAGAAAAAAAAAATCAAGCCAGTGCTTACATCATACATGCCTGACTGTTGAAGACCAATTTAGATATTTGAAAGGTGCTGTGTGCACCATTGTTGTTTGTCATAATTAAGGCCAATTTTCCCACAAAACCTGTGGCTTCCTGTTGCAAACCACTTGCCCTTGTGTTGCTCTGAGTGCATTTGTTGTTGAGAGCAAAAGGATGGATAAGAGCAAATAATTAGCAATATGCATTTCCACCAAGTAAGCAAACAGGAAGTTAAAACTTTTCAGTGAGCACAGTGGAGCTGGAATAAATCTGTGTATTTATTTGATTGAAAATCAAAAGTAAAGAACTGCCAACAGTCATGCATTAATTTACATTTAAGTACATGAAAGGAAAACGGTTCCTGTTTTGTGCTGTATAGCAAACAAGTCAAATCTGTCCTGGTAACAAATGATGCAAAATGCACTGCAACTGGCAGAAGAGGCTTTCAGTCGTGTCAGCAATTGTCTGCTTGGTTTACAGAAATTATTTTAGTGTTTCAAATCATTGATTTATTGTTGCTAAAATGCTCCATGTAGCACTTTTAAATGGGAACACAGTTTATTATGTCAGTTTAAAAACTGACACAATACCTGCACCCCTGGACACTCAGGTCAGTATTAACAATTGACAAAATAAAATGAAATAAAATGTGTAGATACAGCAGAATTGCTGTAACCAGTGACAGGTATGCTATAAATACAGGTACCAAATGTACCAAAAAATAATAAATAAAATAAAAAGTGAAAAAAATAAAATAAAATAAAATAAAAAAATAAACATGCAACCAACAAATGGCCCATACTGTAAATGAAAACACAAAGCAATTCAGCTGGCACATAGAGACTAAGTCATTGACACCAATACTCAGATCTGACGTGGCTCTGTAGTGGATAAAACTTATATTCGCACTGTTTGGAGAGATGAGTAACTTAGTGAACTACGAGAGCTCCTACAAATAAAAGAACAACAACAATAACAAAAACTTTCTGGCGTGGGAATGCTGATGTAGGCGGATTAATTTTGCAGCTGGACAGGAATTCCCCTTTATCAAGCCCCTGTTTACGTCAAACACATAGATTTCCACAGAAAATGTGGTTATGCATGCAAATGAGCCAAGAACCCTCTTTAAAGTCGCCTTCAAATGCAATTCATATATGACTGAGGCTACTGACGTGAGTATCATGGCATGATAATCATCATGTGTATAATCTGACCTTATTTACTACATTAACCGCTGTAAACAGTATGCCTATGCTTTTCTCATGCAAAAAAGGTTACATCAGCTAGAGGCCCGGTCACAACGACTGCTAGCATCAGTTCCCCTTGTCAGTTTTCTCAGACTCCAGACAAAACCTACATAATGTCAATGCCAATCAAACAAATACACTAAGTACAAACCGATAAGGGAAAAAGAGGCTGCAGAGGCCAAGTCATTGAACTGACATGATTATATTCCCGTGTGGCATTTGCACCTGTCTTAGAAGGGCAACATCTGGGGTGCCAGTAGTCACTCCTTTGTTCTAGGATTACATAACCTAGAACCCCAACACCAAAACACACCGTACATCCAATCACACACATGCACACAAACACACACACATAAACACACAGTCAGAGTATTCTGCTATCCCTGCTGTTCCCCTCCCCACAGGGAAAAGGTGACAGAAGCAGACAATTAGACAAATCAAACAACTGAATCTTTAGGAAGAGGCGCATACAGATGTTTTTTTTTATAGCTATCTTCTGACAACCAGAGATTTTCACTCGGCCCTGCAAAAGTGGCAGGCCCAAAACAGTTAAAAGTTGTTGTGCTGGGTAAAGTGCACCCCCCCCACACACACACCCCCACCCTGCCCCTGGCCTTCTCTCTAAGCCATGCTGCCCAGAGTGAGGCGCAGCACTGCCAGTGTCTCCTGGAAAACATCTCTGCTGCACTTTTATTGGCAATTACCACTGAAGGTCACACATCAGCAGAGAGTCTGAAATTCCAGGGAAAAAAGAAAAAAAGAAAAAAACAGAAGATCGTTGGTTCTTATGTAACCGCTGCCTGAGAGCTGGCTGGAGCCCAAGAATCGTGCAGCATTAAGGTAGAGAAACTGGGACAGTGCTGCATGAATCTGAGGAATGTCTGCAGCTCCCCCTGTTGACCAAGACAAAAAAGGCAGCCCAGAGTTCCCTCACTTCACCCAAAGAAGCAGGCAAAGGGATATATGAGGACAAGCAGAGGCTGACTGAGGCAGTTTGGCAAAGGCAATAATGGGAGTGGCAGGGCTGGATGATTTTCAGACAGGGAAAATTTGAAAACACCAGGGAGCAGAGGAAAGAGGAAAACATGGTAAGAAAAGTAAAAAGGGGACATGGAGAAAGAGATAAAATGCATAAAGAGAAAGACAGAAAGAAGCAGGCATGTGGTCAGGAGGATTCAGGCACTGGGTGAAGTTTGTCTCAAGTGCTTTCTGTCAGTGGTTCTGTCAGGAAAATAGGTTAGAGTTGAGATTAGGTTTGACTTTAGTGCTTGAGGCAAACTCTCCCTTGTGTGGGAATTCATAGAGGGAAAAGAAAGAACACAGACAAGGCTCCTGAAAAGTCAAATCCCTTAATAGGAAATGGCAGAAATAAAGAAACAAATACAAGAGAGAGAGAGAGAGGAAAAAGAGAAAAAAAAAACAATGCAGCAATGAGTCAGTGAGGGAAGGGAGACTGGTAAAGTGACAGACAAAGGGACAAAAAGAAAAGGCGGGGAGGGGGAGGGGGGGCATAGAGTAGACAATTTGAGTGAATGTGCCAGAGCAGGTGCTAGTAGTAGTGGGGCAGGATAATGAGGAGATTGCGATCGGCTGGCACAGACACAAACGGTGAGCGAGCTGGAGAGACACATTTACAAACACACAGACGCACACACACACACACAGGCTGCTACGCTCTCGCTGCATAGAAATCATCCCCCTTACATAACCCAGGCACCAAACTCATCACCATTCTGAAGCCATTTTATCTGGGCAAACCCGATTACATCACCACTGTAGGAGAGACACATCTCCTCCGTCTGACCTCTCCAACCCCGCGCCGAACAACAAAGGAACACACAGGCACATGGAGGATGGCACATGAGCGCATGCCGCAAATGATATAATAAAACGGAACGGCGGGGATTATGGGCGGGTTGATTCTTGCTTTCACTTGGCTCACATTTTACCTAAATGTTATTTCTGGAAGAATGAGATATCCTCTGCGCACAGGCGGGATGCCAGCCTTCTTTATCGATCTCAGTCATCACTCTATCCCGACGTGCGCACACACACGTGCATGTCTTCCCGACTGAGAGTGCATGAGGGGTGGGAAGGAACCAGAAGCATAGTGGGGTCGGTCTAACAGGAGTGTAACTGACAACTGCATTCGCTCCAAGACACATGGAGGAGCGGGTGGCTCTCCCGTTGTGGTAGGTCAGAGAGGAGCAGCAGGCTAAATGCTGGGGTTACATAACAGCTATCATGGCAGTGCTTCTCTAGCTTCTGTTGCTTAGGGGAGGGTTGGGGCTTTGGCTTGCCTCCCCGCCTTCCTCGGGGCTGCCAAACACTCAGTGTACCACCGGGGGGCCTCCTGCATCCCGCCTCAGGAGTGCGAATGTGGTTGTGTTTGTGCATGTGCGTGTGAGAGAGAAGAGAGAGAAGAGAGAGAAGAGAGAGAGGGTGAATGCATGTGTTGGCTGGGCTGAGGGAGTATTAGTGCATTCTTTAGATACTACATATGGGAGGAGCTGGTGAATCAACAAAGTGCAGAACAGTCCTGTTTTTGTGGAAGCTGGGGATTTCCATTACTTAGATGCAGCATGTAGGAAGGGAAGGAAACAGGGAGAAAATACAAGAGAAAGAAAGAAAGGGAGGGAGAGAGAGAGAGAGAGAGAGAGAGAGAGGGAAAAAAACCTCATGTGCATGTGACTTCCTGGCAACTGTGGAAAGACCCTCTCCAACAAATAATGTCATCCTAGATACTCGTCATATCATGGTTTACTTCCCTCGCACGAACTCAGTACACCCTCGGTTAAGAAAATATTCTACCATCTGTCTGTTCCTCACTCTCCTGCTGGCACGGACAATAAAAATGGCAGTAATGGTAATAGTAATACTAACAATAATTATAACAAGAATGATGACCACATTAAATCCATCAAATCAGACAAGGTAAAAAAATACCTGCTCTGAAATTCTGTTACACCTTTAAAAAAAAAAAAAAACACCACCCACATCAAAAATATGAAAAGGAAAACTGGAACTGAATCAAAATGAAACCAAAACATAATATTTATAAAGAAAAACTAAATATAATTTATATAATTGAGACATTTTAAGACAATATAATATAATAAAAAGACTAACACCACACTGAAAATTTTAAACTGATCTGAGTCTGAAATAAAATGGAAGCTGTAAAACAAATAAATAAATAACATGGAATTCAATACAATACAACAAAAAAGAATGAAAATCCAAATCTAAAATAGCCCTGGTGTTGACAGTGATTAATGAATTTTTGCCTGCGTAACGTCCGACAACTGCAAAACAAATTTGAGCGGCGCAAATGTCTTGCAACATCTGTCATCGGTCAAAACGCGGTGCCCCTGCAGTCTCACCCGCGCGACAAAGACGCCCCTATTCCAGGAGAGGTGCACTCACAACTCACAAACCACAGAGCAGACATCTGTTTTATCCACTTCCTCTAGGCCACAGGTCATTACCACACTAGTGTCTTCTTACAACTCACACGTACAGCATGCACGCCGCACACACTCGGGCCCCGGTGGTCTGAGGGTGATATTCAGTTTCTAATGCTGCAGATACAGCTATATATACACTCGCACCTGTTCCTGCAATGGTGGCAAAGGGCTTAGAGAGAATAATACTCTCCCTGAGCAAAACCCAGCAAGAGGGGGCTGTTGGACATACAAACCCACCCCTTCCCTCCCGAAGCATGTCCTGGGTTGTTGTCCCCCCATAACAGACATTGCAACAGTTTTTAGACACTCGTCAACACACCCCAGAGCAACCGGACTAACCCATGTGGAGATCTGTTTTTGAAATTTAAAACACTGCAGTTTCATATAAACAAAAAAGAGAAGGACAAAATTGGACACACAAACAGGCACAAGTCTCTCACATGCATGTTTTGGCACACAGAATGAAATCACTCTATCCCCTCCACCCAAATGCCAGGGGCCAAATAATCCCTGCCCATAACAAAGTAAACTACAGTTCAATAATAAATGAGTAATGCTGGTCTCTTGCTAATCAAAGTCATTTTTAAGCGCAATAAGGCTGTTTGTTGTGCACTCTGTTGTATGCCTCATTTCTCCAGTATGTATGCTGTAACTCAACCGAAAATGAAAGGAAGGATTTTTCCTATAACCCACTATTTCACTACTTGACTAAATCACTGCACTCCAATTCATGTGCCTAAAGTACACAAGCACAGAGAGCCACAGAGGACAGACGCATTGCATTGTCGTGAAAGACAACAAGAGCCAGACATGCTAGAAGTACGCAAGCTGAACTTCCACAAGGAGATTAGGAGGAACTGTCACAGGCACGCTACAGAGAGGGATGGATCAAGCTGCTGACAGATGTCACAACAGAGAATGTAATGCTAGAAAAAGTCTATTTGCAGCACAGGCACATCTACTGTATGCTGCTGGTGGAAGACAGAAATCAAGTGTGCACCACAAGAGTAAGAAGGAAAATGATCAACCTCAGCCACATCCATTTCATCATCAAAGGCAATCAGCTGGAAGAGAAAAAGTATAGGGGGCAGAGAGTTAGTAGAGCCAGATTAGTGATACAGCTCAGCTTGTCAGAAATGTACAAACACACACGCCATGTCAAGTTAGTGAAAACACTGAAATGACAACATGTTAATGCCCCAAGCCAGAATGAATTCAGCCATATAATTTTTTTAGGCGTTTTCACATTATGTTTTGGAGTTTGAACGTGGAATAGAGGCTCATTTCAACTTCCGCATCGACCTATAGTGAGCCTTTTTCAGCACACATGCAAAACACGTGTGGCTGCATCAAAAGCACTGCTAAGTCAATTCAAAAGTGAAAAATGTCATGAATCAAAACATAAATAGCTGGCTGTCTGTGTTTCAACAGGTGGAACAATATCACCATTGTGGATTGAGGCTTTAAAATACTGTTCAGAAAACAAGCTTCTAGAGTTGGAGCTATTAATTTGGGATTAGTACGAGAGGCCATTAACTGCCCATGAATGGCGCGTAAAATGGTGTGCATTAGTAAGGAAATTTGAGCATGATTATGTTGTTAATAGTTTGAGCTAATACCTGCAACTCTGAATTAGGTTATATAGTATTTTTGGGAGGAAAGCAATGAGGGAATCTATTATTCTTGAGTAGGTGCCAATGTTTGCCAATAATAAAACTAGATACCACAAAAGAGAGCATTAAGAAACTGCCGTGGTTACAGTAACTTTTACAGAAAGAATAACTGGCAAAAAGACCATTTCCTCTGAGCATGCCATGTGGGCTCCAGGGGTAACAAAGGAGGGCTCTTTCATTATTTTAACCCCTTTGAATCCGTCAACCCTGCAGTTAACTTTGTGCAGTACCACAGTTTCATCTCTTGGTATGTCCATTTGTGGAGGAACCTTGGAGAGGAGGACAGGTAGATTTCATTAAACTGGAACACAGGCGGTACCTTCTCCCCATAGCCCCGGTCTTTGGTCATCATTTCTCTCAGGGTCTGCAGTACTTTGATGCACAGACGCTCCTCATTCTCCTCCAGCAACTGCTTGGTGTGTTTGATCAGTCTGGTCAGGAAACAGAAAGAAGAGTAAGTAGATAATTACAGTTGGGTAATGGAAGACAGTAGCGCTCCTAACCTGCTGTCATCAATGACCTCTAGTCCTGGAATTACCACAGAAGGTTATTTTGCCTGGCCTGATGTGAAACTTTTCCTCCATGCACTGAGCTTCTCTTTCGTAAAACTGCAGCATGAAGCTTTCGCCTCTCTCCACTGGCACTGACAAGTAAATACACTCAAAAACGTTTGGGCACCTTTTTGGGGAGCACCTTTTTCAAATCATCCCATGCAATCAAGGACAAAGAGAAAAAAGTAGCATGCAAGATTAACTGCAGTCTCGGACGCACAACAAAAATGTCCCCTTTTTTTTTGTCTACCGGGAGAAGGGAAAATTTGGAGGCACTGCCTGCATATCTCCCCTTCTCTGGTGCTCAGATTTAGATGAAAAACCAGCTGACGAGCTACCAATCAGCTGCAATATAAAACAGGTTTTTCAAAGGTTTTGAAATACTGCATCAACAAGGTCCTTGATCATATAATTATAACAGTGCACAAAAAATATTAGGTTGATAGGCCCAGCTGTGTGTAACATTACCTGCCGACTCGGACTTTGGAGAAAAAAAAAAAAAAAAAAAAAAAAAAAACCCACCCCTTTTTGTGTCTACCGGGAAAATATGGAGGCACTGCCTGTGTATCTCCCCTTCTCCTGTGCTCATTTTTCAAAGATTTTGAATCACTACAACCACAAGAGGTCTTTGATCAAACAGTCACAACTGTGCGCAAAAAATATTACACTGACAGTCCCAAGAGTATGTGAGATTAGCTGTGGACAGATACAACAGATAAACGCGAGCAAATGCATGATCCCTTCCAGGTTACTGCCTGGTGGCCATAATAATGCTCTCACAACATAGTCATTTTTCATCCACTTGGTTTTGCCTCTGCAGTTTCCCACAAGACAAGTACAGCTCAGGACATGTCAGCAATAATAATGTGCAGTGCAGCACCATAAAGTGATGCAACCAAACAGCATCCCATACCTGCTTCAAGTGTTTATGCTATTTGAGAAGTAAGACTAATGGATTTGCCATTCAACACAGTGATATCAATATTCAATACTGTAAAACAGAGACATGTGCTTAAGAGATCATGCATTACGGGGGCATAAGAATCCAAGTAAATTCAAGCATCCCTAAATTACGATAGAAGGGTCTGGGAAACATCCTATCCCAAATACAAGAGGAGAGCTCTCTATTCATAAGAGCCCACTGTAAGGAGCCTCCTGAGCCTCCCTGGGATTGTGCGTCAGTGTGGTAACTCAGTGAGAGCTGGTGTAGGTTCACGTGCTATTCCACATGCTAATCCGTCACGGCAGCCCTGAGTAGTAGGCTAATCCCTGCAACAATGACGGCTGTAAGCGTCTAGCCAGGCGTCTCGTAATCCAATCTGAGCTCCTGTCCCGCATAACATAACACAGATTTTATATGTGCGTGTGTGTGTGCCGATGTGCGTGTGCAGCACATGTGAGAACACGCAGGGTCACTATTAAGACATAGAGTTACATCCTGCTCATTCACTGTGCATGTATAATACAGAATTTGGGGTAAGCCTGTAGATTTTGTGCACATGTTCCTGCAGAGTCTGTCATTCAGTTGAAAAAGCCCACAGACTCATTTGGCCACGGTGCCAATTATGTCCCAAATTTTAAAACAATTTCAAACAAAGACCTATTGATAATATATGCACTACAAAAGCCTGAAGAGGAGGAAGACTACATGCATGAGGTCAAGTTATGTGTGGTTAAACTGGGTTTAACCTTACTTGGATATGAATCCTCCACTCTCGCACTTCTTGCGAGCGTCTGTGTTCTCGGGGAAGAGCAGCTCGGGACGATGCAGGACGTCCACCAGCACTGAGAGCTCAGCCTGGACCAGCGGCCTCAGACGGTCCTCCAGGGCCGAAACGATGTCCTACAGAGCACAGACACATACAGCTGGAGCTTAGACGAGGCACAGAAAGCAATCAACAGTTGCTGTTTGGAGAGGGTATTGCAAGAATATATAAAACCCAAAACGGCCCAAGTTACCCAATTTCCCCTCAGGGAGCCATAAAGTATTTCTGATTCTGACTCTGATTACTCTGCTGTAACAGCAAAAATGAAAAGCCTTTATTTTATATGGGCAACTGGAAAAGTTTTGACTGACCAAAGTGGTTCCCTCTTTGATTTTAATGTAATTTTGCATGTTTTTAACACACAATTACAGATTTTGTATGAAGGCAATTATACATTTTTAAATAACTATTCAGCAACCCCACTGAAAACTGAAACAATCTATTAAGAATATTGTTCAATAAGTAATAATTACCTCATATGTAATGCTTGTGATATACACCATCACCCATTTGTGTTTACTAATGTGAATTCATGCTTATCACATGTCACATGCTTATCACATTTTACTTATTTTAATTAAGTGTAAGAAAATGTATTATTTATCATCACCTGTTAGAACCTAAAATGACAATTTAATGAACAGTTAAAAATGGTTAAAAAAACATAAATCAAACAAATGAATAAACAAATAAGACATAACAAGTCCCCCGTTGCTACAGCTAAGTTTTGCATAAATATTTGTATGCTGGAATCAAGTTATAAAATCAGACTGATATTCAAAGATGTACGATTTCTCGTCTGACAATGAAGACACTTTTCAAATTAACTCTACATGCATCTCAATATGTTACTTCCCCAAGACACCTTACTGCTGGTGAACTCAAAAAAGTCCCACAACTGCACCATGGCTTAATGTGAAAAAAGCAGAAGAAGCAAAACATGAGTATAACGTGTATGAGCTGAGGCAACCAAGACCCACGCTATGAACTCCCTGTCACATAGACGCTACTTCTGCTGATGTTTAGCTGGAAATATCAGTGAAGTTGCATCATGAACACTTCTGGCAATGACTTAGTATTGCGTGGGCCACTGGGTGAGGGGGAAAATGGAACAGAGATATAAGGGATAAGTGTTTTTGTTGATAATTTCTCATAAGGAAGTGTAATATATATACTTTTTATAAATGAAGGGAAAAAGAAAGCTTCCTGTCACAGCTGAGTTTCCTGATTATAGCCGAAAAGTGCAAAGAATAAAGGTAGGTTCATTTTTGCTCTTGAAATATTTAGTTGTTGTTTTTTTTCCCGCCAAAAAATATTGGAATCGGAACGGAGAATTGATAATTGGATAATCAGAATCGATAATACTGAAACGATACTCAAATCTGGCAAGAACCCAACAAATTTTCAGAATTGCCACTGTTTTCTCCGTAGGAATATGTTGCTTAGTCTTCAAGGGAACCACAACCTCAGACAGTTTTTGGTCCAAGTCAAAGATTATTCACCTTTAAGTGAGGGCCAAGAGTTTCTTGTGAAAGGGAGCTATGGGAGCTGAGATCAGCCAATCAGGTCACAGAATGTCCAGACTTCCTGTGAACTGAGTCATGTGTTACAAGAAAGTGGGCCACTTGTAAAAACAAGTTTTTTTCCAGGATGTGACAGAGAACCATTTCTGCAGTATTTGGTTTGCTCAATTGGTTACCAAAAAAGGAACTCACGTCACATTGCTTATTACTGGTCCTGTTCACCCGACCCTTCACTCCTCCACGTGATGAAATTGTGTGAGCAAGAACTATTTATCAGGCTGTGTCTGTCGGTTCATCTGTCCCATGTGACGTCCTGGAAAATATCTCAGACACCACTGGTCCAGCTTTGATGAAACTTTGAGGGATGACACCTCTTAATACTGTTGTCCAGTTTTTGTTTTGTTTTGTTTTGTTTTGTTTTGTTTTCCAAATGCACACTGATTGGCATATGAAGGCATTATAATTAAAAGTAATCATAGATCTAATCTGATAAAAGATGCATTTTAATACATTTGGCGCTGTGTGGTGCAGATTAAAACTGCTTTGATTGGCCTGATGGAAGCACAACAACTGAAAGTTTCCAGCTTTGAAAAGCCGTAACGACCCACTACTCTTGGATGAATGATATCTCCTCTAATTATCCTCTGGCATAAAAAATACACAGGAGGAATGTCCTTTATGTCTTCTTCACTGTGAAATCAGACTGAAATAGTGTTCCTGCAGCACATGCATTTACCTGTTATCATCTATTTATTCTTTGTGTGTGTTGTTTATACAGCTGTTGCCTTTATTATTACCAAATTTAAAACTACTGGTACACAGTTTACACCGACAGTTTACACTGAGCGTGCACACCACTGAGACCGACCTGCAGCCTCTCTATGATGTTGCGGTAGTCCTTGGAGGTGGTCAGACCGGAGTCTCGTCTGGATGTGTTCTTGGCCGACAGCCTCCAGTTCAGGATGCTCTTCTGCACCACATTATTGGACTTGACAAACAGGTTGTTCACTTGACTGTCCAGGTCTACTGGGATGGCAATGGCTCTGCTCTTGGCTGGATGGAAGGAAGGATTTAAATGTTTCTATTTTATACTTAAAACATGAGCTTTCATGCCCTTTCTAAAAGTAAAAAAAAAAAATCCTGGAGGAAGTTCAGTCCAGAGGTGGGTGGGAAGTGTTAGTGCAATATCTTACCCACGTCTGAGAGCACTTTGATGCACGCCTCCACTGAGGCCTTCTGCAGAGGGTTGAGCCAGGTACAGTGGTAGACCCTGAACACCCCCTGCAGCAGCTGGACAAATACTGGCTGGCGAGTCTACAAGACACAGACAAAGATTAAAAATAAAGATTAACACAGTGAGGGGAGGGAGTAGTGAATACATAAAGCGTAGAATAAGTAGAAGAGGTGGTAACAAGGTGACTATGAAATTCCCTGACTAGCTCGTGAACCCACATGCACCACTGTGTGCCAACCATGTCGAGGGTACTATTACAGCTAAGGTGGGAGGGTCTACAGCTCCAAATCCAGTAAGCCACCTGCTTATGAAAATACAGTGTCACAGCAAAGCTCGTCAGACCACATTTCCACAGAGATTACGGATTCATCACTACCACCATGAACAAAGGACATGTTATCAGCCGGACACAGCCCTACAGCATGATAAATACCTCAGTTATCTTTCCAAGAAAGGCGGCCTGTTATGGGAGAAAGACGGTGATGTCATCATGTATAGGAAATCCTCATTAAAGTAGAATTCTCATAAAGTGTGCAGGATTTCTAACAGGGCCAACTCAAAACACAAACTCCCCATAACAGAAACAACAGGGTGCACAGGGTGATGTACAATACTAAACCACAAAATTCCTATTGGTCCACTTTGGAAATCTATGGATAGTAGTCATTATTTACAGGGAAAGCAGTGGGCTACAGGACACCAGTAAACCAAGGTCTATAAAACTAACTAACAAGAATGACCATGTTGTGTCAGTGCTTCACACGCACCACATCCAAGCAAGACTTTGTGTAACACACCCACAGATCTGGGAACAACGGTGTCTGTGTGCTGACTAAGCTATGAAAAAGTGAAAACCCACACAGTGAGGATGGGCTACTTCTTGGCAATCAGAGCCTGTCGGTAAGGAACACACCCAAGGGTTGGGAAACAAATGTGGAGGAGCATCACTGTTACTTACATACATATGGCGAGCCAACTACACAACAGGAGAGAATATTTACAATACAAATCTGTGACAAGGGTTTATTTCCTTGAAAGAATTCAACAAATTCACTGGATCAAACAAATAAATGAGCTGTTATTGATTGATTGATTGCAAATGCTGACTGGAAGACCATTTCAGTGCTGTTGCATGAAAACCTCATATCTCCAAAATGCCAACCTCTCAGGGACATTGCTGTTTTTACCTTGACCATCATGTAATATTTGAGTTTACACATCGGATTTGGAGAGATTTACACAGAACAAGGTTCACAGACATACTAATTTCCTAGAGGAGCATGGAGTCCTTTAAATAACGTTAAAACATGCATACTGTCCAAATTGGAGTTACAAGGTTTTCATAGGACAACAGCGATTTTCCTTAAGGTTTGTCATAGATGGCTCAAACCCTGCAGTCTAGATTACCTGCAGACTGGTGCTCTGGTCAGAGAAGGGAGAGCTGAAGAAACATGTGACAATGCTCATGACCGTGTCAGTTACATAACCCTCCAGCATGGTATCTGCATGCTTCCTGTCACTGGTGTTGTTGCACACCTAAGCAAGGACAGGAAAAGGATTAACATGATGCACAGTCATTGGATCACACCTCCTGTTTCCTATGTGGGTGACAGGTAAAACATGCTCACTCCATACTGTGCAGACATACTCATCCAAATGCATGACATAACAGCCACATTTATAGCACTCTCTATTTATCAGTCCTTTTGCCTTAAAGCCACTGAGATGCTGAAGTCACGTTATTTTCTGTCTTGCTCCCTACTTACTGCAAATGATATGCATTGTCGATCGGTCAGTTTGGCTTACCCTGCAAATGTCCACCAGAAAATTCTCAAACAGCTTCCACATATGGTTGGAGGTATAGATTTCCTTCATTTCCACCTCTGTGTCCACATAGCAGTGGTTCAGGAAGTTGATATAGGCAATCTTCACCTGGAAAGAATAAGAAGAAGAAGGTGTAACTGTAACAGACGCCAGTGTCAAATGTAGTTTGATTGTAACTGTGAACTACTGTGAAAAGATCTTTTATCTTCATTAAACGTATACACATCAGTGGTCAGCGAAGCTCTTTGAATTGCTTCATCACTTTGACCACATTTCTGTGTTTAGTCTACAACATTACAGACAAAAACTTCCAACTGTAAAATTTTATGTCTTTATAGAGTCAATGACTGTTTGGGGGCCATAAAGTCTGTGATAATTTGCCTTAACTTGTACATTTTCAAAGTACTGAATGCAAGTGTTGGAAATCACATAGTACCAGACTATAATTATTTGTTAAACATTATCTGAGGTCTTGTGATATTCCTCAGGATCACTTAAAGAATGAAATTAGGGCTGTCAAAGTTAACGCAGTGACGCATGTGATTAAATTGAGGACCTTCGGGCGTTACTAAAAAATTAACATAAATTAACTTTGACCAACTTTTGACCCTTAACTCCACACAGGATGTCACACAGGATGCAGCACTGAATACAGATAACAGACAAAATGAGTGACAAGATAACCTGTGGCCCTCAAGATGGACAGTTTTCTTTCAAGAAGCTTCTCGATGGATCTCTAGTAGACAGAATTAAAGTCATATGGATACAATGCAGCATTGAACACTGCTTGTCTGTGCTTGTCAAACTGGACTTGTGGAGCGTGTAAGGGTCAGAACTGAGCGATGCAGCTGCTAAATGGATTTCTATGGACTGTCGGCCCATCTGTGTTGTTGAAGACAATGGGCTGATACACTGATTGTGTCAGTGAATCTATCATACAGTATAAACCCTGCAGAACAACCGTTTCCAAAATACACTACAAAACAGTGAAAAGGTAAGCAAGCAAGAAATTTATGACATTTACAATATGAGATTAATCATGACTAATCCACAAATTACCTTGTGAGAATTGTTCATGAGAATCGTGTAACAATCATTTGACAGGCCTTTATTCATTACTATTATTTTAGCCATTAAATCTAACATTCATCATACAACCTCACTCCTCTGCTTTCACACTCAAAATGAAGCAGCTACTCCATACACACAATGATACGGACACAAGCAAGCACATACAGGTGTGAATCGGTGCTTACTTCAGGGATACAGTCTTCATGGGTGACCACCCGCACAATATCGTCCAGCGGCAGCAGGGAGTTGCATTTGATTTCAGTGTAGACATTTTTGCCCTCGGTGCAGACGGCCAGCAGCTCCACCAGGTGGATGTGGTACATCAGGGGGCTGTTTTCATCCATGCGGTCCCGCTCTGAACGCATCATCTGGACCAGCGTCTGGAAGGAGGCGCGATCGTTGTAGAAGACCAGGACATCCTCGCCTGAGTTCACCAGCTGAGAAAGGGTGAGAGAAAACATTTTTTTTTTTTCATCAAAAAGTTGCATTAACATTATATTAGTATGCCTTTCAGTTCCTATAAATTTTACCAGGACACCTTTTCTGCTTCCTTTGGTATCACCAGTACAAACTATGAATATTATCTGCACATCCTTTTCTGCTTGTTATAGTATTATCAGTACAGTACACCACTGCTAAAGTAGGTCATGAAGTCGCACCTCAGCCATGACAATGTCCTGGCACTTCTTGATAAACTTGTTCTCAGCCTTGACAATGGTCTGCAGGAACTTGAGATACTGGACATGTCGACCGTGGGTCTCTGTACAGTGGACAAAGTGCTGAACCACACGCTCACTGATCTCGCTGCATAGCTGGAAGTTATTCATAAAGATGTGCTGCATTGTGACTGCCTCTAAGATCTGTGAGAAAGGGAGAGAAAGGTCAAGGAAAGGTCAAGGATCAGCATTATCAGTGAAAATTCAAAAGGACATCTTGCAAAATGAACAACTAATTGCAATTTAAATTGTTGATTGACAACTGATAGTGACATGCTTATAGAGTGGATACATTTCAACACATACTGAATGATGTGGACATTGGTTTCCCCAGAATGGATGCATATTGCATTTGAAATCTGATTATTGACTTGGAATAGCCAATGATGGCTATGGCTTTTTAGGTTTGCGAAATCAAAGGAATAACCCAAGGACACCTGCAGTACCTACCCCTGGGTTAAGAAACAGGTTGATGTGCTTGTGGAGAAGAGCCTGGTTCTGCTGGTTTCCTGCACAGAAATTCTGCAGGAACTCATGGGCCAGCTTCATGATCTCCTGCATGCGTACATCCTCACCCTAGCACATACAACACAACATACTTAGATATGCTTTTCAGAAAAAAGACAAGGTGGAAATATTACTAAAGACATACAACTACTATGACTTTTATCATCATTACAATTATTACTAATACTACAACTACTAAGAGGAAGAAGAAGAAGAAGAAGAAGAAGAAGATATAGCACTAGTTCTGAACTGTTTAACAAGAGGTAAAACTGCACATGTACAAAAGCTGCATGTAGTTGTGAAAGAGCTAATTTTGCATGTGATATATTTAATTCCAGTGTTGTACCTTCTCGTAGGGGATCTGCAGGAGCTCCAGCACCACGCTGTGAGCCCCCATGTTCCTCAGCAGCCTCTGCTGTTGTTTCTTGCTCTTCTTCCCCGAAGCTCCCTCCTGGACACACAGCTTACTGAGACGCAGCAGGATCTGAACACACACACACAGGAGGAGGATTTTAATTACATCCAACACGCCATTACAAACACAATTAGATGGAAATATAAACGCACGCACCTCCTTGACAACCCTGTAGTTATAACTGCTGGTGCTTTCTGTCTTCTTTTTATCTGAACCACCTGAATCTCCCTGTAAACCAACAGAAATTTGGCACAAATAAGACAAAATCTGGAAAAACATACCGAGACATAGTGTGTTTTGTACTGTGCAGCATTATTCATGTAGGCTACGCCACAATATATTTGTTTTATAAATACAGTTTTTTTTTGTTTTGTTAAGTGTTGTTTTACCTTCTTTTTGTTGTCAGATTCTGACGGTCCATCCCCATCCATCCCATCCTCCCCCTGCCTCTTGTAGACCCACAGTTCAGACTTCTCCACGATGGAACGCAGTTGGTCCAAATCTGACTTGATCTGTTTGTAGTTATCCACATCCTGACTGGTCACCAGGAGCTGGACCTGAGTTTAGGAGAACACATGAGCTTTAACTTTAACTTTAGCTCTCAGGTTCTGATGCTGTTCTGAAACTACAAGCCCAGGTTTGTGCAAGATAAGAGATTAAAATGAGGCGTTCCTACTTGTTTGAAAGCCATGAGAACCTCCTGCCTCTGGCTGAAGTGTCTGAAGAGGAGGTGGAGCGCTCCCGACACCAGGGGAGGGTAGTCATGCATGGTCAGGTGGAGCAGGACCCTCAGGAAGGTGCGACCCCCATGATCATCCAGGTCCAATGGACTGTTCTCCTCACTGAAAGGAGAGAAAACCATGCATGACATAAACTACATCTTAATTTAACAGCAGCTCATTACCCGCTGCTTTTAGCTACTGTTAGGCACTTTGATGCTTTGATGAAACCGTCAATGCATTACCTTCCTCCAAAGATCCCCTCAGCCTGTTCCTCAATGTTCTCAAAGTCAAGATTTCCTAGAGTCAGTTAAAACAATTCAAACAATAAATATTTGAATCAAGTGAAATCCAAAGGAAATATTTATATCGGAAAAAAATATATCAATAATTCAGTTATCCATCATGCCAGCTATCTGACCTGTCACATTATTGGTTCCATCCTGACTGGGAGTATTGTCTGCTTGTGGATTGCTCTCATCAAACTCTCGCTTGAAAATACAGAGTAGGCAGGAGATCCTGTAGTCTAGTCGCACATTCAAAATGAACTACACCCCAAAAAACAAACAAACAAACAAACAAACCAAAAAAAACAAACAAACACCAAGTTACAAAACAAACAAAAATAATAAGCCTTGGTTTTTGAAGATGATGCAGATTTGTTACGATCTACCTGTAGAATCTCAATTATCTTGAGCTTAGTGTCCATGACCATGATATCTTCTCTCTCTGGCTCGATTTGGGTTTTGACAACATCCCCCTCTGGCTGATGAGTTGGTGTTGTCGGCAAAAAGCCGCCTCCTCGCAGGACTACCTGGGTCATCAGCTCTCCCACTCCATGAATGGACTTCATCACATTACTGCCAACTACATACAGAGACACAGACAAATAGGCCAATAACAAGTTCACACACATGTCACATGATCAGTGTTTATAATGTAAGTATTTAAAATAATTTTCAACATTTAACACTGTGTGTGATTATTTGACTTCTATTTACAACTGTGAAATGCCCCAATGAATGAATAAACAGTTCAGGAAGTCACACAAACATAGTTTCTCCATTTCACATGAAGAAGTATTTCAACAAATTAAAATGACAGAATTAAAATTGAAATAATAAAAAAAATAAAGATTTGTAGGATCTTTTTAAAGTTTTGAATGCATCTCTATGGCAATTCAGCTGTCATGATGCTCTGCTTTGAATTACTTGCAGGTGGTATAGAGTAACTGTGCATAGTTGGTTAAATGAGACGTGAAAAAGACTCTGATTATCAATCTTTCTTCAAATTATCATGGAAGAGAACCTCAAGATTGGTATGACTAACTAATGGTTTCTTCTGCTTATAAATTTTCCACAGAGTTCAATGACAAATTAGCGGAGAGGGGAAAAAAAAACAACTGCTGAAAGTATTCATGACAGTCTTGAAGTTCTATAAAAGGAATTAAGAGAGGATACAGAAAGGAGGGGATAAGAGATAAGACTAAGGAGTTGGATAGTGACCTTTGTTTTCCTCTCCCTTCTCAATCTTGTTGATAGGATACATGGTGCTGACATGGACGCAGTCTAAAATGTTCAGTAAAATCTTTGTGAGTCGAAGCAGGTCACTGAAGTTGTAGAAACCAAAGTAGATGAGGTTTCTCGCCAAGTTCACCACCTATAGACAAGAAAGAATCAAATTCAGGATTTATCATTTATTTAAAGCTATACGACTTATCATCTGTTCATGCCAATTCCATGGACACAATACCTCAAAGGTAAGCTTGTTTTTCTCCTTGTCAGAGAAGGGAATATTTTGTGACACCACCTCTCTCAGGTAGTTCTCCACAAAATCCATGGTGAGGCAGAAACGCTCTTTAATCTCATCTCTGGTGGTTCCATCATTGTCATAGCTTGGAAGATCAGAGGAGAATCACATAAGAAAACCGCAGAAAACTTGAGAAATGTAAGTAAAGAAAAAAAATCCACAAGCATAACTCACTCATCGATAGCGATCTTAGAGGGAATCTCAGACCACAGACGGGCATATTTGACGGGCGTGACCTGCTCCTGTGGGTCACGGTCCACATGCATGTGCAGCATCATGCGGCAAAAAGAGGCCCGCAGGTCATAGGGCAGGTCCTCATCAGACATACATCGCAGAATCAGATCCACATCCAGCTGACCAGAGATCTTATTAATGGCCAGGTACTGGCGATCCAGACACATCCTGGCAAAGAGGTTCAGCTGATACCTGCCAGAAAACATCCTTGTGTGAGCTTGGAATTACAAGGAGATACTTGTCTTTTTTTGGCAAAATTGATCCACAAATTCATCCTTGAATATTATTTTATGCTTTGTTGGTAATATAATTATTTTTTGAGAACCTTAGATAAAGTACATAACAGTTTTGCCAGCTGTTTGTAAAATTTTTGATGCTGCTTATCATCACGCTTAAGACTAACTTTGTACAATCAGTTTAGATTGATCTTTAACCTTGTATGCAACAGTGTGTATACTCAATATCAAACACCTTTTTTTCATATGTCCCCAAATCTAATGTACATACAGTCAAAGGCATCTGACCTGTAGTAGCTGACCACCTCCTGGTCCTCCTTCTGGCCCTCCTTGGCATCCTGGGCCAGCTCTCTGATGCTCTTGCTGCGAATCTCCTTACAGTTGTCTTTCCAGAATAGCCATACCTCCTCTTCATCCTCTGCCTCCACTGGATTCTCTCCATTTGCTGTCGTCTCAATCTCAAACCTCGACAGGACCAGTCTGATGAACAGTATAAAGAAATTATTTCTAAATATATATTTGAGCTAAAAAAAATAAAAATAAAAAATAAATTAAGCAAGTTGAGAGGCTAACTTGGTTTCAATCAGGATGTCAGCATTGGTTGGGTCCAGCACTGCGTTGCAGATGAGCTCCTGGGTCACAGGGATGGACTTATTCATGGACACACACAGATCTGACAAGTAGTCCAGGAACCTGCAGACAGACGACAAAACATTCATTTTCCATGGGCGCTGGAGTTAAGACAGAACTAGCAAGATAGAGCTTAGTGTTATCCATGGAAAATTATTCAGGCTCTGTAGTCGGTATTTGCCTGAATGTATTTATCAAGGGCACTAAAGGAAGGTTAGGAATTAAAGCCTAGTTTTGCACCCATGTCCCTTCTCCCTATAGCATTACTTCTCAAACTGTGAAGGCCCTCTTTATTCAGACTTCTGCATCAGCCCGGTTCCAATATCATTAACATCACTTGACAGGACTTGAACTCAATGGCAGCACACACTAACTGTCAGCAAATTACATGCAGTGCCAAGGTCGTGAACAAACAGTTCCACTCATACTATTCTGCATAAATCCGAATCCATTTACATATATTTACATTCCTTAGAAGCTGTTACAAAAACAAATCTGACCCAGCTGCCCAGAACTCACAGCCCTTCCTTATGCACCATTTCACAATGGCAGCCGGGGCTCTTCTCATCCTGTAAATCTCACCTGGGTTCCCGGTTCTTCCTCACTAGAGTGACAAATGTGTCTATCTCAGCAGCAGTGATATGCTTCTCCAGCAGCTTGCGATTGTTATGGAGCAGGGCCGTTATTGTGTCCTCTGCCAACACGTCGTAGCCTATCTGTTTCTGCATGAACCGGAACTGTTTGGCTATGTATTCCTGTGAAGGAAAAGAGAGAGAGGATCATCACTGGAGGGAGAAGGTTAAAGTTGCTGGGATCGGAGTGGAGTTATTGTGCCCACATACCTGGTTCTTCCTGTAATCTTGCTGAGAGTGGCGTAACACTCTGTAGCAAAGCCTACAAATATGCCTAAAAGGTGCATGACGCTGGTCTCCTAGTTCCTCCAGTCGCAGCATGGGGCCATCTCCACTGTCCGTGAAGGGGGCTTGGAGAAGTTTGAATATCTGCATTGGCAATGACGAATTTTAATGTCCAAGTTTGTGGATAACCATGAACTGTACTGAAGTTCATAAAAAAAAGCCTGAGGTTTAAGGCCTACCTGCTTGAGGATATTCTGCTCTCTCATGAGTTTCTGTCTTTCCCTGTTGGGCTTGTTAACCATGATCTCCAGAACATCCTGCCCGCTGTTTGGGATATCCACCACAAAGAACACTAGATCCTCCAGGAGCTTGGTCACAAACCTGGGGAGTAAACAGCCCTGCATGTAAGTACACAGGACTAACTACAAATCAGAGCTGCAGACCACCTAACAAATAGGGGATCTCTCTTGAAAAAGTCGGCAAAGACTTCAGCGATAACAACTCTGAGACTTCCTTCAACTGATTAGATGTTGTTGGTACATTGTTCTTACCTTCTTTCATTTTGTGTGATGGTACCCTTTTCCAGCTTGCCAGCAATAGATGCCAACACTTTACTCGCATCATTGGCAAAGTCTAAATCGCGCACCTCTGCTGGCGGCACCGGTACAATGGCAAAAGCCTCTTTGTCTTCTTTTACGGCTGATGTTCCAATCTGCAATAATGACATGCTTTTACAGTAATTGTTTAGACAACCTCAGTTATGTTGTACTTCTTGATATATCCATCAGCTACTGACCCGTAACATAACAGGCTTCTCTTCCTCTTTATCAATGGGATTGTTGGTGCTGTGAACCCATGTGTTGGTGCACAAGTGCCTCAGCCTCACATAAGAGCTCCTAAAGGTAAGAGAAACAAGCATGCCTGATGATAAGAGCAGATCATAAAGTTAAGGTGGTACTGTAGGGTGAGACAAGGACAGCTAGGCCTTGTTACAGAGAGGTCAGATCCCTGCGACAGCCAACATGGCCATCAACAGCCGTTTGCCATAAACTTTAGACAACGAACCCCTACCTAACCACTCATTGTAAGTCATTCTGGCTGAAATAATAAACTAAATGTAAAATGCAAATGACAAAATAGTGTATGTATATTATGTATTGTGTAGTATTGTGAATGCTTTTTAATGTGACTCTTTAGACTAACAATAGTGACTCAGTCTTTACCCCAGAAAATAAGCAAGTCCAAATTAATATCAATTTACTGATACACAGAATTAAGACTTAAAATTACATTTACATAAATTGTGACTCTGATACATTGTGATTTGATTATTTAAATTGTAAGTTCTCACTGTATTTTATTTTATTGTCATAAAGGTTTTATATGTTCACAGTGTGTGTTTTTACAAAGGCGTGATGGATTCACATGAAGGGTCTGCTGGTGTCAGCATCACCTACCACTGCTATCAGCTTAATGCTTTGTGCTTAATGCCACAGTAGGGATTGCCTACAATAGCTTCTCGACCTAACAGGCTTCTTTAATCTACGAGCAACCTCAGTAGCAGCAGCCCAGGCATGGTCACAGATAGCTTAACCAGTAGTGAACAACTCAGTATCGTCCCTTTCATCGCTATGCCATAAAGCACTAAAGTACTCAACCTCTGTCTCTTGCTCTCTATCTCTCTCTCTCTCATGCGTATGTATGTGTTTTTGTGTGTGTGTGTGTGTGTGTGTGTGTGTGTGTGTGTGTGTTTGTGTAGGTGTTTGTTCACCTACTCAGGCTTTTAGCACGAACAGCAGACACTGGCCATATTCTTGGCAGGCATTATGTAACAGCCCACTGACTAACAGGCTTACCTTTGTGCACAGGTTCTCCCAGGCATTAATTAGCCTCATGGCTAGAGTTTGTCTATGTCCCTGAGATGCAGGGTTATTTCAGGTAGAGATGGGAGGTGCCAGCAGTAATAGTCTGCAGCATGCAGGCACGCACCAGACGACGTGACACAATGAAGGCTTTGATACGAGGTGGAGAGGCTCTGTTCTTATCTGATGGTGTGGTGACAGGGATAAACACACAATTGTAATTTTAGACCTACACATGCCCTCTTACACAATGCTGTCAACATGATGAGAAGAAGAAAGAACAGAACAGAGCCTCAGTGTGCCATGTGCAGTTAGCCCAAATAAAGATGCACGCTGGCATGTAAACAAGATCAACTCAACAAATCTTTGTCCTCATATGAACAATCTTTTGTATCCTGGATTTTTGTAAATAAAATGTTTCAACCTTTTACACTTAATAAGCAACTGAAAAACTGAGCTTTGTGCCAAATGTTTTTTTTTTTTTCATCAAATCTGTGTGTCAGCATGACCGTCATTTTCAACTAACTTGGCAGTCGAGAGGAGACGACCTGAAGGGAACTATATCTCCCAGATGATGTGTTTTTGTGTGGAGGCGTATATGCAGTGTTTATGCAACATCTGGCCTGTGGTTTTAACTTGGGGATATGACAGGGTCCTCCTTACATGGCATGTTGCAATGTTTTTCCCCCTGCGGCTACTATCCATGAGTACTTTCGGTCTGATTACCATGGTTTCCTGTTTCAAGCCATACTGGGAATTTCCTGGCTCCCCTTGGCTGGTATCAACCCATTTAATGATGACCAGACCATAGAAAGCCACACACACACACACACACACACACACACACAAACAAAATAATCATAAACTGACAAACAAATACAGAAAATACAATGAGATCCCAGTTATTACGGAGAAAAAAAACATGCATGAATTCACAACAGTTACGACCAGCTACACGTATGCATCCACAGGTGCACGCGCTCACATGCACACAAACTCACAACACTTGACCTCCACAGTAAAGTTCAGCCGCAAAGGTAAAACACTGCGGTCGCTGTAGGACGGGCACAGCTTGTGGACCAACAGAACAATACAGTGGGGCAAACCCACACCACTGAAAGAGGAACCTCTGCTGGGTCTAATGACACCCCCGACAAAGTACCTAAAACAAACGGTTAATGAATCATGAAACGGGGTGTGGCTAAAGTGCAGGGCCAAATATGATCGTCCATGTCTGTCTATCTGTGCAAGTGAGTGCGCGTGTGTGTGTGTCTTTCTACAAAGTTCGGCCATGTTACAGGAAGCCGTTTAGATGTTATGTGTTTATTTTTCTTATTGGGCACTCCCACTGCCACACCTGCGTTTTGCCAGTTGGCATGAACAATTAATCAGTTCATTTGAATCATGACCAACCGTTTAAAATCTTGTTCATGTCTGTGAATCTGCTTGGAAGTGATGCGCCTTTTTGCAATAGGCCACTCCCATTGAACACACACACCTTCACACGCACACAAATTTCAGCCTCCTTGGGCAAAAACTGGCCGCCAAAGCGGTGGGGAAATTTTGGTGGACCGAAAATCCATCTTTTTTTGTTTATTGCCATAAGGGACAACACATGACAAGCTAGCGTTATAGGGACTTTCCATTTTAGTAATACTACCATATGACGTCCACAGCTAAAAAAAATGCAAACATCAGCCCAATGAAAATGCCCTGCAATACCACACTGCCAGGCGTGTCCTCTCCTGCCAGCTGAGGTCTCGAGTAAAGCAAATTGCAATAATGCAACAACATCTTATTTTAATCTATAGTCAATAAGTGACCAGAGCCAGCAGCCTATAACACAGACATAAAAGAAGAAAACAAGTCCCTCGCTTATAGATCCCCACCCAAGCAAACCCTGAGTACCTACTGCTCTTCTCAATACTCCTTCAATTCCTTAAATTAAAGTACTTTGAGGTGAATGTCAGTGACTTTTGCTGTGTGTGCTGACCTGTTTTAAAATAAAAGTAAAAAAAAAAAAAAAAGTAAAAAAAAAAAAAAAAGTAGCGATTTTAAGTCTTTGTGAATTGCCTGTGATCCTTATTTGAAAAAGCTGACAAAAGCTTGCTAATTCAGGGATGATAGTTTGCTATTCGACATTTATACGTGTATATGGCAGTCCTTATCTGTCTGTATCATATCATTAGCTGTATCTGTATCATCTTGGGGGTGTTTGTAAGCTGATTGTCCTGATATTTTTCCGGCCTTGGATATATTCACAAACTGTTTGAGACTGACAGACTAGAGGCCAATCCGACCAAACAAGTCAAATTCTTTCCATTATCTCCAACAGCAGGTAGATAGGCTATCATTTGGAGATATGCCTTTGTGTCCTCACATGCCCTTAGGTCATGCTGAACCTCTGTGATACCTGAATTCTGTATGAATCCTTAATTAATTGGGTACATTCAAATAAACATTTTCTGGCATATCAGTGTGTGTGCACCTCATACCTTGGCACCATGGAGTCCCCCCCTCTCAGGGTGGTGGGATCCAGCTCAAAGATGGAGGAGATGTCCATGCCATCAGGAACAGGCACCAGCGTATACATGACTTTCTCTTGGGGGGCCCGCAGACGAGCTCGCAGGGCTTCATGGTCGGCATCCAGCTAGAGCGACAAAAGATACAGGGAGAGGGAATAAACTACTGGGTACATACTGAAATGAAGTACAGAAAGAAGAACTAATGGAAAGTAAATGGAAAACACTGATAAAATGCACAAGTGGTACTCAGCCATGCACCACTGAGGCCCAGCATATGCAGCGTCTCATTTGTAACTAACAGCTACACCAGCTGGTTTCATTGATTAGTTCCTACTCTCTGACTGAAGTGCAAATCAGTGAAATCAGCTGCCAAAGTGACCAGAGACCGCTGGGCCTTGATGCTGCATGATTAAGAACCACTTGACTCTATCCCATCCATATTAAGAAAAACAACCTCTGCCATCTTTTATACAACATTGCCATCTACCGGTGATTTCTAATAGGACCTGTTGCAGCCAGGATGATGTCATGATGACACCTTGTGGTCATCTACAGTTACTGCTACTGCTACCTCTTAAATAAATCCAACAGTAGGGTATTTTGTTTCTATTTTTCAAATGAAGTAAAGACAGTTATATGGTGATAAAGGATGCTTTTCTTTAGACAAGAAGAAGAAATGGAGTGAATAGAAAGTGGCAAAGATTGCATGACCCAAGTGCAGACATGACAAATTAAGGATGTTTTTGCTAGGACTAACAGGTGTGCTTTCAGGCTATTTGCAGGCTACCGCTGAGTAAGGAGAGTATGGTAGGGACGGTACCTGGAAATTAAAGGGTGTAAAGTCCACCACCTAAAGAAAAAAGCAAAGACCCAGCACAGAAATGCACAGATTAGATCAACAGCAGTGGGGCGAATAGGACAACACTGCTAAGCAGGGCTGTGTAGCTCAGGGCTGACTTACTGAGGACCGCTGCTCGGTGCTCTCCTCCTCAAAATCTGGATTCACCTGAGAAAGACAACCACGTGTAAAACATCCTTCTCGACCTCTATTACAGCAATCGGAGGGAAGACTGCTTTACACTGTGGTCGCCTTATGGCACCAGTTAAATAATGCTGTAGAGTCTGTTATCTGGTTAAAACTTGACTTTATGCTACTATGTAAGATGCATATCAAAACCCATGAACAGTGCGCATGGGTAAAGAGGCATAAGAGTGTTAGCAAAGAAGGGAAAGAGGGGCACACACACCTCACCCACCTCAGCAGCCAGGTAGCACCCTGTGGCCAAGTGTTTGAACCTGAACAGGCTGTTCCAGTAGCCTGCTCCCCCCCTGCATGGGTCATGGTGGACCACCTGGAAAATGATGAATGGCATGGAAAGGAAACATGTTACGTCAAAACATTGTAACTCCACTGCCTTTGTGCTATTCTTATATGATAACAGATAATCTATCATCCGCTGCAATTCTCTTTACTCAGGCCTCAATCAGAAAACCATCTGCTTCCTATAACCAGTATACATTGCAGCTTCCAGGTTGAACTACCTCTGAGAGACATGACCTTATTATACCAATCTCTGCCTCCTTTCACTGGCTGCCTGCAGGTTTTATAATCAACTGTAAAATTTTATTGGTAACACGTGCAGCATTTATTCATTTATTTATTTTAATTATCCTTTATTTAACCAGGTAAGTCATCAAGAACAAATTCTTATTTACAATGGCGGCCTGGCAAAAGGCAAAACCTCTAGAGGGGAGGGGGTAGGGGCTAAAAAGAAAAATCAAAAGTTAAAAAAGCAGCAGTACACATCCAAACATTTCCAACATGCCCATCATTGACATAAAATCACAACAAACATGCATTTGACAACAAGCATCACAGTGCTTTGGGGCCATAGTTCTCTTTGCATTTTAGACCTTTTAATTCCAATGAGCCTGAATGAACCTTAAGATCCTCCTGTTACTATTTAAAAGCCATGACTTAAAGCCTACTTTTATGTGAAGGCATTCTCTTAAATTTTGTTTTATTCATTGTTCATTAGTTTATTCCACTTATCTTACTTACTCATGATGCATGACCCACATTTAATTTCTACCCACTCCATGACTTTGCTTTTGAAAAGATAAGATAAGATAAAAATGTATTTTATTGTCCATCCTCATGTAAATTTGTTTTGCGACTAGAGCCAGGAGTAGCATACAAATACATACCACATATTCACATATACCAGGCATAACCAATACCACAATGCATTCTACAATAGACATCATTTCATTATAATGAGACATTACAGGCACAGTAAAAAGACTTGTCCCACACCACCCCTGATTGAAAACATTGTACCAGTGATGATAATCATAACGTCATAATGACGCCTATCCAGATATGGAAAAAGTGCTATATAATTAAAGGTTATTATTAGGAAAAGAATGTATGACGCTGTGTCTCCTCGGTGCAGATATTGCCAGTTACTTGGCCATCTAGTTAGTAAGGGAAAGGTAAATTGACCCCGGCAGCAAGACAAACACACCAAAAATGCTAATTAGCAAAGCTTAAAAGGGAGGTTCACTTTTTTGAACCCAGACCTCGTTAAAATATCACCTGGAATCAAACAGAATCATAACAGTGCACAACGTCACTGATCACTCGGTGCTGAAGAACTCACCACTGAGCTGCATCTTCTCGCTGGGCTTCAACTGGACAACAAGTGTTTCAGCCTTCAAAACTATATGTCTCCTTTGTGAAAACAGGAACCTCACAGTATAGAACATGTTGTGCTCACCTCTACTTCCCAGAGTGCTTTGCTGCTGGTGGCAGAGGTGGCAGACTGGCGGCCTGTTGTCCTAAGAAAAACATATTGCTTCTTCCTGTGGTCATCACATGTGAGGAACTTCTCCTGCTCTGCATGGAACAACCGCACCACATCACCCTGCCATTACACACACACACACACACACACACACAAACGGTATCATCAGTAAAAATCAAAAATGCAGATACGCACCACAGTGCCATTATTTATACTGCCATTTTTTATTCAATCTCCCTCGATTGCGCTTGATATTTCAATTCTTGTACTTGTGTTTTCAAAGTTTCACTAAATGTGTTACTATCCTACTGTTTTCTGTGTTCTTTTCTACTATCACATTGTGAGGTAATTTGTAAACACAGTTGCTATACAAATAATGTTTTATGTGTTGATTTCATACAGAGACTCAACAGTACCTACCCCTTTTAGTATTGTTTCTTTGTTGTCACTCCATTTCATGAACAGAACAACTTTCCAGCTGGTGTTGCAGTTCACAGAATTCACCTGAAAGCCGGAAAGATGGAGAAGATTTAAATGATGTCGGGTTTTATGTCCGCTAACAGCAAAACCAACAAGCTTATCTTGAAGTCCTACTGCATGAACATATGTGTGTGTGGGCTGATAGATATTATGGTAGCTAAACGTTTAGGGTCATTCGTTTTTATGGTGATGAAATGTTTTATGGGAGGACAATTACTGCTGGTATGAAGTGTTTTACTTTCAGTCGATGGGTCTGTCAGCAGGCCAAGTTGGTTAGGCAATTCACAAAATTATCACCATGAGTCATTACAAAACATTGGATTTCTATTAGGTTTCAAACATTTCTTTGACATATGAAATAAAAACAACAATGAGTAGGACAATGAGAACAAAGGGTATTCATGATCTAAAGATTATTGTCTTTCTATAATATTATCTATCTATCTATTATCTCAAAAATATACTGCACATATTCATTTCAGGTTTTCTGCATAGCTTTATTTTACCTGTAAGGAGACTGACTATGTGAAGGTATATTATGCATGTACATCAATACAATATGTGCATGCATCTTTGCAGGTATGCATCTTTCCTTTGCATCTCTGTAAATGCAAATGCATCGTACTTTTATGCATGTGTATTTCATTCATCAAAATGGTTGTACATTTTGAGGAAGCACATGTGTTTGGCAATGAGGATTTGTTGAGATTTTACTTTGTACAAGTCAAAGTCAAAGTGCTGCTAAAAATCTATATTTAAAAAATCTCTTACAGCACCTGCATAACAGTATTCTGGTTCAAAACAAATAGTATTTAAAGCAAAGCTGAACTTAGAGTAGAGTGTTGCACTGGATAGTGACCTGGGTGTTACCCTGTGCAGAGTAAACCTATATACAAAAGAAGTAGTCCTGGTGCCCTTTTTCATGCTATTATAATGACTCCAACTTGTTGTTTCTCTACTGGCATAATCCACTTAGTTGGTGTTGGTTTAGATGCTAAAACTGTTATTTTGGCACATATTTTGCCACACTATGGAAGTGAACTCATGAAGAAATATCACCACAACCCAACACTCTAACAAGCTTTTGGCTGAGAGGTCTTGAACTGAACCACACTGACCTATTCACTATTCTACAAAACCATATACAATGCAAAATTGAGCACTATTTGTATAGACATATATATCTTCCTTTTTTTCTAATTTGGCTGGCATGGGTCACACAGTGAGAAAAATAAGGTGTGAACTTATGTTTTATTTTGGGTTCATAATCATAACTCATGATTGGGTTCATAAAGTTTTAAGAAGTGAAAGTAGACACGGTCTCAATTTGCATTTACTGTCCAGACTTATGTAAAGCAACTAACACAGATGCAGTGCTCCTACTTTACCTCATTGCATCCTGGGTTGTCAACCAGCTGGTGGCTGCTGGCATGCAAGGGCTGGCCAGCGTTTACAGGGTTAAGGACTACTTTATCTCCAATCACCACCTGGAGAAATAACATAAATAGCATACAGTATGTTACATTCAAATGGGTACTGTATGTGTTTGCACACATACGCCCACATATCACAAGTCTGCCAGAGTGTGATAATGTATCTATCCACATTGTCCCCAGGGCAACTGTGGCCTGTCCAGGACCAGACAGAACGTGATGCATTAGTGCAGTTCTGACCAGACGATAAGTGCCCTTCAAGATAAGTATTGTTAAATACAGACTCAGTGCCTGGCACTCATCCAGCTTCAGGCAACAGAAACATCTTGAGATTGGAAAAACAAGGTGACATACTCTTGCTGTGAAGGATTCTTTGTGAGACTGAGCATTTGAAATTAAAATTCTGTCCATAACCATGAGGCTTTACAGCAGATCAGCAAACGCTCAATTATTCCAAATCCCTGTCTGTTACAATTTGCAGTCCAGAGAATATGATGTAAATGTGTTTGGTTGACAGTTCATATTAGCCACCCAGCACTAGGGGGCAAACTTCACCATATGCTGTGTGAAGAGGACTGGATTAGGTTGGGGAGTGTCACTAACGCTAACGACTAATATCAGTATAAAAATACACCAAACCCTGAGCAACACTCACCAACCATAGCTGTTCACATTTTCTGCTACATTTTCCATAGATACTCAACGCATATATTGCAGTGTGTATTAATTGCATTGTACATGTACTGTAAACCAATGAAAAGCGAATGCTCAGCAAATGCAGAGGGGATTCTATGGCCTTCATCCACCGCTTTCAGTAACCATTAGGAACCGCAACGATACAACATTACTTATTTCCTCCTGCATGTCTCCGGTAAATGTCTCTTGCACCCCTCCCAACCTTTTCTATCCATTTGAGTTACACTGGTCTGTAGTAATCACAGACAATACAGCCATATTGTTAAAAAGAGAAAAGTGACCTAACTACATGATTTGAGTTTTGCCATTGTTTTATGTTTTGTATCAGTTTTATTTCTAATAAGCCAAAATTCACTGTTCCGCCTTTACATTTGGCATGTCTTATGATACCGATCCTTGAGTTGTTGCGCCATCCTTCTTTGGTGAACAGCTGAAAATACCACCAGCTGGGGGTCAGTGGATGAGGAATTGGAATTATCTTTGTGGAATCGGGTGGGGAATGTTGTTTGAAAACAGAGTAAGAGCCAGTCGGTAGGCTTTCAAAGACAAATCTCTCTGGACCTGACAACGTAATTGTTACGTCATTGGTGCTGATCAACAACCTTATGAAACCCACACAGATGCAGTGTTGTTTCATGTGATTTCATAATTCAGCAATGTGGTAACTTTAGAAATCCCACTTACTTCCCCCCCCCCAGTTCTGACTTACTATTTGTTTGTAAAACTGTTCTGAAAGTTTCCATAAATGGATTTCTCATTAAACCAAAGCTAATAGTTCGCCTGTAGCATAATCCTGACGCACGACATTTATTTTATCTCTCTTTTAGTTTTGTCCAGGTGAGGATAGTACACTTCATACCAAGGTTTACCCCTGAAAAGCACACCATGACCTCCTGAAATCAGGGCCTTTGCACTCTGCCAAGTAAACTGCAGTGTGGTTTATTTAAGACCGTAATCTGAACAAATTGCTGCCAATGATCCTAAATCGTGGGCTGTTAATGAGATGAGAGCAACATCTGAAAGCAGTTGTTTGTCTTTGTTGGACAGCCGGGTATACCAAAACAAAGTGAGGCCACACCGCACCACAGAAACATGACAGGTTACCAAAACCCTCGCCAATGAACAAGCTCTTTGCAACTTCATGGGACTTCTGTGTACAAGCCTGGTTCATGTGTAAGTTAGTAGTGTAAAAAATAAGCAAATAAATAAATAACTTTTCAGCTACAGCTTGGGCCAAGCAAAAAAAAAAAAAAAAAAAAATGGCTGCAGGTGTGATCATGGTCATACTATCTCCTATTCACTGTAATTGACCCCACAGGGAACTCAGGCACTCTACCCACACTGTCTCCCAGGGATCGCAGCTTGTAGAAGGGCTGGATGTAGAACCACGACCCCTCGTTGCCGGCGGAGTCCAGCGTCACCCTCATGGCGTTCTTCTCCAACAGAGCAGGTAGACGCTTGTTCACTGTCAGGTACTTATTGCTTTTCAAGTGTAACAACTGTTGGCAAACCAAGAAACATAGTTACAAACAATAATATAACACATCAAACTGACACCATGGGCTCAAGGCTGTGGAACTATGGAAATGTCTATACATTTTATACTTGTTTTATAGGGAGCAAATGTATTTAAAGATTTTGCTTTATTATTGTATAAGCAAGAATGGATTCACCATACTTAAAAGGGAGATGATGAGAGAAATATACCAAAGACTGGCACAGGACTCAAGGGAGCGCTGCACTTGGAAATATGCATCTCTGGATGTTTTCTGGCTTGGTTTCCTCTCTAAATTATCTGAGCACTTGAAATCTCTTGTCCACAAATGCTTCTCATGACCTCTGCTGCAGCTCAGTTTCACCCATTTAATCAACAGTTCCCAGAACTGTCATAAAATAACCTATTATGGACTGATAGTTTAAGACATACATCATACAGTATAATCTCCAAATAGTTCTGAAGAACACAGCTGGCATATACTGCTACAAAGGAAAATATAGAAATAGTACTAGGAAATATTGAGTGACCTATGCACAGCGGTGGGGAAATTATAATGCTTTGATATGAAAAGGGGTGCATCTTAGCTGGCACATATCAATAATAACATAATATAATGTATTATTATTTATTAGTATCACAACGTATTTTCCCAACCATACAATATCGCACATATTTAAAACATTGTGCTTTGTTGTCTGTGAATTTCTGTGAATATTTCAAAAAAGACTGTGGCAAAGCAAGACAACCTTTGAAATCTAAAATGTTTTCTAAAATTGATAATGTGTTTCCTATTTCAAAGCAGCACTCTCTTACTGACCAAATTACTGCAGTGCCAGCACTGAAACATCCTATATGCAGTTGCTCCCCTGTGACTATCATTGACCTGGCCCACATAAACAAACACTGTGCTTTCTCAGTAGCCACATAGTTTCGCACCATTCATGGTCAAAAGAGCAGAAAATGATAAGCCTCTTAGAGCGGCTTGCCTCACAGAGGAGTTATGTTCTGTAGCCATTATTCAAAACTCCCCGCTGATGACACTTTATCAGACAGATAGCATCACACAGTGTCAGATATGGCCACAGCCCTGCTGACCGAGATACTTTAACATACAGGTGACTCCTGCCCGTACCTGGATGACATTTCCATACTGGATGACTGTTCCCAACAGCTTACGGTTTTCAGACTCATTCTGCTTCTTTTCCAGATCAGCAGCATGCTGAAACACAGAGCAGGAGGCAAATATATGGTTTTGCAAAAATAAACAATCACCTACAAAACACTAATTGATATCTTTGGCATGATATACTAGAATACACATTCCACATTGATAGAAAATTGCAGCTTTGAGCCACCAATAAAATAATCCATTAATTCTCTCAGGAAAAAAAGGGGGAACAAACATCAAAGTGTGGACAAATTAAGGCGAGGAAGACACTTACATGGAGTTTGTTGAGGAGGACTGTGTCGGTGGTGCTGTTGCCTCCCGGTTTTGCTGCCTTCCAGAACTGCTTCTGTGCAGAGTATCTGTTCATGGGACACAGTTTGAAAAGGCAGTCTAGGAAAAATGAAGAGAGGGAGAGAGAAAGGTGAGGATCCAAACCTCAGCATTCGGTAACAGTGTCTGCATCTACCGACAGCTGGGTGTTGGAGTGTCCTGCTTAGTGGAATAAACCAAGTCTCTGGCAGGATGGCCCATTCATTTGTCAACATACCGTGTTTTGCTCATTTGAGTTTTAGTTTTCTTCTAAAAATTGAAGTTATGGAAAATCAGATTATGTGGTCCAAGAATGCTGTTTTTACTAAGAGCTGTTCACTGCTGAGCTGACAGGGAGTGACAGTGGCTATTAGGCTGGGCCTTCTTTGCTCTATTCTCAGCATCATACTTCTCACCACCAGAAAGAGACACAAAGTGGGGGAAGCACTGAATTTCAGCGTTAAATGATGACCACAAATTCAACCATTGTCCCAAGCAGATCACTCTTTTCAGTCCTGAATGTTAACACTTAACAATGCACGACAGTATGCTGAGTGGTAAAGGGCCAGAAGCATTATCAGTAGTGAGAAAATGACAACGTCTAGGAGCCAAAGCTAAATGGTAAGTAGTTTTAAGTAATGCTGGTAAAATTTGGAAGTGGTGGGCAATGAGGCTTCATTATTGATATTGAGTTAATGTGTTCTAAAGGCACTATAATGAAAATCAGTGGTATTTTTAATGCTAAAAAGTCAGTCTTGTAGGGCACCCTGGTCGCTGACCTCACAGAGTGTGTACTACTTGTCAAGGCTGAGCCTTTACTGTAACAGCCTGGGTTTGAATCTGAGCCCAGGCTATTCGCTGCATGTCATCCCCTCTCTCTCCCCTGCCTTTCCCCTGTCTCTCTCTCTTTATTGTAAAAGAAATGCCAAAACAATTTAAAAAGTCAGTCTTGTTACTCTAAATAATGCTTGTTGACAAAAGGTTAATTTCCCAGAAAACTTGGTGTATTCCTTTAACAGCTCAGGGGAGAGACACTCTGTCAGAACAGTTGCCAAGGAAAACAGGGATGAATTCAATTCAATAGTGAAACTGTAACTCAAAATGGAGTAAAGATAATCCATGCAACAGGATGTTTTAATTCTCTCCGGTTAATACATTAATCTGGTCAGGCTGAGTGAGCGGCACAAGACAAATGTGATCATGCACCGACTACTGTGTGTGTTTGGACGGAGAAGGTACTCCATCCTCATCCTGTTCCACAGCATCTTGTACACATGGCTATCTGCTAGCTACTACAAGGGACCTGATAAGCTGTGACCATGTTAAAAATAGCCACTCTGGCAGCCTCAGCTGGAAACGCGGCCAACTCAACGGTGTTCAGGGATTAGTCGTCATGGGGCGCTCGATGGACGAGAGGGATGGGTAAAGCGGCACAGGAGGAGGAGAGGAGGAAATGAAGGGAGGAGGCCAGGCACCGACAGAGAAAACGGGGCAGTGGGAGAACAGAGATGCATCGATGTAACAGGGATCTGCAAATGGGTTTAGGGAGTGAAGGGAAAAGAAACTAGGATAAACGGGGACTGCAGAGGGAAGCAGTTTTCTGTTCAAGGTGTATTTGCAACATTTACACAAGCTGCTAGGTTAAGTGATGAGGGCATTATGTACATTCATTTACATAAAGGCGATATACAATATGGTCATGCACATAGAACAAAATTTAATTCTTTTCAGTTAATCACACATTTTAACATGAATGTTAAATTATGGTTTTCTTTTTTTGTATGCGTATTTGCATCATTATCCAGACAAACATTACAGAAACAAAATACACTTTTATGATTTTCAAGTGGCAGTGCTGCAGGACACAACAAACTGCAGTGCTCCCAAACAGTAGCCACTACAAGATATCATATAAATGGTACCCAGATTTTAGAAAGAGCCTACAAGGCATCTTTGACTTCTTACAGTTGAGTATTTCATACTAATAATGCCCTGCTGTGCTAAAAGCACTTCACACTGTGTGAAATAGACTAACAACCTCTTAACAGTGTAACAGTCACACTGTTGATGACAGCGAGCTGGTGCCAGACTGGAATACATCACCGGTCAAATTATATGGCAATGAACAGTCAAGTGAGCCATATCCCTATGAAGTACGGTTACACTATCAAACTTATGATCATGGATGTTGCATTACTATACATTTGCATATGGGCACCAAAATCTTTTCAACATCTAATGATTAACATGTTGTGGACTGCAATTCAAGCTGTCGAATGGCATGTTTTCTTTTTCCATTTGAAGATTTATGTCAACAGGGTAAATATTTCAAATTCTACCCATCCCTCTCCAAGCTCAGACAGAAAAAAGTGATGATACCAAGTGTCACTGCGTCCAGCTCCAGATCTACAGCAATGTACTCAAGCACTGCTAGAGCAATCAATCTCTGGGCAATTACTGTTTAACATCATGGTATCAACCACTCAGAGATCAAAGAGGAAGAAGCCAGGTTTAACATGTTGTGCTAAAGCTCCCTGGAAACCAGACCTTTTAAATAGCTTAACGAGGCTATTAATACACAGCAGGGATCTTAGGATTTAACCCCGGCACACTTTGTCTCTGCTGATGTGGATTCATATTAGCCCTGTCATTCGGATTTAAACAACCTGGAGAAGAGGACAAGAGGATGTCCAAAGTAGAATCCCTGGACTTGCATCAGGATGAAACAACTCAATTAACATAAAAATTCTCAAAATATTTTGAGGGCTGACAGGGGGGAAATGATACTTCAGTGAAAATATTAATCATAGCAGTATACGAATTAGTTTACTGTTTGATGTGTTACAGTCCAATATCACTATAATTGCAGAGATGAGAGCACTGTCATGTAAATTTCTAAGTAAGCTGTGTGAAAATACAGTATGAGGGGAACTAATTCAACGTAACTAGAAATGATCAACTTTTTGCACTGAAGGTTTTACGTTGTAATATATTTTGTTGTATTTGAGCATGTAATGATAAAGCTTTGGCATTTATTTGTTGTGATTAGTATGTTTAAATGTAGGGAAGCACTGATCCACTTTTTTTCAGTTCCGATTCATTTCCAATACCTGGCCTTTAGGTATCGGCTGATACCTTTTACCACTCCCATACCAGCTAGCAAGCACTAGTAGTAGTAGATTTTGCTCATATGAATGAACACTACAATAGAATTTTCTAATTTGCCTGCAATATCGGTGTAATCCACTGTGGTGCTACACTGTAATCAGCACAATGCATCGGGGAAGGATTGAATACGATGTAGAAGAAGGAAAACTGTGTTTACTAGCTCCTGCCAGGCTAACAGACTGTTGTGGAGGCAGCGGCGGTCGATTAACCACATAAATATTATAAAAATACTACAGGCAGCATTGTGTGTGCCTATCTATCACGTACTGGTACGTGGATGATTACCTTTGGATGCAACCCCATTTAAACGCCTACTTAGATGCATCCCTTGTCAAAGTTGTGCTGCAAATCAAATAGCGCCTTTGAAATCAATTGGTTTTCTTTTACGCTCATCTGCAGTCTTTCTCCTGTGAGTCGATCTCTAATGCAAATTCCAAAATGATGATTGCACAGGTGCACTTCATCAAAAACCAACAGTGTGGCTTAAAAAAAAACCAAATAAACAGCTGCACTGGCATGAGTAGTGAAACTGGAAATAATGTGCTGCTGGTGCAGAAGTGGGTGGGTGTAGCGGTAGTAGTAGCAGCAGCAGCAGCAGCAGCAATAGTGGGGGGTGAGAGGGTGGTTATTGTTGAGTCAGGTGTATTGATCAACAACAATAACAAACCTCCACAGATATATTATGGTCATTACGTGCTCTGGGGCACAAGAAGTAGTAACTGCTATGTGTCTTTACTGGCAGCAGGACACAGCGGCCTGTCACTCCAGAATATATATTTTTTAATTCATCTGCGATATAGTAAGTGAGTTCAAATATCATATTACTCTTTACTGTCAAGTTTGCGCAGATATTAAGTTTAAAGGGGCCATTGTACAACAGCATTGTGTCATTCTGCAGCTAGCTGTACCAGTGCTCCACCACAGCTTTGAATATGATTTGAATAGCTCAGTAAGGAACTGACAAGATAAAGCCCTTTTTTTGCATCCTTAAATGGAAATGCAGTGCGTCACTATCAAATGGCCGGACTACAGTTTACCCCATCTGGTCTACAGCACTTTTTGTTCTATGTTACTGGGCCACAGTCTGCACTGGGGGCAAGCGCGTAACAGCACTGTCTGTGTACCTTTGATGCATGAATGCAAACAATCAAAAATTCAACATTCACAGCAGAGAAAACAGCCACATGACGTGGTCATCTAGGGCACTTATCAGGAACATCTGAGGGAGCCCAGCTTCAGAGGGAGTGGTCATGGTGGTGGGAACTCTCACCAGCAGGCACTCGGCCCTATTGATCTTTTGTTCTAATGCAAGTTGGTCCCACTAGAAGATCAAAAGGCTCCCTCGCATTCTGCAGTGTACTGACAGAGTACAGTGTGGATTTCGAGCTCCAAAACTCTTTGAGCTCTGCTTAATAATTTTTCATTTGATAGTTATTCCTATTGACTGTTGCCATGGTTTTGTACCAGGTTCATATCACACATGCAACTGCACACGAACATGCACAACCTCTAGCCTCATATTTTAAGAGAAAACATTCTTACTTTACTGAGAAATAAACTCACTCTGCTGAGAAAATAGGAAGTATGTTGGTCCTGTATTCGTCAACAAGCATGTCTCTGGGTAAGACAACCTTGTTAGGGTATGTTCAGTTCCAGGAAAAATATGCTATATTTCAGTGGAACTACCACGCTATACGCCAGCTGTGTCACAGATATACACTGATGCACTCACACAAACAACGGAGTAGGTCAATATAGATAGGTTCCCAGGGCATCGAGTGATACTAGACTTCATCTTTTGTTTGATGTTCTAAAAAACTCAAAATGCAAGGCAGTAGAGCCCATATGTAACTGTTTGTCTTGAGGCAGCGCAGTCTGCTCATCTTGTTGAGCTGTCAACTTTGAAACAGCATCTAGCCTTAGCTGAAGGTAACCAGTATAGAAGAAGCAGATGGTTAAGCAGCCTATCTGCACTGAAAAGCAATGTTGATAAGGGATGTACATGATGAGCAGGTAAGTTAGTCGCCGAGTGCTCATTTTCTCTAACCAAATAGTATCCGATTACTCTTTCTTCCGCTTTGGTTGGACTGTGTGATCTAACTTGATTGACTGCGTTGGTTGGTAGGTCAGTTGTATGTAAGCGGCACACACTCATCCATTAGAAAATGAGCAGAATATTTGAAGGATTTATCCACTGATTTGTTTTGGGATGCCAGCAAGAACAGTGACACTACACTCCCTATATTATACCAGGCTTTCTCCAGTCAATCATTATTTTTGCAGTCCCTTCATGATGAGTCCTGTTAATATGGGCTGATGTACTCAACACCATTTTCCCCAAAACAGACACAGGCATATTCTGTAAAGGGACAAGCGCATGCAGACAAATCTGTCAGGTAGGTATAAAACCATCTGGAAGGGCGCTAATCTAACAGGGAGTCTGAGAATAAAAAAAGGATCATGCTTAATTCTTCCTGAGAGGTTACAAGTGTAACTCTGGAATTAACAGGAGCTCTGTAATGAACTCTGACAAACCATGCATTGTTTAGATCCTCAATGACATGTGAGGTTTTTTTTTTGTTTGTTTGTTTTTTTAATTGAACCTTTCTTAGAGGGCTCCAGATGTTCCAGCACCACTTGCTATGGGTTCTATGTTTCCCCTGTCATGGATATTAGTGGGCAGCCCACAATACTAATCATATAACCACCTACTAATCCCAACAATGATGAAATTTGAAAATGATTTTCCACTGAACAGGAAAACACATACCTGCAACAAATCCTTCCATTATCATAAAATTACAGATTTTATAGAGAATAACCTAAAGCGCTTGTGTTGTTTATTATTTCATGCACCTTTATTTTCATTTATTTTTTCTCGCACCCGTTGCTTTTCAAGCACTTGGTGCTCACCTGAGACTAGGGCTGCATGATTTACCAGCAGAGGCACTGACCCATAAGTCTCTCAAATCTAGTAGTTGGCAGTCCTGGCCCTCAGTTACCACAGCCCTGCTTGATTTCTATCCTCCCAGCTAGATAACTGCTTTCACCTCATGTCTCAGGTGTAAATCTTTCCCAGATTAGATGGCTGCGGTTAAAAAGAGCTACGCCTAACTATCATACAAGCAGGTCAGCTATTCCCAGGCAGCCACTCCTGCTAACAGATGCTAACTAAACACGGAGCGGACGCACCTCTGGAGGAGGGAATTATAAATAGAAGGGAAAGTGGGAGAAAAAAAAAAACAGCAGAAGTGCACTCAGTCTTAAAGAGAAACAACCAAAAGGTATTATTAGTTCTATAGCTGCTGGCCATTATATGCCCCTGGCTCACATTGACAGTTTTGGGCCAGTTGGTTGGAGGTTAGGAGAAAGTGGCAGGTTGCTGTTGAGGGCCTGATGCTTAACTCTCTATGGCATTCTTCCTGACAGAAAAGCATTCATTATGAGATGAAGGATCACCAGCACAAAAAAAAAAAAAAAAAAAAAAAACATATGGTAAGACACCAGACTATTCCCTACTGGCAGATACAACCTATGCAAAACTGTACAATAATAGCGATCCGTGTGCAAATTTGTCTATTATTATAAAAGGCTCTTAGAGGATCCAGTTCTCCATAGCCGACTGTTGTGTTCGTGACGGATGACAAGAAAGAGCGCCAGTTGTGACAGTGACAGGTACATGCTGAATCAAGTCCAGCAAGGCTTTCATAATCCCAAGGATATAAAAGGTCAATTTAATTTCCACTACTTGTTCCAAGTAGATGGAGGCGACACTGGCAATTGCGTCATTTCACTCAAGAATTAATTTACCAAGACCTGCGTGTAAGCCTGCCAAGTTCTCATTTAGGAAGGGATCTATTATGGCAGCACAGGGCAGCGCACCCAGAATCCTATTTGCTGGCAAGTGACAGGCACTCTGAAAACACTCTCTCTGCTATTGCAAAAAACCCTACCATAAAAAAAAAAAAAAATAGAATAAAAGCCCAAAATAGGTTAATTATCCAAACCTACTTTTTCCTATGCAGAGCAAATCCTCTGAATTGTTATAAATAGCATCACTGTTCCACAAACCATGTAACCTGACACAGTGTCGCATTTAGAATATGGCCCTCCTTTTCAGCTTCACCTAAATATAAGATGACAACAACAATAACAATAATAATAATAATACTTTTTATTTATATTGCATTTTCCAACTACCCAAAGATGCTTACAAAAGAGAAAAGGCACATTACAACAGTGATGATATCAATAATTCAAGCCTGCGTTTGAAAAGGTCGATATGTCATAAAAAATGGTGCTGAATATTCAAACTAAAAACCTGACCCAAAATGTAAAACAATGTCCACCGAAATGAGGCTGTATTAGAGTGCTGAGCTGCATGAAAAGTTCAAGTTATAATTGCTTGAATATTGCAAATTACTCTACAAATTATTCCACCAACACACTCCGAGAAACAGAGCTTTAAAGTTTCATTAGGTTTTTCTTTCTCTCCCAGGAAAAAAATAAATAAATAAAAATAAATAAATTAAATAAATAAATAAATAAATTATATATATATATATATATATATATATATATATATATATATATATATATATATATATATATAGTACAGGCCAAAAGTTTGGAAACACCTTCTCATTCAATGCGTTTTCTTTATTTTCATGACTATTTACATTGTAGATTCTCACTGAAGGAATCAAAACTATGAATGAACACATGTGGAGTTATGTACTTAACAAAAAAAGGTGAAATAACTGAAAACATGTTTTATATTCTAGTTTCTTCAAAATAGCCACCCTTTGCTCTGATTACTGCTTTGCACACTCTTGGCATTCTCTTGATGAGCTTCAAGAGGTAGTCACCTGAAATGGTTTCCAACAGTCTTGAAGGAGTTCTCAGAGGTGTTTAGCACTTGTTGGCCCCTTTGCCTTCACTCTGCGGTCCAGCTCACCCCAAACCATCTGGATTGGGTTCAGGTCCGGTGACTGTGGAGGCCAGGTCATCTGCCGCAGCACTCCATCACTCTCCTTCTTGGTCAAATAGCCCTTACACAGCCTGGAGGTGTGTTTGGGCTCATTGTCCTGTTGAAAAATAAATGATGGTCCAACTAAACGCAAACCGGATGGGATGGCATGTCGCTGCAGGATGCTGTGGTAGCCATGCTGGTTCAGTGTGCCTTCAGTTTTGAATAAATCCCCAACAGTGTCACCAGCAAAACACCCCCACACCATCACACCTCCTCCTCCATGCTTCACAGTAGGAACCAGGCATGTGGAATCCATCCGTTCACCTTTTCTGCATCTCACAAAGACACGGCGGTTGGAACCAAAGATCTCAAATTTGGACTCATCAGACCAAAGCACAGATTTCCACTGGCCTAATGTCCATTCCTTGTGTTTCTTGGCCCAAACAAATCTCTTCTGCTTGCTGCCTCTCCTTAGCAGTGGTTTCCTAGCAGCTATTTGACCATGAAGGCCTGATTGGCGCAGTCTCCTCTTAACAGTTGTTCTAGAGATGGGTCTGCTGCTAGAACTCGGTGTGGCATTTATCTGGTCTCTGATCTGAGCTGCTGTTAACTTGCGATTTCTGAGTCTGGTGACTCGGATGAACTTGTCCTCAGAAGCAGAGGTGACTCTTGGTCTTCCTTTCCTGGGTCGGTCCTCATGTGCCAGTTTCGTCGTAGCGCTTGATGGTTTTTGCGACTCCACTTGGGGACACATTTAAAGTTTTTGCAATTTTCTGGACTGACTGACCTTCATTTCTTAAAGTAATGATGGCCACTCATTTTTCTTTAGTTAGCTGATTGGTTCTTGCCATAATATGAATTTTAACAGTTGTCCAATAGGGCTGTCGGCTGTGTAGTAACCTGACTTCTGCACAACACAACTGATGGTCCCAACCCCATTGATAAAGCAAGAAATTCGACTAATTAACCCGGATAAGGCACACCTGTGAAGTGAAAACCATTTCAGGTGACTACCTCTTGAAGCTCATCAAGAGAATGCCAAGAGTGTGCAAAGCAGTAATCAGAGCAAAGGGTGGCTATTTTGAAGAAACTAGAATATAAAACATGTTTTCAGTTATTTCACCTTTTTTTGTTAAGTACATAACTCCACATGTGTTCATTCATAGTTTTGATTCCTTCAGTGAGAATCTACAATGTAAATAGTCATGAAAATAAAGAAAACGCATTGAATGAGAAGGTGTGTCCAAACTTTTGGCCTGTACTGTATATATACAGTATATATATATATATATATATATACACACACATATATATAAACACATATATATATACATAATACTGGGCCTGGCAGCTCTTTAGTGTGCTGCTGGTAAATAACAGAGAGACATTATTACATCCTAGCCACCGTGCCACACTTATCGACAGCCTTTGTCACAGCTTCAATGACATAATACAGAATAAAATATCTCATAGGTGCGATAAAAATACACTTAATTCTGATCATATGAGAGATACTGATATGTGGAGGAAATTACTGACTAAAAATGAGCATGTTCACAATGCATAGGACTTCAGAGCATGAACGAACATGGCACCGTGGGCTAAGAACTGCAAATCTGTTATGCAGAAAACCAACATTTTCAACCATAACATAATATGTATTCACTATTTGAATGATCATTATGTGAATGAACATTAACATCTCCTATGTCAATCAGTTCTGGACATATACTATATTAGGAATGATCTTACACAAATTAACACATCAAACTAAACTGAGGAAATGTGACATTTGCCATAAAACGTCACATTCAAACATGCATTATTTGAAAAACAAAATGACACCAGAAAATTATGCTTGCTGAAAGGCTCATCTAAACAGCAATTTGGTACAAAGAAGAAGGTGGCTACAGATAATTTAACGTGGCAATATAAACCTAGTGAATGTAATGTTGCCTTGTGCAGAGGAGACAGGCGAACACTAAGTAAATTAGTTGCAGCGTGGTGCCGCTTCCTTTTTCACAAAGATGTCAGTTGCGCATCATAACAATGGACCAAGGTCATGGCTTCACAGCTCAGCAGAGCCAGGGATATTCACCGATGCTCCAACAAATAAACAGAGGTTAGTTTACTCTATATATGACTGTATCTGATGCATAAGAGCACTATGATGTAAGAGCACATTGTTATACACAAAAACTGTGAATTCATCATCGCGCAACATTTATCACGTTATCAATATTGCAGAAATGCATTGTATTCTATCATGTTGAACATCACTGACCGACCTCTAACATGTCATTCTCCACATTTCCTTGTTTGTGAAATCAGAAGGTCACAGAGGTATTTGTGGTGAGACTGTCATAGTCTCCAGTAATGGCAAGGGTATTGATTTCTCTCTTTATGTTCTGCACTGTGACGTGCATGTCCATGTATATGAAAGGATAAATGGTATCACAGAGGATACAAAGGATTATGACTACGTAATTTTGTTAACTTTTTTTATCTAATGACAGTTGAGCTGAGCACGCATGCTCTTGTCCAGTAATGTCCTGCCGACTAGGCCGCTTATACATGAGGGATTTCCAGCGCCCTCAGCCTGGACCCCATGCCTCATGGTGCACAGACGGTCATGGTGGAAGATATAATGGCACTGCACCTCTGGAAACATCCAGTTTTCACGATAGAGGGTGTGCCCATGCGCACCATCCTATCCATCCTCACTACAGGTGTGAGTTTGTCGGCCTATGGCGGAATACAGGGGGGACAGCCAATGAGAGGTCTCTGGAGCAGGAGTCTCTAGCCGTGCCACATAAATTATCTGGAGCTCTTAGTGGTGTGTCACACCCCAAAGCACTTTCTTCCATGTATCAGTGGGCATCATGTTCTGGTGAGAATGGACACCACGACAATGGTAGCTTATATCAACCGTCATGGTTTTCCATGTTCCTGACAATTACACACGCTGGCACACAGACTGATATTATGGTGTAGCCAACGTCTCCTGTCTCTGAGAGTGACACACGTCCCGGGGGTTTTGAATCTGAGGGTGGAGCTGCTGTCCAGCGCCATGCCGCTAAATGGAGAATGGACTCTGCATCCACCTTCTGCAAGGCAAGTGTGGATGCTCTATGGTGGAGCCACAGTGGATCTGTTTTGTGTTTTTTTTAAAAAAAAAAAAAATTTGAATACTGATTTTGCCATCGATTGTCATGGCAACAATCGGAGCATCAAAGCTTCAAAGCATTCGGGTCAGCCCTAATATTCATAGTTACAGTCATTCACACATGGAAGCTGCTCACAACAACAGTTGAATTCCATTCCATCCCATCCCAGGCTTTTTTTTTTTTTATCTATGGTGCAATTTTACACCATAATATATCATATACAAACAGACAGAAGAAATAAAAATGAAAAAGTCAAGGCCTACATCCTGCACCGTATGATAATAATGTCAATCTTCTACTGTTGACCACTGAGCAGCTAAACAGTCAGCCAATAAATGCATCGGAAGAGGGCTGCTGAAAGTGTTTTTCATGTACTTTCAAACAAGAGAGGAGATCCGCAACTCCCACTGAGCATTTTTAGTAGGTGCTGGAGTGTAGTACCTTTTGATAGTTCAATAGATATGCAATGAATTCAATTTCAGTTCAATTTTACTTGTATAGTGTCAAATCATAATCTCAGAGTGCTTTACAGAAACCCAACAGATATTGGCCAAATCCATGGACCAAAATCTCCATCAAGAGCAAGAACAGGGCGACAGTGGGGAGGAGATGCTTGTTATATATTTTCACTTCAATCGCGTGGGATAATTAACTGATACTGATAAATGCTGAGAATGTATGACGCAATTTTCCAATCTATATTGCATCTAAAGAGCTTTCCGTGCAAGGCAGCGATGTGTCACCTGTCTCCTCCTACTGCAGAGACTTGAGAAAAAATTCAAGGTCATACTGCTGTGAAATATTTGAATGAATATGTGGGAGCACTGAATGCAATGTGAAATGTTCTCCTATTGTGATTTCTCATTCAGTTTTCTCCTCCTAATTGTGCCATCTGATGTGGTGATTCAAACCAGTGACCCTCCAGTCAAAGCTACAGCCACAGTCTCTGGATTGCTGCTAATCAATTCAATAACAACACAGAGGACCGTCTCAGAATGAATATAAGGCAGCAAACACCGTCTTAAATTGTTAATCAACACACCTCCTACAATGAGAGAAGCCCAATTATTTCTACGCACAAAAAGCAATGGACCTGACTCAAATATATCTTAGATATCAAGATGTCAAGCAGTGGGATTTAATGTGATTTGGAGGCCTTACCTCTGAATTTCTTGGGTGGGTTGTTGAGGTCGCCAGTGTCTGGTTGTACCACACATCGGTCATCCACAAGCCTGGAGACAGAGCCATCACAATTCAATCAATCAATCAAGACACAGACTGACTGAACATCAAACTTCACTAGGGCTTCCAACAGCTTCTATTTTTACTCACACACTTTTTGATCATACTATCAAAGCGAGGAAACAAACAACAGGCACGTCAGATACGTAACATCACACAGTGATCACAGTGAAATATCAAACACATCCAATTACACCAGTAAGGTCAAGTGTTAAGCTAATTAACAGGCAAATATTGATATTTTAACATACGTGTCCTCACATACTACACGACAGATATTAATATGAGCTTAAACTGCATGTTAAGGCATTAACGAGTTACAGTAGTTTCATTTTTTCCTCATTAATATGCACATTTATGCAGCAGTGTGTTTGAAATGTAATCAGCTCTACTCTGTAGGGGAAGCTGTGGTGTCAGTATGAATAGGTTTCTATCATATACTGTTATTCTGTTATTGAGTTTACAAGAATGTGTCTACACACAGCCACATACTCGGACAGACAAACACACATCACCATGACAACACAGTGTCCTTGTATATCACGTGCAATATGTAATATAATGAAAGCTCACTGGAGACACAACAGCATAACAAAGAAGTGAAAATCCTCAGTGCACTGGATTGACAACGCATGATGAGACAGAAAACACTTGCCATAATATGAAACTGAAACAATCCAAAAAATATGCTTAGATGTAGGCCTATTATGAGAGGCTCCTGCACATCTCAGTAAGCCCAAATAGTTGAGCAATGGCCTGCTATGAAGCAATGTAAACAGTGTAAACCTTCTCTACCTGTTGGAACCGTGCTAATAGCCACACTAAGCCGGGCTGCTCAGTCCTAACTTTCTCAAGCTAAAAATAAATGGAGTGAGAAAAGCTTTGCCTGATATTTCCATTCCTGCCTGGATTTAATATATCATCAGGGGGTATTGCGAAAGGAAACATTTGGTATAAGAGAAGCTGTCAAAATGAATGACATCAAAGGAAGAGGAGAGGATGAAAATACTGATTTATGACCAGGGGCGCAAATGTGTGAATAAGGATTTTGTCAGTGAAACGCTCTCATCAACAGTGATCCATTCCTCACAATGACAAATTGTGAGCATAATAAACCTCGACTACCCTGGCACCTTCATCCCACTACATAGGGGAGTACTATCGGGTAGTAAAGTATCAACAAAAATGCAACACCTCAGTAGGAATCAGTCCAGTCCAGTCGATTTGTTCCTTTTATAGCTCATGCAGCATTCATTGCACTCATGGGCCACTGTAATGATGTTTTAAAGGAGACCGCGCATGCTGTGAGAATCGCCACAAAAGCAGCAAATGGCCATAGCCTCGATCATATTGTTGCACTGCAGGGTAAAGGTTACGCGCTTGTTTATTCTCCGTAAAGTGCTGGACTCGCAAGGGCCATCTGTATTCAAAATCAGCAATGATGAATAAATGAATAAATTCCTCAGGGAGCAGAAAACCTGCTCCTGTGATGCAGGACACAGCATCAGGTCTGAAAATACTTTGGGCACCATCCCCTCTGAACCAGCAGGGGTCCAGGTGGATAAGCGCACAGCTGTCTCTAAGGGGTCACACACTCAGACGGAGCAACAGTTCTATATAATAATGCTATTTTTAGCCAGATCCTCTGAGCTCATCTCTTAACCGTGAGCCCTCCCTGCAGCAACAGGGGGGGAAATGATTACTAGGCATAACAGCACCAGACGGGCAATTTGACAAATGAGCTCTGTCATGGTGGCAGTCTTCAAAGCCGTGCAGACATTTGTTGCCATGGTGGGTGACGCACGAAGCCAAATTGTGAGAAAGCAAGGTTTCTGAGGGATGGTGAGGGGAGGGCTTGGCATGACCGGGGGCTGGTGAGTGGCAGCAAGTGACGCGGCGAGATTAGGAGGAAAAGATCGCAGCACTAAAAAAGGACAGAGGGAGGAGAGGGCAACACAGATGCTGTGCTCATTTCCAACGTGGGAGAAGAAAAACAAACACCCTAGAGTAGAAAATAGAAAAGAAGCAGGGGCGAGGCACAGGCTTCTCTGACGCAAGAGTGTAAGAGTCCTAACCTACAGTGCTAGAGACTTACTTACTTGCCCTAGTACTACTCTGAAAAAAAAAAAAATGTAGTCCCTTGTACGTGTTGTATGTTAGTCTTCTATTTTGAGACAATAAATAGTATTTCAGGGATTGTTCATCTGCTCATGCTGGGATTAACTTTGAACTTGTTGCCTACAATTAGGGTGGAGGGAAGATGCTGAGTACCTTAATAAATGGAAGTGCGCACTTGGCAGGAAGCCATGGGGTAATCTGAACAGTCAAAGTGACAGCTAATGTATAATGTAACAGCCTGAGCATGCAGCATGAGACAAAAGAGAGACCACCGATGTAGGGTCCACCATCTCCTAAATAAATCCAAACACTACCTCCCTTTTATTCCTCTCAAAGAGAACCAATAATTCAATGCACAGTTTTGCCCGAAGCAGTCCAATTTCTGACTTACAAAGGCGTTTGATAAGGCACTTCCACTTTTCATGTCATGGAAATTATTTTGAAACCCGATTTACTTTGTTCCACTGAATCACGGCTAAACGGTGCGGTGTGAACAACAGAAATAGCAAAGACTAATTTTGCAACAAATAATATGCTGGATCAAACAGTAAATGCTTGTGTTAACACTTTTCTGTAAAAGCCAGCAGTCAGAGAGAGGTGTTAAATCCATCTGTTATTCCACTCTGTTACCTCAGTAGCAGGTACGGCCCCATTGGCTCGAGGCAGCAAGCATGTAAATCATTACACAAGCTACCGTGTTTATTTACAGTAGCTTTGTTGAGGCTGGTATACAGCTGTGTGCTCTGCATGAGGGAATGGCATTGTCTGTGGCACCATCTGTCCAACGTGCTCTCAGGGAAAACGGTGACAGGAGGAGGTGGGGAAGCGGAGGCGGTGACAGGGTCATGACAACTGACACAAAACCAAGCAGACTTACCCTAAAGTGCTGATAAATCCACTGGTGGACCCCTCTGCATACAGGGAGCAAATATCCCCGATATGGAGGAAACTGGACATCTTGTCCGACATGGTTGCTCACTCTTGGCTGCACCTGAAATGATTGACAGGTCTGTAAATCTTCGCTAAATACAACCAAGCCTAGTCATAATCACAAATATTGAATAGTTCAGAATTGCGCATCACTGACAACAAATACAAGACGACATGAATGCATCCTGACATTTCAGCCAAACGGGGTGTAAATTCATTGTGATTGTTATATTGGCTCTGTGGTTGGCTTTCTCTTCCATGACTCCCTTGGTGTGCTTTACCATGTCTGTAGGTGTTACACAAATAAAAATTTGACCTGATACTGTAGGTCATGTTGGATGAACTGAATAGCCTTTACCCTGCCTCACTAAGTGACTGATTTGAGTGAGAAGAATTCATGTTGAGGGATCCAGGACACAGTTTGCACAAATGACAGGTGAGTGGCATTCCTTCACACCTGGCCCTGCACACACTAAGTGAGCAGTGGGTGATTTAATAAAACACCTGACAGTGAACTGATATCATATAAGGAGCTTTAATTAAACTGCAAAGAACAGCTGTGTTGAACATCGAGGTGAAACTGCATCACTGTCATGGCATGGACCCTGCCAAAACAGGAGCTAGTGGCCATTTGGGTTGAAACCATCTGACTGAATATTTCTAGCCTATCCTCAGAGCACCACCTACTGTAAGATCAAGATTAACTGTGGGGCAGAAGTGATGCCAAGTGATACAACGTTTAGATTATATTTACATTACATTAAAAACGCTGAAGTTATGTAGGCCAACCATTATCCACCTACTATGGCTTCCTGTTGATGCTGTACAGGCTGTGGCCTATATGTACAACATATAGGCCACAGAATACTTTCAGCAGCTTACAAATACCACAAAAGACTGGACAGGTGATGAACTGCTTAGGTTTGGAGATATTCCTAGTCAGGTTGGAAATCTTGGTGTAAAAAAAAACCTGCACGGGTAAAGGATTATTAGAAATAAATTTAAAAAAAAAAAATTACTAAGAACACCCAACACCTGACAAGTAAACAAAACAATGCTTCTCAACTCTGTAATATTAGTGGACATCTGAAGCCAACAGGGCTCAAAATGTAGGTCACTGATCTAACTGGGAATTAATAAACATAAGCAGAATCTTAAGGCTGGCAATTCACTGGATGCGATGTAAAACACTCAAGACTGAGGTAACAGAGTCCTATGTAAATACAGTCTATAGCATAAAGAGGTTACATGGCTGCACACAAGGACGTGGTACAAAGTAAATCCACCTGCACAAAGTAAGTCGCATAACAAGTGGCAGCAAAGTGAAGTAAATTAAATCAAGATAGTATCCCACAGGAGAAAAGGCGTTAACTCGTGCTTTTCTATATAATATACAGAATATAATTTATGTTTTATTATGCTGGTTTAATTGCTTTATGATAGGCACTAACTGAAGGTCATAGCATGGATAAGTGAGGGCTATATTATTATGAAGAGTTGTTTTGTTTTTGTTTTTGTTTTTTTTTTTTTTTTTTTTTTTTGTAGCCTGTTGCTGTATGTATGGATGTACAAGAGTCATTACGAAAGTGCGGTGACACATTAATTAACGATTTGCTGAAATGTCAGCTGTAAATATAAAAATTCCTACTACATCACAAGTCTCTGTATGACTGGATGACACTGCTGGACGCGTCTTTTTTTCCATTTTCTGAGCTTCAGCAAAACAACCGGCAAACAACCTGCGCGTAGGCTACTTCCTTCACAGGGATGCTGCCTATGCTGCTGCTGCTGCTGCTCAATGACAAATGAAAAGGAGAAGAAGAAGAAAAAACAACACCCCTAGCTGGAAAAGTACAAGGCGAAATGAGGCTTTTTTTTTTTACCTGGCAAAAGAGGACGAAGGCGATAACAAAAGAGGAGAGACAGAGAGAGAGGCGACAGTAAGTGGGTCAGCAAAGGTTAATTTCCACAGCGCTATCCTCGGTTAAGTCCATGGTAGTGAAACTCCAGTCAAGAGCTGAGCGGCGTTATCTCTGACAGCTGAATGTGTCCTCGGCCACAATCCGCTTCTTACCTCCTCCACATGCTCACTGAGGGAACGCCCCTTTCAGCACAACTTATACTGCAGCACAGCTCTCTGGGAAATGTAGTTGCCACAGAGCAGAACAGAACAGAATAGAATAGAACAGAATAGAATAGAGCAGAATACCCCAAGTATATGTTTATGTATATTTGTGGGTTATTTTGCACGGTGTTGTTGCCACGCAAGAACCTCATAATCTCAATTTTTAGTAATTTCCATGTTTTAATCTAAATTAAAATTAAAAAATAATATTGAGGTAGGTTAATAATACACTGTGTTTTGTATGTACAAGTGTCCATTTTTCTACTTTCTATTATTAGTTGATGTAGTACAGTAATGATTAAGTCAGTAATGTCAGTAATGATATGACTTCCACTAAAGTGGAAGTCATATTTTTTTTGTGTAATTTTGTATTATACCCTAGCCATTTGTGATGTAGGCCCTCTCTCTGAAATCCCTGAGAAAAGATAAAGCCAATCGATCAGCATCACTTTTGTGAGTTAGTTTTCTTTTCTTTTTTTTTTTTTTTTTTTTAGTTAATTTTAATACTGATTTTTGCTGACAAAGTCTAAATCGCTTGGGAAAGCAAATCACAAAGAGCACTTTAATCCTCTTGTTTATATGCTCTTTTTGTTGGCCAGAGCTCAACGTTATGATTGTATTGCACATGGAGAATAGAGATATTAATAGTATAGATTAGCATAACTTAACAAACATAACAAACAAATATCATTTCACTAAATAACCCTTTCAAACTAGCATAAATCTGAAAATTAAAGAATGTGTGGTTGTCAGCCTAAAAATATGAAATTTAAAAATGTTCTGTGGCAACTTAAATAATTCAATAGCCATGCCCTTGGGCTACAACTGAATAGAATAGAATAGAATAGAATAGAATAGAATAGAATAGAATAGAATAGAATAGGCTTTATTGTGCAAAAATATTGTTAGGACAGTTTGTATTCTGTATTGTTTGTTTGTATTGGTCGATTTATGTCTGTTTATTGGTCAAGTGGTTGCCTTCAGGCTGTATAAAATTCTGTTGGATCATGTGCAGTTTGTGAAGTCATAAGTAGAAGTAATTGGACTTGTCTCAGCACATTAGACGTAATGGATGTGTCACTGAATGGTCAACTCCATGTGACTGGAGGGTTTTTTTTTTGTTTTTTTTGTCTGGCTTGTCTACATCATTTCATGTATATGATGTCAAAACCAGAGGCACCCATACTGCCTTCAAAAAGGAGCTCATGCTGTGCGTGTCAAAGTGTGACAGCATATGAAATAAAGAGAGCAATTGTGCACACAGGCTGCTGTCAGAAACACTGTGATTGGACCGCTGGCAGTCATGTTTCTGGTTCATGCTGAGGAGACACCTTTAAAGCTGGGAAACCAAACCCTATCCAATTAACTCCAGGCTCAAATAATCACTCCTGTTTACTGACTTTACTAATGGACAGAGAGAGACTCTTGACTAGTGGAGGGTCTATGCATTGCTCTAATGTTTTACCTATGCTTGCTAGAAATCATTTTGTGATTTTAATGACTTTGCCGCATAATATTCTTTGCAAAGTTTTGGTTGCATGTTTTGAAAAGCTCAGCCCCACAAGTTTAAGTGATCTACTTTAAGTTTACCCATTAAAATCATATCTTCCCCATTTTCTCAACTCCTGTACTGAAACATTAAAAAGTATCTTACGTCACAAAAAAATAAATAAATAAAAATTACTAGATGAAATTCAATCAAGTGCTGTAAGCCAGAAATCCCCATGCTGATCCCAGAAGTTTCTTCCAAAACAAACAAAGAAGAGGTTTACTTTAGATTCTCTCTCACATCCTGTGGCCCAAATAGATGATTAAATGTCATTCTTATCAAGGCTCATAATTGGCTGTGGATGATAATATCTAATTACAAAGAGAGACAGAGAGAAATATATTGTGAGAGAGGGAGAGAAGGAGGGAGAGAGATCTTTAATCCCCAACATGGGCCCAGTTGCATGCTCTAATCCTGTTTATTAACTGTTAATTTGGTAACTGATCTACAGATTTAAAGGGATAAAGACAGTGGAATATGTAGGGATAAAGGAGTATCCCATATGAATGCCTTCACTTTCCCTCTCTACATTTCACATCGAACCATACACATTTTGCAGATTGCAGATGATACTAGAGTAAAACTAGGTAAATCGAGAAAAGTGTGTAGTGCTCTAGTCTAGTGTCTCTTTACTCTGCGATTCACATCTTTGTGCTGCCCTTATTACATCGGCAGTGTCATGAAATCCAGCACTGCTCTGATGCAGCTACTCTATTGTAAAAGAAACACCTGTTACATATTTAGCACCACTCTCTCCCCAATCTCAGTCTCTCTCAATCCACTCATGATAATCAAAATGTCTTGTTCATTACCACAAGAACATCCTAAACCGTTCAGGTTAAAAAATAGCTCATGTCATTCTCTTTGTTCTTCAGAGGGAGAGAGGGCGGAAGACAAGTGTTTATTCTCAGAACATCAACGCCTGATATAAGAACAATATGCTCTTTGTCTGTAAAAAAAAAAAAAAAAAAAAAAAAAAGGAATTGTGTGTACGTCTGACGCCTCAGACCACAAGCGTGTGTCTGAGAGACTAACCTCTATCCTGCTAAAAGCGTCTCCAGGCTTCAGTTAAATTTGACGTAAGTAAAGTCGAATACAGATCATCGTGATTGCTCAGTTGTCATGGATACCGTGTACAGAGGCCTGGCTTCCATTCTACCACAGAGCGAAAACGAGTTATATATAAAACTGTACACAACTGCTGCCGTGTTTGTGAATTACAGGGATACTGATGTGAGTGAGGGTTTGATTTGTATCAAGAGCACAGAAATCTCTCATCAGTCCTTCGAGGATCATTAGGCAGGGTGTTGCTGTAGAAACAGGAGACCTTGTGGACTGTAATTTGGTAAATATTACGTTTGCTTTATTCTCTGGATACTTTGGTTAGTTTTTTTTTTTTTTTTTTTTTTTTTTTTTTTTTGTCATATCCTGCATGAAGCTGAAGAGTTAGACTGTTGCATCTGCTGCCAGCAGGCGTTTCCCTCCACAGTGCATGACAGCACCACAACAATTAATTCAGATTAGAGCTGAGAGGGATGTGGAGACAGATTGCTTTCCCATGTTGGGGTCATGAGCAGCTGCACAACTTTGGTGGGAGGGGGAGGTGAATCATCCTGGTTGTTAGCCTGACTTTTAGTTGACTGAAATTTGGCTTTTTAAGACTGTTTTTTTTTTTGTTTTTTTTTTTTGAGAGGATTAACAAATAGTGAACAACTTAATGAATACAGTATCTAAATGCTTGGAATGTACAACAGACAGTGGGATGACGAAAATGCAGTGACCATCTGTGTGGGTGCGCGGTTTGTGAGATTCATCATTGTGTATGTGTGTGTGTGTGTGTGTGTGTGTGTGTGAGAGAGAGAGAGTGTACTCTCAGGCCTTCCCTTGCCAGTGATGTGTGGGCACAATGGTTGATAGTTTTCGTGTCTGAGGCTCGCATATTTCTCCGTGTAGGCCATGCCTCCAATCCAATCTCATCACATTCATCAGAAATATGAGAGCAGAGCTAAATATAATAGCATAAGCAATAGCAAAGAGTCTCTTGAGTTTTCTTAAGCTGTTGCTGCAATCCAGAGGAAATAATCAGGATTTTCCATATTGATTTTGCATCAGAGTTTAGTTTCCAAAAATCTAGAGTGAAATTCCTCCCTGTCTTTTTGTTGGACAGAGTCAAAGGATGGATAATGGGCTCTATAAACAATCAGTGCTGCTCTGGATCTGGGACAGTGAACCACTGAAGACATAATACCATCGGGAGCAAGATGGCTGATTAGCCGTTTCAAGCTAAATGTAGAATGCCAACAGATTTTTAACATTTTTAAACTCCAGCAATCACTTACATCCCTAATCGTACTCTCTGTTCAGATGATAGCCCATGTGTCCATGAATGGAGCTGTGGGAAATGAAAGAATGATTTTTTTTTTTTTTTTTTGTCATTCACTGAATCTCAGAGAATAATAAGTTCAAAAGCTATATGAAGATGTGAAGAAGAGTGGTGTAAAAACAAACAAAACCAAGCATACAAAAATGCTGAGCATAGGGGAGTAGACCGTGATGCAAACAAGAGTAAAAAATCTCCCTCTCATTCCCTCTCTCTCTCCCTCCTTGCGTCTGCCAGCCTTTGGGATTTATATGACGTACGCAGACTGTAAATGACATCATCATCTCCCTGCTCCCATTTAGTGTCATTGCACATTCAAAGCTAATGAGTTTACCATAGTCTCGTCTGATGTGCTCGGATCCCACACAGGACTCAGACATGGACAGGTGGGCTTACACGCCCCTCCCTGGAAACCTTGCATGAAACCATGGTGCTGAAAGAAGCTTCCACTTCCTCTTTTGCACTCCTCTGCAGAGCAGAATCAACCAATGAGCAAGAGGTTGGATAGGAGGACATGCAGCTGACCAGCTGTGCATGAGATGATGCATGAGGGTGTAGATTCAACTTTTTGGTGTTGCTCATGCACTTCTCTCTCAGTGTTGCTTGTCTGAAGAAAAGTCTCACCTCTAGTCAAGCCAATAAGATAAAAGGTACTGGTTCTGCACCCTACAAGGTAGAGTTCTACCTCACTAAAAATAAAAGACAATTATGCTGGTATAATGGCTTCCATATCCCCAATGGAAATAGACTGATTAGATCAGCTGCAGAGATATTCTAATTAGGCCTTGTGCTTTTGTGGTATTACTTGTACTCCTGTTATCAATGTGGGGGGAAAGAAAGTAAGTTACACCTTCTGTCTTGTACCTTACAGATATCAGATTCACTTGGACCTTGTATGGATGCCACTCTGTATTATTAATGATAGTGGCGATAGCATTTTATGTGCATGTAAGGGTGGAGAGTAGAAGATTGAGATGTTAGGGCTTGAGACATTGCTCTTTCACAAAACCAGCCCTTACAGCAAGGTTCGTGAAGACAATGGCATTGATTAAATAGCCCACGTCATTCACCTCTTCATAAACACTGTGCGCACACTGGAGGATCACTTCATCACATCCCCTTGGTTACAGCATAATCAAAGTGACAGACCATACAGATATGCCAGATAAAATGATCAACCGGGTGTTTGATTCGTGGAAACAGATGCAAGGAGGGTTTTTGCACTCCAGTGTTCCTCAGACACTTTCCCTTTTGAGCTAATCCCGCTAATCGAGGACAACAGCCAAGGAGGCACTGGCGATGAACTCACCTATTTAACCTGAAGAGCATGTTCTGTAATCTGCTTTAACCGCAGGTAATCCTTTAGGATCAGTGAGATGGGTGCACTCCTAGCTCCTTGCATTCACCACATGCAACCTGCCTGATTAACAGTGTACTCAAGCGTTCAGTCGATCACGTAACAAAAAACTCAAAATCCATACAGAAATGCATGAAAATAATTGTATTGACATCCACACATCCCCTCAGAAAATTTTTATCCGCCTTTACGTTTACACACTCTAGCATTTCCAACCTTGTACTGTTATGCACAGTATGCTGTGTAAAAGAACTTATTCAATGCATATTTCTAGTTTGAGTCACCACGAAGTCTGTATTTTCACACATTGCAGTGGTGAGACAAGAGTGGCAAAGGGATTGTTACAGCTTAGCTTGCACAGAGTGAGATCTGCTGTTTGTCAAGTGGCTACTGCACAATGATTCATACTCCTGATAATCAGAGATGCTACCTTACACATAAATGTCATTTCCATAAAAATCCCCACACCTTCAATGCGTATATAACCATAACATGCAGCACCAAGCATGCAGACAAAGGGGTCATTTAAGTTAAGGCTGTCTCATTCTGCAAGACAGTGACTATTATTGGTTCATAATAGAAATAAATAGGTCATGGAAATCCTTGGGATTTGTACAACTTATGATGAAATCCATCAGATCCTTCAATTAAGTGCAGCTCATGTATAACTTAACTCAGAATGCAGAACAAAACTTACAAATTCAAGTAAATCACCCTCTTAAAGTGACAAACATATTAAACAAACTCAGTACTTAACATCTTTAAATCACTGACCTTCAGAGGAAGTGCACTGTCATGGTAATGTTGGTGTAGTGTATGCATGAACGGGTCTGATGAGTGCTGTTAGAAGATGTGGATGGGAGGGCATGCTTCTGGGGCACCAAGACTTCCTGTTGAGCCTCCTGCAGATGTCACAGGCCTTGTTCAACTAAACATCTGCGATGGGAGGTGCCTGCCTGAAAACCTCAATGACACTTCTTTCCTCTAACATCCGAGCAATGTTGCTACACAGGCACTCTGCCTTAACACCACAAAGTGTATATAGTCACATTAGATCCTGCATAATGGTAAAAGAAGAATTGCATGAACCTGTCAATGCTTTATCTTTCTATTTATTTAGTTAGTTAGTTATTCATGACTGACAGACATTATGCACTCCATAATTTGATAGCACTCCCCTCCCTCAGGTGGTCAAACAGTCTGAGCATCTGCCAGGCGAGCAACTCATCCATTAATGGTTCAGGTTCAAAGCCTGCTTCAGCACACCCTGTTTAGTCCTTTGATATTTAGTCAGCACATTAACTCAATATATAACCTACCGGAATCAGGCATAGACAACTGGGGCAACTGAAAATAAGCAACACCATGTAGTTCTTCCAAAGACCATTGGATACAGCTGGCCTCAAACACTCTAAATGGTTCTTCAGTTGAGCAATAAGCCATGACAGCCCTCACTTTACAGCAATTTTAGAGCAATTTATGGGGTTTTTAGGCACCACATGAAGAAAACTTAAAGCCCCGAGTGGCCGACAGCTTTCAAAAAGTAATGCAGTAACATACTGTTGCAATAAGGCAGAAGCAATTACACAATATTTAAATGTTATTCTTCAACTGAACAGTAAAGTTCTGGAACAGACAGGTAAAGAAAATGGTTGATAAGCGATCCAAGTCTGAGAAGGAGAGGAGATTTTTCCACAGCTTTAAGTGTCTTGGCCAATCAGACTGATGAATCATTTTATTTAAAAAAAAAAAAAAAAAAAAAAAAAAAAAAAGGATTTCATGAAAAACCATTTGATCACTGATCAATGAGGAGTCCCTCTACAAGCACTAATTATAGCACCAATAGGAGCTACAACCGCACAAGCCAAAATAACTCTATTTTTTGCGTGAGTGTAGTCACACTCTCTTCAATGCATATACAGCTCATAAAAATAATATTGGAATCAACTTCAATTTGACTTAATTGGTTACAACTTGCAACACAGGTCTTTCCTCATTAGCAGTTACTAACATCACAACAAAGTTACGGGCTGACGGCCTCGGTTTAAATTAGACGTTTAGATGCCTTTGCCAGCTGCGGCCCAGCAGATCGCTGTTCTTTCATCTCGGTGGTGACTTTTTTTCTTCATTTGGCCACAGGATTCATGGCAAGGACATCTGTTCCCTCATTAGAGAGGTGCTCCATTTTTGAACAAATGGATTGCCAGTCCTGATTTCTCTGCTGGTCACTCACCCTGAAATAGTGTCTATTCCCTTTATTGATGTGTTGCATGATTCTCATAAATAGATGGGGTATCTTTGTAACTCATCCATTATAGCTACACTGGGCATGATTTTTGGTGTAAAAATACACTCATCCTGTCAGACTAAAGCACAAAGTGTCCTATACCCCCTGTTGTTTGTCCAAATTAAATTCTGGAGTTGGGTAGGAGCACTTCTCCACCCACAAGTGGCAAATGAAACCTGAGGCATCAAATTCAAACTCTAAAATGTCCAGAGAAAGCTGGACTCACTGGTGTTGGATCTTTTGCCTCTCTGGTTCCTTTGGCATAAAGCATCACAGACCATTTGGAGTTTATTTATGTCACTGTACACAATTCCTGAGTACTCAAACTTTGCAAACCATAAGCCTCTGATGCCACTTGGAGCCATTCAAGTGCAACCTGGTGAAACTCCAAGGCTCTTATAAATATCTCAGTTTAGTCTTTTGACCATCAGAGGTGCAGAGTGCTCTGAGGGAAATAGTCTTTAGAAACATAAAGTGGCCAAGAATCCCAAATTTTCACAAAATAACAGAAAAGGCCCCTGTTATTTTGCACATACACATGCATGGTGTGGCATCCTTGACATGTATTTTGTTTTGCTGTGGCCATCACCACAAGAGGGAAGTTCATCTCATGTGATTAACTGATGGTTGCTAGGTGACCATCCTGGAAAAGAGCCATTAATTTGCAGCTTAGCTCCTGAACAGTCAGAGTGGAGAACAGCCTGCTTGCACCTCTGAACAACTGCTGCCCAATCGTCTACTGTACACATAGCCAGTTGCCATAGGGATTTGAGGGAAACTGACTCAAAAATGACATGAGTCATGTATTTGAAATGAGACTGGCTCTTATCATAGCTGTGGCAGATTTGGTGAAAGATATGGAATCTGCCTCTTTGTGCTGCTACGGCAAAGAGCATAAAGTGTCTCTAGGTACACAAATCAAAGGCTGCCTTTTTGAGAGGCCAAATTAAAGCCCTGCAACAAGAGAAGTGTACAGGTAGAGATGAAATATCACCCGGCACTATAAATCCATATGACTATGGTGATGGAAATAGAGAAAATTGAATGCACACTTTGACGAACCAAATGGAACAAGCTGTACCTGAGCTGAGTATCATAATATGCAATCCCCATATTTTTTTTTTTTTATCCTCGGTATGAGGCATGTTTTTGTATTTTACATCATTTTCTCTCCAAAATCTCTGGCAGCCCATGGGCACAGCCATCCAGCTGGAATTAATGTGATTTATCAGTCATCACATTGCACTTCATTTTTAACAAGTTGGATTTATTTCATTTGTAAACACAAAATGTCCCAGAAATGTCAATGCAGATGCAATCAGTGACATTGCAAAAACTGGTCTAATTTGCACAGGAAAAAAAAAAATCATCCTTGGTAAACCTCATAGACGAGAAAATATAGGTCAATATACAACACCCTGTGCCATTCACCTTTCTGCTGGGTGACACAAAAAAACAATCAACATGATGGTGGTCTCTGACAGGCAGAGGGCTTCCAGCTCCACATCATTTAGTCTCGCTCAGCCCCAACGTGACTGGAGCGCTGGTCCCATTTCTGGATGGAACATGGTCTCCCTTCTAATTAACCCAGATGTGGATATTAATAAGATGAAAGCAGGTCTAGACTGGAAATGGGGCAGATTGTGAGGAGAGGGTCCTGATTTCAGAATGGTCACACTAAAGTGGGACACCTTCGCCCCTCCTTTGCCAGGGGAATAAAACCCGTTACTATATAAAAAACACCCTCTGGCCCTTTTTAATTGCTCCCACTTCTCCTGAGGTTTGAGAGCAATAAGAAGATGAGAATACCTTCAAGGGGAGACTGAGCTGCAGGAATACAAGGAATTGTTGAGTTGATGGTGAGATGTAACTTCTATTACTTCAGTTGTGAATATGGACTTATTTTGGAGGGAGACAGCTTCTCCTTGCACAAAACTAGTGCAACTCTAAGGGCATACGGATCAGATCTGTAGCCTATTTTAATGAAACTACAGTATTTAGCTTTACTCTGTCTCTGGCATGCAAGTGTGGCATGCTCCCTCTCCATCCAGAGTCTTGTTATGCACGAGGAATGAGGTTTGTATGCATTAGAATAAAATGACACAACACTGCAAATCTGGTTCATGTCCTATATAGCAAAATCATTCCCTCATAGATGAAACAGACACTTAAAGACTTTTAGCAAGACTACTCTTTGACAAAAAAAATGAAATTTGTTTCTCTTGCCATAGGATATAGGGTAGGTTTTGATGTGCCATCTCACAGAGAGTGGGTGCTAGCAGTAAAACAGTGACAGGGCAGCAGAGGCCGAGGCAAATTATATGGCCAACCAGGAAACAATGACAGACATAGACATGACTCAGCCAGCAGGCTGTGTTTGTGGTGCTGCCAACATGTGGCATTGTCTCATTCTTATCGCCGGCAATAGCCATTAACGGAGAGCCTATAAAAGCTGACAAATCATGTGCAAACCTAATGGAGGAGACAGGTTTTCAAAACAAAATTAAAAAGAAAAAAAAAAATCATCATTCATAAATCAATGTTGACAAACATGGGCAGATAAAAACAAATGTGACGCAAATGCGATCAAAAGTTGAGAATAGATACATCCAGTGGAAGGAATTGGGCACAGTTCTGGGCACCACAGTGACACGGTTTCCTCTGGAGTGCATCTGTCCTACTGGCCTGTATGGACAGCTCTAGTGGAGTTGGGTTACTGTAGCCTCCTGCGTAGTCAAACGTCAGCTCCTCCTGGGCTTCAATGTCCCGGCCAGCAAACAGTGCCAGTCTGGGCACTGTTGAGTGTACGCGGACTGGCACCATGAACAGGTTTGGCAGGCAGGAGTGGTTTAGAAAGCGGCCCACATTCCCCACTATAGCCGGGTCCACAAATGTTTCGGTGATGGGGCCTTGACCTGCATGCTCCCTCACAGCAATGATGTAATTGTTTTCCTCAGGTCCCTGGGCGAGCTGTCGACGCTTGGCCTCGTCAAAACCGATCACCTCCCCTGCGTACTCGCAAACAAAAGTCCCACAAGGAATGGGCTCTAACGTCCGCACCCCCCAGCCTTTCTCCTTGGTGCCGTAAACCTCCAGCCTGAGTCTGAGGCCTCTCTGGACCACCCGGTTAGAGCAAGCGTCGCCACAGCTGCACAGGGCGTTGCACTCAAACACAGGTGTGCAGTAAGCAGCATGGGAGCCCCTCAGGTCCAGCAGTGTGCCAGCGCTGTCATACGCCTGTCCATATGTCTGCAGGCAGCAGCAGCTCCCCGCCACACAGGAGTGGGAGAGGCAGGAGCATCCAGGGAGGGTAACTTCACTGGGGTCAACGGTGCATCCTGGTCCTTTAACATTATCTGGAAAGTACTGGAAAATGACATCAGAGAAGATTAACAGCAATTAAGAATGAAGAAGAGGAATTCATCTCTGCAAGTCATTCCACTAGCTCTGCAATCCTTGGTGTTACGCAATTTCATATCATTTTATGAGTAAATAATAAAGTAAATATTGGAGCATCAATCTGTTTGCCTTGCAGCTTCCTGCTTGAAACCCAACAGCGTAAGAGCAGAGGTTACTGTATAACTACATACCACACAGCTATAGCCGGTTATCCCTTATAATATCCAAAACTGTCCGCATCATTATACAACCAAGAGAGTCTTGACGGGAATCATGAACAAGAAGTGTGAAGTGGGCCAGCTCCTTTAGCTCAGGAGAATGAGTACTGTAGTGCTCATGTGGTGGTGGCCTGTGATGGTCTGCTGCCATCAGGTGGAAAAATGCTGGGAACTATTACTATCACAAGCCAGCAGCTCATGTTGATAATCATGATGGGTGGACTCTTTCGGACTCATCTGCAAATGTTGAAAGGGAATGAAAAAACATTCAAACAAGAAATAAATTAATAACAA